>NW_003852511.1:6464642-6501041 GCF_000181295.1 Otolemur garnettii
ACTTGATATGTGCCTGTTCAACATTTCCACTTCATTCTGGTTAAGTTTTGGGAGGTGCTTCCAAGTATTGGTTGATTTCTTTCAAATTTTCATATTTCTGGGAATAAAGATTCTTGTAGTATTCATTGAAGATTTTTTGAATTTCTAGGGGGTCTGTTGTTATTTCATCTTTACCGTTTCTGATTGACAAGATTAGAGATTTTACTCTTTTTTTCTTGGTTAGGTTGGCCAAAGGTTTATCTATTTTATTAACCTTTTCAAAATACTAACTTTTTGATTTATTGATCTGTTCTATAATCCTTTTGTTTTCTATTTCATTTAATTCTGCTCTAATTTTGGTTATTTCTTTTCTTCTGCTGGGTTAAGCCCAAGTGCCCCTCAATCCACGAATGGATAAACAAATTGTGGTATATGTACACCATGGAATACTATGCAGCACTAAAGAAAAACGGAGACTTTACCTCCTTCATGTTTACATGGATGGAACTGGAAAATGTTCTTCTTAGCAAAGTATCACAAGAATGGAAGAAAAAGTATCCAATGTACACAGCCTTTTTATGAAATTAATTTATAGCTCTCAAATGAAAGATACAACTTAATTCTAGCCCAAGAATATGGGGAGGGGGTGGGGAAGAGGAGGGGAGAAGGGCGGCCGGGTGGTGGGAGGGTGACCAGAAAGATCACCTATACATCTGCCTAACAAGGGTACAAGTGAACTTTTCTAGAACTAGAATATAAATGTTTTGACACAATGACTAAGCAAATTTCATGAAATCTATGTTAACCAGCTTGATGAAAGTATTTCAAAATGTATATGAAAACACTGCACTGTACCCCATGTTTGCATTAATGTATACAGTTATCATTTAATTAAAAAAATAAAATAAAACCAGTGGAAGGGGTAAGGAGGCCCAGGTTGGAAGTTTCCTGCACACTTACATATTTTTAACAGGCCTGTGAGTGATTTAACACCCTGGGGTTGATTGGACCCCCACTTTTATTTCAATGGTGTTTCTGATGACAGGTGTTGACATACATTTCTGATAGGCCAGTAGTGCTGAAGCTTTCACTGGTTGTGTTGTTTTACCAACACATGCCTCTGAGAGCTTCTGACAGGCTAATGGCCTGGCAACTCGGGATCCCTGTTTAAAGTTCCTGTCTCTTTGGCCTTCCCTTGGAGGTTCCTAAGTGCTCTACATTGATTAGAACAAAAGAATTCAACAAATAGTTACATATCTTCACAACAATCCACAACAAATAAACATAACAAAATACCATTAATGGTTAATTAATGTCTGCAGACACTAGCCAAAAATAGACATTAAAGTGGCTTACCTCCAGAGATAGATTTACAGGTGAATTTAGGAATGATTGTCAGTCGGTTTCCTGAAGGCTTCAGGTTCTCCAGGGACCCTGGGATGCTTTCAGGGGGTGCCTCCCCTCAGAGGGATCACAGCCTGCCCCCCTCAGAGACCACCTTAGGATCAGCAGAATACATGCCAACCAGAGTAATGCCAAGCAGCTGCTGTTTCAAAAAAGTAAAGAGAACTATTTATTTTTCTTTAGTCTCAAATAAGTAATTGACCTAGGGTCTTCTGCTGAGTGCTGTTACCTTATCTCAAGGCTATTTGTAACATAGCAACCACAGTTTTTAGCAGTCAAAAAGTTAGAAAAACAGTTTTAACAAACTTTGCATTAACTTTTTAGTTGCTGGAAAGAGAGAATCCCAATGCAGGTAGGTCATTTACACCACAGCGTCAAGATAAAAAATGAGGAAGTACAAAGGGGCCATGTAATAAAGATAGAAGCCAGTAAGCACAGCACACTGCCAAGCAGGCCAAGATTTTAGAGCAACACTGCACAGTAGAAGTTCGATTCCCACCCAGAAAGTGATGTAAAACTGACAAATCAAATACAAAATAACTGACAAGTTTTATACAATTTCACCAACATAAGGAGGGGTGATCACGGGGAACAGGGACTTACCAGGGACTCACCCTCTGTGAGTCCAGGGAAAGGAAGCCTGATGACCCAGTGGGGGCCAGCCTGTCTTAAAAGCTTGTTAATTTAACTCACAGGGAGTGTGTAGAGTGGTTTCACTTTTTCACTCATACAAAATACAGAGCATATAAAAGACACACAAACCAAAACCAGCACAGTTGACTGCAAAAACCAGAACAACCCAATAGAAGACTGCAAATATAAGAACAGGACTAGCCTTCAAATCTGAACAGTCCAAATGATTGCTAATACCAGAACAGTCTAATAAGGGGCTGCAAGCCAGTGAGACAGGGAGACGTCTTCCCTCTGCCTCAGATTCTTTAGAGATATAAACAACATAAAATACAGACAAAAGCAAAAATCCTCATTCATACAGGACATAGAACATATAAGAACTAGCCTATTAAAGGAAGACTTACAATCGTAACCTAAACCAAAATCAGCCTCAAACAAATCAAAACCAGTCTCAAAAAAAAAAAAAAAAAAAAAAAACTACATAAGACTAGCCAACAAAAGACTGGCTAAACTAAAAGACAGGAGGATGTCTCTCCCTTGACTCACGAACAGGCGTCTCAGGCTGCATCCAGCCTAGCCTATTGTTCCCTCCTAAATCTCTAGAGATCCGCAGAAATCCACAGAAATCCACTGAATTACCGAATCAGAAAATTTTGGGAGCCTGTGCCTTTAATCCACGTTTGAGAGCCCTGGGTTGGAGGAGACCTCCCAGGCCTTCCTTTAGAGCTGTTGGCCTGTGGTGGGTCCAGGTGGGAGTCCGATGAATCTTGCTGGGGCCTCCAGAAATGTTGTAGCTCACATAGCTGAGAAGGAGACATGGATCCCACTTAAATGCAATTAATTAATGGAAATTTATTGCACCTGCACAGAGGGCTGTTGCTCTAACAGGCAAGCAGCCCTGAATGGCAGATTAAATTGGTTTTTATACCCCACTATCTGCATCACAGCGAGCAAGCAAAGGAACAGAGGCTAAATCATTGCAATTAGCTTTAGGTGCTGGTGGGGGGTTAACGTAGTATAAGGGGAGAGGCAGGGGGTATGTCAAGCCTCTCCTCCCTACATACCTTCTTATCTTCAAGTTTCTCATAACTTTCCTTCCCACCCTTGAGGGGCTTTGGGCTGATGGACTCAAAAGAAGTTTCCTTTCAAAGGTAGGGGTCTCCTGACCTTACTGCCTTGTCTGTACCCATGACAGTGCCTGGCACATTTGGCATTTCAATAGAACCTACTGGATAAATCTTTTGCTTCTCCAACTAGATTGTAAGCACTTGAGCACTGGGATGGAACAGCTTAATCTTTCTTCCCTTCCTTCTCCAAAGCACCCAAACATTTACTTGTAGATGGTTGAGTGTGACTGGCTATTGTTTGGTAGACATGAGCTAGAGAGGAAGACATCTGAAGTAACATGTTTGCAAATGGAATTATGAATTTCCTCTTATGCAAGGTGGGAACAACTTTGATTTGGATTACAGTTCTATAGGCCAACAACATCATCAGGTTATTTCCATTTGGGTTTTTGAATAGATGTAAGTGGACAATAGTAGTGCAATCTCAGCATGATGATACAAGAAGCATCATTCTTTCCATGAGGGAGAAGAGGCAGAAAGGTGAGAGAGGTAGTGGCTTGAATAGAAAATGAAGAGATAGGTGTTGGGGTAGAGGACTGCCATGGCTTTGCGCCATGCCCAGTCCCCTTGGCCACCGCTGGCTGTGCCCTTGAGTGCTCAAACCACAGCACATGGCTCATTTGTGAGAAGTGGCAGAGAAAAAGACTTGCTGATGGAAATGAAAAGTGCAATGCACAGGTCACATACTGAGTTCTCCAGTCACTCTCATTCTACATGGACTCCAGTGGGAAAAAGAAAAAGCCACTCCACAAAACTTTTCCAGTCAGAACTCTACTTAATGCCAAAAAATGCATGGAATGGGGAAAAAGATGTGCTTCAGAGGGGTTTTGGGATTTGAGATTTTCTAGCTGTATTTATGACATACCTGTTGTAAGTGACACATGGGCATGTGAAAAAAATATAAGATTCAGATACTGGCTAATTGTGCCTTGAGGAAAATTACTGAAGGGAAAGCCTGGCTCAGCTACTTGCAGTGGGGTGTCTGTAGGCTGCCACCTGAGGATTTTTCTTCACTTCATTCCTGGGCTAATTTTAACTGAGGCTGGGGAATACCAGTAGCCTTTGTCTATAGCTGATGGGTCTGAGACTATCCATGTAATCACTGTCTCACCTACCTATGGAAGGGCCACATCTGTCCATCTGTTTCCTTTCCCCTGCCAAGTTGTTCTGCATTATGTGGGTGAGCCTCTGCCTCTTTCCCTGTCCAGCACCCCAGATCGCTGCAGGTACTGGAGTACTGCCCTCTTGTTCTTGTGTGCTGAAGACACCTGTGCCTGACTCCTGGGTCCTCTGGGCAAGAGCATGCTCCTTTTCCTGCTGTCCTGATTGGGCAGTTTCTGGATGTGAAGAGCCACATGGCTACCTGGGGCAGTGTTCTTGATGTCTTACCCAAACCCTGCAGCAGGCCACTGCAATGTCACTGAGTCTGAATTTGCCAGACCCCTTGGGCCTCTCTGTAGTCAGAGATGGATAATCCTTCCAGTGTCTGCAGGGTCATTTTCATAGCCACCATGCACTCGATATTGGCTCAGGTCCCCCTCCTCAAGGCCCTAGGGTCAGTATTATGTTTCATGCCCATGCTCTCTGGAAGCACTTGACCTCCCTGAGAAACTTCCAGTGAAACTTCTCTGAGAAAGACAGTTACTCCAACAATTTTAAACCCTATCTCACTGAGAGAGTTTGGGAGGCTGATGTGAAGTTTATCTTTGAATGTTCAGAGACTTAAGACAATTAAGAAAAATAAAATAAAATTAAATTAACTGATGACTTCAGGAATGAATAAATTGAGAAGAAAACGAATGAACCACATGATTTCAGAGAAATGTATTACTAGCTATCAGCCAATGGGGCCTTAAGGATAACAGTATTTTTTTGATGGAGAGTGCCTTTTTGTATCAGCCAAGAATGTTCAGGGATATTTGCATCTTTCACCATTTTTAGGTCTTGATATTTTGATCATATGTTTTTATTGGCACATTGTGAGCTAGAATATTCATGGCAAAGAGCCCTTTGGATAAGGTTTGCAAACCACATATCTTTCCACATTTCAAACTATTTTCTGTAACAAGATAGGCATGTGAATTAGCAAGTCATTAGACTCATTGTCCTGAGAGTTGTGGAATCCTCAGTAGGAAAGCAATGAAATGTTTACCAGCCCCAGCTGATGCTAAAGTCTTCTTTGCATTACTCCTGCCTGTGCCTGTCCAGTCTTTATTCCAGTACCTGTGGTGACAAAGAACTCACACTTTTCCAGGAAAGACAATTTTAGATGTGTTGTGTATTGAGCTAACACGTGTCTTCTGAGAGCCCTCTTCTACCATTGTTAGGTTCTAATTCCTCCTTTTAGGGGGAATGTGAAAGTAAACCCTCATTTTAACTGGGGTTCTCTGGAAATCAAAACTTGAGGCAGAAAACAGGCAAGGACAAAGGGGAGAGAGCCAAGGAGAGCCCACCTTGGAGTGCTTGGCTTTGCTAAGAGAAGCTGACTTCCTAGTGTATAGGATTGGATCCCTTAGAAGCCACAAAAGCTGTCCATAGGATGTCTCCTCAGTGGTCAGATGGAAGAGGATTTGCATCCTCATTCTCCTCTCAAATTGGGCACTAACTCCCCTGCACTCCACATCCAGGAACCTCTCCAGAGTTGGAGGAAAGAGATGAAGGGCCCCTGGCAAGATACATGTGCATTAAGTTGTTCAGAATTTGGGTGACTACACTTTTTTGTAGCTCAAATCAAGACATGTTTCAGAGTTAATAGAGAACACAATTACTCCAGGAATGCAGGCATAAACTGGGAGTGTTCTGGGTAGGATGGGAGGCATAGTCAACCTCCTGAACCTATGAAGAGCTGGACCAAGGACTCAAGGGACCACAAGGCTCTGCAAAGGTACACAGGAGGGAGAGGGGGCACACGCTGGGCCAGGCCCCAGGGAGGCAGAGTGAACATGTCCAGGTGAGGCCTCTGTTCTCAGGAGTGAATCATTTAGGAAAGCAGACATGCCCTTTAAACAAATAATAACTTGGTTACAATTGTGCAATTGTAATCCCACAAATGGAGAAATGATATGAAAAGGACATAGACTTTTCTGGAGGATGCTGGTGATCAGGAAAATGTTCTTAAGGGAGTGACATGAAACTTAAGGCTCTAAATTATGAAAAGATTTGGTCAGATTGGTCTGGGAAGAAGAGGTAGAGAAGGGAATCAGGAGGGCAGGAAGGATGATAGGGACAGAGCACAGCCTTCAAAGGTTGCCAAGATAGAGGATGATGGCACCCTACATCCCAGGCTTGATGCCCCACTGGGATCACAGAATTCAGAAAGATGAGAGTCTGAAGTTCTTACAACTCATTGCTCTGTAGGACAGCACGGGGAAGGCTTGTAGGATGATCTTAGAAATTTCATGCTATGGAAATTATAGTTGCTTTGGTTAGGATGGAGGGAATGGAGATGGAGAACAGTGGATGGAGTTGAAATATATTTAGGAGACATAATAGGTAGAACTCTATTTCAGGCCCTCTTGGGTGCAGCAGTGGAAGAGGGAGAAAGGGGTTAAGTGTGGGTTCCAGCTGGGCATGCTAGGGTGGGAGGCTGGAGGCCCTTCATAGGAGAGGTAGCTGACCCAGAGGGTTGGAGCTCAGCAGAGAGCAGCCTGGACATGGAAATGTGAGCATTATGAATATTTGAAGCCATGGGAGTGGAAGAGACCTTTGAAGAGAGATCACAGAGTAAGAACTAAAGTGAGAGCAGAATTTTGATAGAGTCCTATGTTTAAAGAAAGGTTGGGAGAGGGAGGAGAAGCCCTGGAAGGAAATTCAGAAAATGGTGCCAGAGAAACAGGAACACATCTCCTTAGGAAGCTGAGGAAAGAGTGTTTCAAGAAGGAACTAAATGGTTAGCTATGTCCAAGGCTTCTGAGAAGACAAAGAGAAGAAGACGGAAAGATTTATCAATGAGCAACTCACAGCTAATCTAAGTAAGAGTCATTTTAGTGGCATGAAGTCAGGTTGGAGGGAGTTGAGGAGTGAGTGGGAGCTGAAGAGTGGACTGTGGATGGACAGGGGTATGGCTTGAAGCGAAGCTCTGAGAAGACAGAGGTGAGTTTTCAGGGATGCTGCCAGGAGGGAATCTGGGAGGGGAGGCCCAGGCTCCAGGAGATGGAGGGGGAGAAATAGAATAATCTGCCAGTGGGACTTCTCCAAAGCATCTAGAGAAATTTTGCATTTTGTTTGATGAGAGGACAGACCCCTTGTTTTAAGGCGAAAGAAGACATGGTGAGTGGCACTAGCTGCACACTGGTAGCTTTGGGTTTTCTTTGAAATATCTGAGGTAAAGTCATCTGCCATGCAGAGGCAGAAAATGTTGTAAGTTTGAGGACAATGGAGACTGGATGAAATTGGAATTGTATGTGTGGGGGTGGAGGTGGGAATTACTTTTGGAGGCATTTATTAAGTTTAATTATGTGAAGATGAACTAGGAGAATTCACCAGCTCCTCCACATTTATAATTAAATATCCCCAAGGAGTTGATCAGCTGAACTGGGACACAGACTGTGGTCACTTTCTTTAGTGCTGGTACTAGTATTTGACTTACACCCAAAAGCAGCTCTGAACTAAAATAGGTTATGAGCATCTGGGATGGTGTCCCTGCCTTTATAGCTTATCCTTTCCAAAATAATTTTGCAAACTAATTTTCTCTGCTCCCTGTGTGGAGATCTGAAATTTGGTTTGAAAAAATAACAGTTACTGGTAATGTCTGTGACCCAAAGTTGACAAAGCCTATGCCCTTTAGAACAAAGTCAATTTAGGTGATCCTGGTCCTGGCTCTGCTCTGTTGTTTGGGTGGGAGTGGCTGAGTAGAGTCCTGGAGGCAGATTTCACTGGTGCAGGAGGCCCCACATGCAAGAGACCAGAGGGGACATGGTTCTCAGGACCATGTCTAGAGGTGTGAGTTTGCTAAAATGTGTGGCACACCCAGACACTTAGTATGAGAAGCAACTTATAAAGAACATTATTCCTCTAGGGAATGCAATAGAGATTTAAGGGATTAAACAATCTGGAACAATCTGGAATAAAACCTATTCCAAATCACTATATTGGAGGAAGGCCCAATTTTGACTTGTGTCCCTGATGCCGTAATAGTGGGCCTGAGCCCTTATGAGGGGCACAAAATAAAACATGGTTGGGGGCAAGTTGATCTGGAAGTGGTGGTTTAGTGGTATAGGACATCCATTGATCTGTTTATGAGAAGTATAAGCTTTTTGCCCTGAAATTATATTATGTCCTAGAAATATAATTGCTGTTCATGAATTTAAATACTGCTGCGTGTCCTATTTCACTTTTGATCCTCCATGATCCAGCCAGAGTCCAATCTAATCTCTAATTCCCAGCAGGAATTTCCTACTCTATCCTTGTTGATGAAATGAGGATGAATGGCCCTTCACTCACCCCACTGGAGCACTCATGAATCAAGGTCTTCTTTCACCTTTGGGTTATGGGTTCTTGAAGACAGTATGTTGTCTCATGCTTGTTTCTATCCCCAGTGTTTTGCACTAATACTTTTTCTTTTTTTATGTACTTACCTCCTTGAATTTTTAGAAAAGTAGCTTGGTAAAAGAGACTAGAAATTCCATTTGCTATTGAAATTGAAATGTCTAAAGCTGGGGCCTTTTTTTATTTTGCTGTGATAAGGGTACATTATACTTTCTGGTGTTTTTTTTTTTTTTTTTTCCTATTGGACTTCAGGTTCTTCTTCAGACCCAGGGCTGGCGACCTTCCTCTTTTCCTCTCTGTCACCACTGGCCATCAGATAAAGAAGACAGGAGCTAAGGAGAGCAAACCATTTGGAAAACAAGTGTCTGGTATTTCGTAGCTAAATAAGATTTCTGCACATGTGAATTTCGTTCCACACAACAAACTGAACCGAGAAGGTGACCAGGGGTCTGCTGGTTGCCTGCAGGGTCCCCAAGAGGTCCCTGCCCTGCAGGTGTGGGGAGGGGAGTGCACAGATGGAGAAACACAGCTTCTGGGAGACCTAAAGGCACAGCCCATTAGATCCTTTGGAGCCATCCCCGCATCTGTGAATTTGGTCAGTGCGTTTACATAGCATCTCTTGCGGAAACTGTGTTGCTTTAAAATAAAATGCTTATTTCTGCTTTGGTGCTGCTGGAACTGTCCTTTGTCAATTCACACCTGAGCCAGAAGCCAAAGAGAGACAGGTGGCCTCGTGAGTGCGGCATGCCCAGGTGGAGGTGCCGAGGCCAGGCCCTTCCCTAAACTGAAGTTTTCCTTGTGAAAAATCAGGTGGTTTGACTAGATGATTTCTAAAGGACCCTTCCAGCTGAGTGTCTATGCAGGCAGCCCAACACCGCCTTCCTGTAGATTACAATCCAGGTAGTGCTTTCGTGAGCCTGGGGCCAGTGTGCAATTGGTGAGCAGCCTGGCCTGCCTACTTTGTTGGTTGCCTGACAAGCTGTCACCTCCGAGACTGGACCTAGCTGGTGGGATTTGCAGGGAAATGCAAAGGCATATCATGTCTCTTCCTTTTACAGCCAAGTTTCTTGAAAGCAGTGTCTATCTACATCCCCAACTCCCCTCCCTATTGTGGTCCCTCCCCGACCCACTGCAGGACGCTTTCCTCCCTGACCTCTCACCCATGACCTGCACATTGCTGGGCAGTTCTCGTTCTTGGCGCCAGACCAGCCCCACTGTCCTGGTCATGCTCGTGGTCTTCTGCTCTCTCTGGATGCTAATCTCTAGCATTAAGGGCCCCTCTGCCTTTGTTTCCCCCCAGGTTCTATCTCAGATGCTTCTCAGTTTTGCTCCACGCACTTCCACCGCAGACAGGAGAAGTGCTGGAAGTGCTGGTAGAGACCAAGTGGGAGATGCCTAAGGCGGGTGGGCTAACAAGCCTGGCAGCAGGGGAATTGGCTCTGCTTGTCATTCAGAACTCAGAGGAGGAGGGTACAGCAGGGGTGTGGAGCTTCATGGAATTCCAGATGAAAGGAAGTGCCAGTCCATGCCTGAGCATTGTCAGCCATGTGTCTGGCTGGGAGTGCCCTGTGCATATCGACAGGGGATGCAGGCTGGACCTGAGCAACTCACTCTGTGTGCTTGCCAAGGTAGGGCCTGTGAAGGGCCCTGTCGGTAAGGCCAGCCGGGGAAGCTGTATGGACAGGGTGGCTGTATGACCAGGGAAGCTATATGGATAGCAGATCCCCAAAGGCCCTAGCACCAGCAGGAGTCAAGGTGGGGTTTGTCAACAAGAGAGGAGAGCTCTCTGGGAGGGACACTTCTCCTTGCACAGCTGGATTCTAGGGACATGAGAAGCTATCTCAATGAGTGGAACCAGCCAATATACACCCAGACCCAAGGTAGGGGCTAGGTGGGGGGTGTCAGGAGGTACAGACCCCTCCCCCAGGCTGACCCTTTTGGGATAACAGCAAAAGTGGTGGGAGGAAATAGGAAGCATCATTTACCCCAGAAACCACTCAAAAAAGCTCATTTAGTTGTCAGGGACCATGGCAATAAAGTGTCAAGTACAAAGTTTGCTTGTCCCCATTACTCAGGAAGGTGTGGGCTCATGAGAATATCCAAGTGCCTATAGCGGATAAATGACATGCATTTTCTTTGCCCATCTGACAAAACACTTACATATTTTGGAAGAAACTTGAAGGGACTATTATATATCCTTAGTAGCAAAACACACAAAGTCTGTGGCCCAACATAGAAACCTGTGATACATGCAAGTGAACAAAGAGTAAAACTATGAATTTGATTTCAATCATGTTAAATTATGTGCACTTGAATAAAACCTAGGAAAAATCATCAGGAAATGAAATCAACTCACTGTAGTAGGCATGTGGATGGATTTTTAAAAATCTTTTCATTTTATTTATTAAATTATTAATAAGTTTAGTTTCTTGATTATAGTATGTTTTTAAAGTAATGAATAAGAGTCATATTCATATATATTATTTTTTTTCTGGTGGTGTAGTCAATCCCACATTTATTTTCCTTTCACTAGAACTAATGTTTCTATTTGGAAACCACACATTATAAACATTTTAATAGTCATCATTTTCTTTAAAAAACATAAAAATGCCATGAAATTTCCTTTTGCTCTAAAGAATTATATAATTTTTAAGTGTAAAACAAGCTATAGTAAGTATAGCATGATCTCATTTATATAAAATGGCTTATCCCAAATCCCACATTTTACCTTCCTGTTATAAATTCCTTATTGTGTCTTTCCTTTTCCCTTGATTTAGTGTACTTTTTGTGTGAATTTTTTTTTATTAGGAAATATGTTAGTTAACTACAGCTGCATAAAGTAGTACCCAATGCTCAGTGGCTTTCAATAGCAATAACCACTTACTATCTCTCACTGATTCAGTGGACCAGGAATTTGGGATCAGATTAACTGGAAATTGCTCATGAGATTGTAACACTAGAGTTCCTCAGATCTTTGCATTGGGATGGGTGCAATGGCTTCTCTACACTGCTAGGTCTATAGCTTCTCCCATTAGTTACCTAAATTTATTAGTTATCTATCACTGTATTAACAAATTACCTCACAAAGTAGATGCTTAAAAGAATAATTTCAAGATGTTTTACTCATCTGACTAGCAAGCTGGGGGTGTCTGCCATAGGAACCCTTAGTTCTTACCATGTGGACTTTTCCACAGGAGTTTCAGGTATGTCCTCGGCATAGTCACTGGATCTCTCTAAGAATGGGTGATTCAAGAAGACTCAAGGGTAACCCAAATATCTTTTATTACCTAGCCTGCAAAGTCACAATTTCTGCGCTATTCTACTGGTTACATATGTAAGCTCTGCTCATTGTAGAAAGAGTACCAGAATATATAAATACAGAAGGCAGGGCATACTGAGGCCCTCTTGGACACTGGTTACCACCGTCTTCCCTCTGGCCTCCAATGACTCATATCTTTCTTACATGCAAAATACAGTTATCTCTTCTCAAGGTTCCCTAAAGTCTCATTTCATACAAGCATCACTTAAAAAAAAAAATCCAGGATCTCATTACCTAAATCAGACCCAAGTGTAGTCGAGGCTACTTGGTCCAGTTTCTCATAGTCTAAGAGACTGAATTATAAAGACAAGTTTTTTGCCTTTCAAACATCCAGCATCCCACAGTGGCACAGGGACTGGATAGCTGCTATGGATGTTACTACCTGAGGGAGGAGGACTACTATGAGATGGCGCCCAATATGGGGCCCTCTTCACAGTACTTGAGTTTTGATTGGTAGGGGAAAGGCCATTTCTTGGAGATTGTTCCATCCACCTCCCAAAAACATGGTCCCAAAGGGGTTTTACCATCTTAGCAGGTTAAACTGTGTCCCAAACAGGCTTTCCCACCTTTAATAAGCTACATAACCTGCTAGACTGTAAGAGAAGCCGCCTTTTGACCCAGGTTGAAGGGCCCTCCAAGTCTTACGTGAATAAACCCATCTTGATTGTTGTGCCACACTCCATGTCTTTCCTCTCCTTACCCATCTCTGTGTCCATCTTCTCATTACATTTAGAGAAGCAGTTTATTAGAGCTGCTCCACTCTGTCCTTGCAATGCAGGAAGCAGTAGGCAGTGGCAGCTTGTTCTGGAGCTAACTCCTGCACTCCAGACAGGGGATGATGACCCACAGTACTTGGCACCCTTTTGCTGTAGCCTGGCTGTGTGAGGGTGGCTGCCTCCCAGGGAGAATTATGAGGCTCTGGCCAGGGTACACCCTGGTGAGCACTCAAAGTCCCCTAGTCCTGGGCTGAATCCTCTATGGCTGCTAGGAGTAGCCTTGCTGCTTTCATTTTCCTTCTTCTTGTCTCCCTACCCAAACATCTCCTCCCCTCTGTGGCTTCAATCACTGGAGTCTACCTTACTAGTTTTCTAGACCAAACAGCACCAGCCAATTCATCAGGTATAAGTTTTTCTCTCTGTCCTCTAGGGTCTTCTCTGAGGTACCCAAAGAACACATATTTGCCACTGATTCCCAGGGAACCTTCAGGTACTCTCATTGGAGTGGTTGTTGGGGATGCCCCCACCTTCCTGAGAATCTCAGTTCCCCTTTTAAAGGATGACCAACTTATCTCTTCTTCATCTGGGATGCCCTGTGAGGTTTAGATCAGTCTCAGTAATAATTTCCCCAAAATTTAATTTAACAAAGATGGAGGTCTCCCACTCTAGTTCAGATGCAGGAATTCCTGCAGACACCTCTCTGGGCTGTCTCCTTGAAAATTTTTCAAAATTATCACTAACAGATATAAAGCCGAAAAAGCTAACTTGTCTCTGTAACACAACAGGAATGCAATACTCTCTATGCAATGACTCTAGATGGCCTGAAAATGGGAAACTTGACCTCCAAATTTTATGCAACTTAGACAATTTTCTAAAAATAAATGGCAAGTGGTCAGAAGTTCTTTATGTCCAAGCTTTCTTTTACCTCCTCTCAAAACCTACTCTCTGTAAACCTTGCTCTACTTACCAAATGTTGCTTTTAAATGAAAAAACTCCAAAGAAAAAGACTAATGAACCCCTGAAACTCTTTTTGACCTGGCAAATGAACCACCTACTTACTCCCACCTGGCCCACAGAATAACCTTTCACCTCACAACCCCTACAATCCACCACTTGCCCATCTACTTCTCTACCAGATTCTTTTTCCCCTGCCTCAGCCCCTGATTCCACCACTCCATATCCCCCTCCCCCTCCATCTAGACCTCAGACATGCTCTTAAGCCCAGTCCACCATCTTCCCCATAAGCAAAGTTGCAGGTGTCAGTGACCCAACCCAGGTTCACCTCCCTTTTTCTTTTTCTGAGATCTTTCAAGTTGAGGACAAACTGGGATCTCTCAGTGAAAACTTTCCAAATTCAGAAAGGTCTCAGACTTAGTCTTTCAATCTTGCCTGACAAGGTATTAACAAAATCCTAAAATCCAACTTAACCTGTGGAAAAGAAGAGTTTATTTGTAAAGTAGAAGAAGACTTTATTGATGATACGCAAGGCCAGGCTCTCAATAGAACCCTGTAGTCCATGAGACCATCCCCTAGACTGACACACAGTGATATTATTAGCCTCATAGAAATGGGGAGTGTTAATAAGACCACATGAGTTTCTGTTTAGTGGCAGGCATGGACAGACTTCACCTACAATTTATCTCTCCATTGGTTCCTGATATTAGAAAAAGTTCTAGAGAATAGAAAAAGGCCATATCCCCAAATGGTTCCCCTTGGACATGCACTTTAAGGTTTTCAACAACCAGAAAAAGGAGATTAAGGTGCAAAAAGACAGGGAATTACATGGGAAAATCCAGTTACAAATTCTTGCCTCAGCCCCGACAGATCCTATGGAACATCTACTATCCCATGACTTCCCCTCAGCATTTCTGTCACTTTTTCAATGGTTAGCCACTTTTCTAGTACCCCTAACACTTGCATTTTTTGTCTTTTTATTTTCCCCTTGCTGAATAAATCTCTTCCAGAGCTTCTTGAACAATTACAACACTGCAATTTTCCAAGCCACCGCTTTGGAACAAGTAGCCTCTGCCCTCTTCCTTTACAACCTCAGGAAGAAGCAGTGCCACCTTCAACAGGATGTAGCAAGAATGAACTTTTTACCCCCAAATCTTATAAAAAATTAGAGCCAGGAACAAAGGAGGCAGACTACTACAACATGGCGCCCAATGTGGGGCACTCTTCACAGTACTTGAGTTTCAATTCATAGAGGAAGCACCATTTCTCTGAGATTGGCCTGGCCTAGTTCTAAAAGCCCCAAAGGAGTTTTCCTGACTCAGGAGGCAAAACTCTGCTCAAAATGGGTTTTCCTGCCTTTAGCAGGTTAAACTCCACTCCAAATGGGCTTTACCACCTTAACAGGCTATATAAGCTGCTAGATTGTAGGGAAGCTGCCTTTCACCTCAGGTTGAAGCCTCTCCAAAGTTGATGTGAATAAACATGTCTTGATCAGTGAACCACACTGTCTGTGTTCTTACTCTCTTTACTCTCCTCTATGTCTGCAGTTTCACTATGGAAATTGGGGTGTATGGGGGCATACAGGAGTCATTGGTCCTTAGCAATTCTGCAGTCTATCTGGGCACATTTTGAAAGTCATTTGAATAGGACTCTGCCCTACTCTTGCCTGAAAATGAGTCTTATTGCCTCTTGGCTATGCCCTCCTGCCCTTATTTTCGCCTTTGTAACATTCCCCTAGTGTAGCCTATGTTTGTAGATGAGTTATATTTCAGTCTCTGTGTCTTTAGATGTTTAGAGTTCAAAGACCACTTTAATTCTCTGTCCCTTTCATTCCAAGCTGATGGTGGTTTTATCAAAAGCATCCTCTTAAAGTCTTTGTGGGTCTCCTGTCTTAATAGGCTCTTGCCATTGGACAAAAGTAATAGCTGAAAGTATCTTCAAAATAAGTATTTATCTACCTTTGTGACTGTGCCTGCTTAAAAGCAAATACCTGTTATGTGTACAGAAGCCTTATTGCATGACTGAGCAGTTCTGTGAGGCTATGATAAAGGCTTTTGCAGGTTTGCTCTTAGATTGTATTTTCTTGAGAGGTCTCTGGTATATATAAGATCTTTGCCCAGAAGCCATTTCTTAATTTTAGCATCCTTTGCCATGAGGAGAGTGGAGAGAATTTCAAACTCAGCAATGTTTTTCTTGTCTAACATTCCTTCCTTTAGCTCTTCCCTGTTATGTATTAGTTACCAAATGGAAGAAAAAAAGTCAGTGGTACCTTCAAATTTCAGCTCTATTTCTCAGTTCATTAGGTACATTTTCTGCTTTCCACATTCTATGGAGGAAAGTGTTGCTATACTTTTTGCCACTATGTAACCTCCAGTCTCTACCAAGTCTACTCAGTTTCCTTAAGGCCTCATGGGAAATCTTCTCAAATGTCACTAAACTTTTGCTGGCAGTCCCTTCAAAGTCCTTTAAGGTCTCATTAACATTTCTCAAAGTTCTTCAAGCTTCTTCACTTCCAAATCCATAGGTTCCCCTACATTTTAGAATTTAGCTATGGTGGAATTCCATTTCCACATTCCATAACCTATTATTTATTACTACATAAAAAATTACCCCAAAACTTAGATGGTTACAACAATAGGCACCATTTATTATGTCACACCTTATCTGTGATCAGGAATGAGAGAATGACTTGTTGGCTCAGTGATCCTGACTTAGAGTCTCCTATAAAGTGGCAGCTAAAATGTCAGCTGGAGCCACAATCATTTGAAGGCTTGCCTGGGACTTGCATGCGCAGTTTCAGGATGTCTCACTTGTGTGTCTGGCAGGTTGCTGCTGGATGTTGGAAGCAGGCCTCAGTTCCTTGACATGTGGACCCCTCCATGGAACTGCTCAAGGTTTCTCACAACACAGAATCTAGTTTCAGTCAGAACAAGTGAGAACTTTCTTTTTGTGACCTTGAATTGGAAATCACACAATGCCTTTTCTGTAGTGATGGCCTGTTCTCCTTATTGTGAGATTGGACCAGCTATAAGGACATGATGCCAGGAGACACGATCAGCGAGGGTGTCCAGAGGCTGGCACGTGAAAAATAGATTGTTGGTCATACATGTAGAGACATGTATTCACACTAAACAAAGGCAACCCTCCAGAAAACAAAAGATCACACACATGTGAGCACATAGGGTAACAGAATAATAAAATTAAAAATACCAGGTATGAGAAATAGAACATAACTGACAACTTTAATTTTTAAGTCTTTATTTTCCACATCGCATTCCTTTCCTGAAATGGGAAGAAACTGAATTTTGTGGTTCTATTTCTTCAGCATTCCTTAAGGTTTTTTTGAGGGGTAATATTCAAAATATTTAACCACTGTATGACATAGGTACTTGCCAATGGATAGTATGAGGCCCTATGACACAAATTATTTTGAAAATGGACAGAAGAATTTGTATTATCACTAGAATTTAAAAGAGTTTTTACTCAATGTCTTGGCAATGTTAACTTCATATTTTTTCTTGTCTGATAAATATAGAATGGTATCTCAGGTTTTAAAAACTTTCTGTTTCTTGATTATTAATGAGGAGGATCATTTTTATGTGTTTTAGCTTTGGTGATTTCTATTTCTTCTTTTTTAAATGTCAGTTCATGGTGGTGGTGGGGTGGAGCAAGATGGAGGACTAGAGACTTCTCCTTGATGCTATTAATGGTGAGACAGGGGAAAGTGGACTTCAGCCACTTTTGTCTGGGGGAAATCATCACATACACATCACTCTGGGGGCACAGCAAAGCAGCAGGAGACGTCAGGAGCCAACAAGGATGTCTGGAGCTGAGGAATACCAACACTGAAGGCAGGTGCTTGGCATAGGCAGAGGCTAGCTGGTTGGCTGGATTTTCTGTGTAGGTCTGGGGATGGAAAAGGGCTGTACTGTGGTATTTTGATTTTGGACTGGGATATTCACTGGAGTAGATCTGAACAGTGTCTGGTGGCTAGGTCTGAACACCACGCAGGGTGCTTCTCTCCTCAGTTTGGCTGCTGGTGGGGCACTGCCATTGTGGGAAGGCCACCTGTTCAAACAAATAGTCTGTGGGGTTTTAGTGCATGGCTGGCTCTAGTGCATGTGCTGAGCTTGACCAGCCATCCTTTGGGGGAAGCTGAGCAGTTGTTAGCATTTTCTGTTAGATTTGATTTCTTCTAAATTGAGATTTACTTTGTGGCCCAAAATGTCATTCTTCTTGGTAAATGTTATATGCACACTTGAAAAAAATGTGCATTCTGCTGTTGTTGAATAGAAAGTTCTATAAATGTCAATAAGCTCAAGTTATTTTATAGTGTGGTTCAAGTCCTTCATACTCTTATTTTCCTCACACTTGTTATTTCAATTATTTATAGTGGAGTGTTAATGTCTCCAACTATAACAGTAGATTTGTCTATTTCTCCTTTCAATTTTATCAGCTCTTGTTCTGTGTATTTTGAGACCGTTTTATTAGATAATCAGTATTTAGAATTGCTACATGCTACTTGTTTTATCATTATGAAACAACCCTCTTCGTTCTTGGTAATACACTTTGATATGAAAGCTACTTTGTCTAATAGAAATATAGCCATTCTAGGTTTCCTTTTATTAATGTAATCAGGGCATTTTTTATTCTTTTCTTTTTAATCTGTTTTTATATTTAAATTGAGTCTATTGAAGATAAAACATAGTTAAGTCATGTTTTATTTTTTTGGTTCTTTTTACCCAGTCTGATAACATTTGACATTTAATTGGGTTTTTTAGACCAATGTGATAAATGATTTGATTGGGTTTAAATTTGCCATCTCATTTTTATGTTTTCTATTTGTATTATCTATTCATTATCTCCCTTTGCTCTATTTATTGTCTTCTTTTGGTTAAACTGAGTAAAATTTTCTTGTGACTCTAATTTCTCTACAAGTTTGTTTTATTAACAATACTCTAGTTAGTATTTGCTTTAGTATTTGTAGTATACATCCTTAACTTATAAGAATCCATGTTCAAATAATATAACAACTTCATGTACATGTACATGTATAGTATAGCAACTATATGGCCAAATTCTCGTGTTGAAGTCTTAGCCCCAAATGTGATGGGAGGTAGATAGGGTTAGATGAAGTCATGGGGGGGGGAGCCCTTGTGATTGGATGAGTGCCCTTATTACCATGGTACGTTTCCCAAAACAAAACCACTGATGTTAGTACGTTTCTCCTAATTCTAGGCTTTATTTATATTTCATCAGTTTCTCCATTAATGTCCTTTTTCTGTTCTAGGATTCAATTCAAGGTACTACATTGCCTTTAGTTGTCATATGTTCTCATCTCCTCTGGATTTTGGCAGTTTCTCAGTTTTATTTTTTATAATTTTGGTAGCCTTAAAGTGTATAGGCCAGACACCCTGTAGACTCCCCCTTTCCCCACCCAATCTAGGTTTTTCTCATGATTAGACAGAGGTTATGGATTTCTAGGAAGAACACCACAGAGATGGAGTACCAGCTTTGTCACATCACAGCAGTGGTGCATGCACCCACATGTCAGCACTGGCACTGTTACTCAGGTAAGGTAGTGTCCACCAGGCTTCTCCATTGTAAGGCTACTCTTTATCCCTTCTCCAACTCTATTCTCCAGAAGTAACTAAGTCTATACAAATATTATTTCAAGATCTTTTCTTCATCTCCAGAGCTCTGAAATATTTCAAGTCAGTTATTGCTCCCAGATCAATTTTCTCATGACCATGTGGATAATTAAAATATTTGTGATCCTTACACAAAACACAGTTAAAATTCCGTTGAGATTAAAGAGCATGAAATTAGAGTTAGGGGATAGAGTTTTGTTTTGGGAAATAGCTTAATTGAGATATAATTTACATATCATACAATTCAACCATTTAAAGGATATAATTCAGTGGTTTTCAGTATGTACATATTCAGAAGATTTTGTAATCATCATCACTAATCGCAGAACATTTTTTATCACCTCCAAGAAAGACCTAAGGTCTATTAAGTGGTCAACCCATGTCCACCCCCTCCCTTCAACCTCTGGTAACCACTAATCCACTTTCTGTCTCTATGGATTTGCCTGTTCTATATATTTTATATGCATGACATCATATAATATGTATATTTTGGGTCTTTTTTATTTAGCATAGTGTTTCTAAGGTCCAGCCATGTTGTAGCATGTATCAGTTCTTCATTGCTTATTACTACAGTGAATAGCACTGTATTGTATACCACATTTTATTTTTTAATTCATCAGTTAATGGAGATTTGGGTTTTTACTGTTTTTGGCTATTAAGAATAATACTGCTACAAACATTTATACAAAATTTTAAGTGGAAAAAATATTTTCTTCTTTTTTCTTTTTCTTTTGGATTAATATCAGGGTGGATACAATTAGGTTACATTATTTGCATTTTACTTTTTTTTTTACTGTTGGGGATTCATTGAGGGTACAAAGAACTAGGTTACATTTATTCAATTTGTTAGGTAAAGTTCTTCTTATAATTGTGTCCCACCCCCAAAAGTTGTGTTTACACACTGTGACTCCCTACCCCACTCCTTCCCTCTCTCCACTCATTTCCCCCACCCCCACCCCACCATGTACTAGGTCATCAATTGTCCTGATACCAGAATTGAGTACATAGGATTTTTGCTTCTCCATTCTTGCGATGCTTTACTAATAATAATGAGTTCCACTTCCATCCAGGCTTATACAAAAGATGTAAGATGTAAACTCTCCTCTTTTATAATGGCTGAGTAGTATTCCATGGTATATATATACCGTAGCTTGTTAATCCATTCCTGGGTTGCTGGGCATTTAGGCTGTTTCCACATTTTGGTGATTGTAAATTGAGCTGCATAAACAGTCTAGTACAAGTGTCCTTATGGTAAAATATTTTTTTCTTTTTTTTCTCTTACATGTACATGTGTATATTAGGTTTCCACTTTTGCCTTCACAGAATTAAAAGGCTAAATTTAATGACAATAATAATATTTAACATAAGGACTGAGAACAAAAACCTCATAAAGAATGAAAGAAGATAAATACATTCAGAAAAAAAAAATCAGACGATTGCTGCAACGAATAATAGTAATAATGCAAAGAAAGTAACATTCACATTGTCAGATACAAGTATGTCTATTATAGAATACTTTAATCAGGTAACTTCTTCTTATTATTTTGTTTTGTCCAAGGTCTCAAAAAAATAGATAACTAATATTTATAAATAAAAGATAATTTAAAAAAAAAACAGATCATACCAAATCTTATAGACAATAGAAAAAGAAATACTTCAAAATCATTCTACTTAATCTGGATACACCTGATATTAAAACTGGAGAAAATATATTATTGTAAAAGGGAAATTACAAACATGAGTCCATTCTGTGTTAATTCAAACATTAACACAAATTGTGTTGTAGGTGAACAATTGATTCAGCATTGTTTGTTGAAAAGTTTATTTTTTTAAATCAAATTTTCTAGATAGCTTTGTCAAAAGTGAATGTAAGGCTTTATTTCTGGCTATAGTTCTATTCAATTGATCCATAAGCCTATCATTATATAAGTGCCACATGGTCTTGATTACTGGAACTTTGTGGTAAGTGTTGAACTTGGGAAATTTGACTTCTCCAACTTTGTTCTTCATTCTTAAGATGATTGTTGTGACTGTGCCAGGTCCCTGGATGTTCCATATGGATTATAAATCAGGTTGTCTATTTCTGTAAAATAAGAAAAAGTCATTTGGGAATTTAATAGAGATTACATTGAATCTATAATCTGTATATAACTTGGGGAATACTGTCATCTTAACAATATTAAGTATTTTTAATTCATAATATTAAATATCTTTACAATTATTTAGATCTTTAATTTCTTTCAAAAATGTTTTGTCCTGTCCATCATATTTGTCTTACACTTCTTTTGTTAAATTTAATACAAAATATTTTAGTATTCTTTTGGATGCTGTTGTAAATACTATTTTCTTAAAATTGTGTAAACATTTCTATTGTACAGAAACACAGATGATTGTGTATCTTGCACAGATCTTATATATTGAAAACTTGTTGATCTTATATATTGAAACCTTGTTGAATAATTCACTAAGGTTTTTGTGAATTATTTAGAGCTTTTTATATGTAAGATCATGGTGTCTGTGAATTGACATAGTTTTACCCTTTCAAAACTGGATGTCTTTTATTTCATCTTGTCTAAGTGCCTGGCTAGAACTTCCAGTGCAAAGTTCAATAGAATTGGTAAAAATGGATACCATAGTTCCTGATCTTAGGGGGAGAATTTTAATTTTTTACCACTGAGTATAACAGGTGGGTGTTTTTTACTATGCTGAGAAAGTTACTTACTAGTCTGAGTCATGAAAGGGTGTTTGGTTGTTTGTTTGTTTTTTTCCTGTATCTACTGAGTTGATTGTGATTTTTTTTCTCCACTAATCTATTAATATGATGTGTTATATGGACTGATTTTTGTGTGTGGAACAAATCTTGCATTCTGGGTAGGATGAATCCCACCTGGTAATGATATATAATGCTTTGTACATGTTGCTCAATTTGGTTTGCTGATATTTTGTTGAGAATTTTTGCCTCTGTGTTCATAAGGGATGTTGATCTTAGAATTTTTTTCCCTTGCAATGTCTTTGTGAGGTCTTGCTATCTGCATAATACTAGCATCATAGAATGAGTTAGAAATTGCTATTTTCTCTTCTATTTCTACTTTCTTGGGGAAAAATTGATAATTTGATAAGAATTAGTGATGATTCTTTTCAAATCGTTTGATATAATTCACCAACAAAGCCATCCAATCCTTGACTCTTAGTTATGGGAATTTTTTGATTACTTATTCAATATCTTTATACTTGTTTATTTAGATCTTTTACTTCTTTTTGTGTCAAATTTTCTAGTTTACATGCTTATAGAAATTTTTCTACTTTATCTAGATTGTCCAATTTGTTGACATATGATTTGTTCATAGTATTCTCTTATAATAATTTTTATTTTTGAAAAGACTGTGGTAAAGTCCCCTCTTTTATTCCTGAGTTTGGTAATTTTAGGCTTCATTTTTTTTTTCTTAGACATTCTAGCTCAAGGTTTTACAACTTTTTTGGTCTTTAAAAAAAAGAAACAAACAATTTTTGATTTTGTTGCTTTTTCTCTACTGTCTTTCCATTCCCTATTTCACTTATTTCTACTTGAATCTTTACCATTTCCTTCCTTCTTTAGCTTTTGGTTTAGTTTGCCCATCATATTTATTTTCTTAAGATAACAAATCAAGTTATTGATTTGAGATTTTCCCTTTTATTTAGTATATGCCTTTACAGTATACATTCTCTTCTTTCCCTGCTTTCACTGCTTCCTACAAGTTTTAATAGCTTATGTTTTCTTTCATTTATCACAAAACATTTTTTAATTTCCCTTGTGACTTAACTCCTTAAACTTTTGTTGTTTATCATGTTTATTTTCTACATGTTCGTGAAGTCCCTTATTTCTTTTTATTATTGATTTTTAATTTCATTCCACTATTCTCAGTGAATGTACCTTGTGTGATATCAACTTTTTTTTTTTTTTTTTGAAGATAGGGATTTCTTTTGTTGTCTATGCTGGAGTGCAGTGGCATGATCATAGCTCAATGTATTCTGGAACTCTTGGGTTCAAGTGATCCTCCCAAGTATCTGGGACTATAGGCATGTGTCACCCTGCCCAGGTAATTTTCCTTATTTTTTTTTGGTAGAGATGAGGTCTTGCTATGTTGCACAGTTTGGTCTCAAACTCCTAGCTTCAAGCAATTCTTGTGCCTCAGCCTCACAAAGTGCTGGGATATAGGCATGAGCCGCTATGCCTGGCCTGTATGATATAAATCTTTTTTCCTTTTTTCCTTTCTTTTCTTTTTTTTTTTTTTATTGAGACAGAGCCTCAAGCTATTCCCCTGGGTAGAGTGCTGTGGCATCTCAGCTCACAGCAACCTCCGACTCCTGGGCTCAAGCAAGTCTCCTGCCTTAGCCTCCCAAGTAGCTGGGATGACAGGTGCCTGCCACAGTGCCCAGCTATTTTTGGTTGCAGCTGTCATTGTTGTTTTGGTGGGCCTTAGCTGGATTTGAACCTGCCACCTTAGGTGTATGTGGCTGGTGCCTTAGCCACTTGAGCCACAGGTGCTGAGCCATAAATCTTTTTTCTGATATTGATTTAGTCACTCCAGTATGCATCCTCTCTCTCTCTTGCTTTTTGCATAATCTACTTTCCCCCATTTTTTAAAACTTTCCTCATGCCTTTAGATTGAAAGGATATCTCTTGTACACATACAGTTAGATGATTAAAATATCTATTTTGTCAATCCCTACCACCTAATGGGAGAATTTAATTCATTTATATTTAATATTTAACCTTAATTATGCTAAGGTAGGATCTATGTGACCATTTTGCTATTTGTTTCCTGTCTTTTTTTGTTCTTCAATTCTTCCATTACTGTCCTCTTTTTCTGTTATTGTTAAATAGAAATATTCTATTGTATCATTTAAATTTCCTTTTACAAAATGATTTTTTGGAATTATTTTCTTATTTATTGTCCTGAGATTTATGATGAATGCATTAATTATAACAATCTAGTTCAGATTAATACCAACTGAATTTCAATATTATGCAAAATTTTGTTCCTATATAGCAGTGGTTCTCAACCTTTCACAGGGCTTGCCTAATAGCAGATATTTACATTATGATTCATAACAGTACCAAAAATTACAGTTATGAAGTAGCAATGAAAATAATTGTATGGTTGGGGGTCACCACAATATGAGGAACTGTATTAAAGGTTAGTAGCATTAGGAAGGTTGAGAACCACTGCATATAGTTTTGTTTTCCCTTCTTTTATGTTGTTATATAACAATATCATACCTTTCAACATTTTGCAATTATCAACACATATACAATTATTGTTTTTTGCAATTGTCCTTTAAATCAGATAGTAGGAAAAAGAGAAGATACATATTAAAAACTATATTTATTCTATTTTTAAAAATATTATATTTACCTTTCTGTATTTACCTTTACTGGTGCTCTTTATTTCATCATGTGAATTTGTTTAATTGTCTAAGAGCCTTTAATTTCAGCCAGAAGTGTTCCCTTTAGTAAGGACAGTTTTGCTAGAGATGAACTCTCACAGGCTTTATTTATCAAGGAATGTTATAATTTCTTTTTCAGTTTTGAAATACAGTTTTTCTCTTTGTATAATTCTTGCTTGGAAGTCCTGTCCCTCCTCCACATGTTTGTGTCTGCTACCCCACTTCATTCTGGTTTCTATAGTCACACTGCCCTGAACATGCCTAACCTTGTCTGAATTTTGTCTGGGGTAGATAAAATTCTGGGCACTGTCCTGGCAGAGGCTTTTCTGAGCCATGACTGTGCTGCTAATACATGATATGCTTGTCCTTTTCCTCTACACATGTTCTGGATACCAACTGTTGCTTTTCTTTAATCCCTTCCCCATGTTCTGCCTGCTGGCATCTCTCGTATAGCATCTGTGCAGATGGTGATGGTTAAAGTCCCTCCACATCTTCATGGTGCCTTGGTCTGTCCTTGGAGTGGTAGGAATGTCCAGCTCCTCTAGAGAGCAGTGAGAAGAATCCTGTTTGCCATGAGGAAGAAAAGGGACATGGAGCTGGGCCTTTGCCAATCCCACACCACAGAGGTCTTTAATCAGCAGGGTTTTTATTTGGAGGAGTAATATCACCCTTTATTAAAAATATCTTTGAGTAATTTACTTGAGAAGTTGAAGACTAGTAACAATTTTAAAGCTTCCACCCCACCATACTCTAGCACAGAAATAGTCTGCTGACCAATGGTGGACTTGTTCCCTCCTTTAATGCAGGAAATCACCAAAGGCGCAGATTTAACATGCTCATGAGACGTGATGTATGAAGAAGCATGAGCACTGGATGTGCTGCTGCCAGTAAAACCCACCTCTGCCTGCTATGATTTCAGTGCTGGTGCTAAACTCTCTTTCTGCCCTATTGCACAGATCAGGCTTGTTTGGGGTAGTGTGACTGTAGGTGGCTTTCTCTCCCTTTTAAAAGTTCCCTTGCCTTTAGTTTGGAGAGTCGGTCTAGTTGCTTCTTAGCCAGGACTGTATCCCTTTTATTTGAGCAGGAGCCCCTGATAAGGCCCCACCTGCCTAAGTATTTCTGGTCTCATGTCAATTTCTATTGACTTAGGGTCCAAGAATAAAAATTCGGGGCAGTTCCATCCCAGAACACCTGCTGGCTCTCCAGGCTGGGATGGAGGCAGCCACCCAGGCCTCTCAGCCCCACTTACGACTCTCCCAGAGGCCCCTCACACACTCTGCCTTTGTATCCAGGGCAGCTCACCCTGCAGGCCCACCTGCTCTGGCCTCCTCCAGCTCTCCTTGGAACCTCCTGTCCTGCCCCTCTCTGCTGGGAGATTTAAGATGTCCTGCCCAACCATCTTCCCTCCCAGTGTTTTCCATCTTCAAAGTCCTTTTCTTTTTCTGCCTCTTTCTCTCCATTCCTCCCCCAGTGGCTTCTTTGCATTCCTGTACTCTAAATGCAGACTTGGCTTCACCCAAGGTCTTGCTTGTCCACTTCCCTCTGTCTCTGAGGGATTTCAGCTCTGCTGGCACAGCCTATGGCCACACCCTGTGCACCCACGTACTGCACAAAGGATGCCATCAGAGCTGCAAGAAAAGGTCAACCAGAATAAGAGCACAAAGAAAGATGGGGGAAGCTCCCTTCAAGGGAGGCAGTTGAGCAGAGGCCATGAGGAGGGTGAAGGAACAAGCCCTGTGCCCTGGAGGAGAAGCACATTTCGAGTGATCCAAAGAGAAGATACAAATACTCTGTGCAAGGGGTGCCTGAAGTTTTCCAAGAACGGCTGAGGGCATTGTTGTTGGGGTAGGGTCAGTCCCGGAAGTAGTGCTGAGGCCCTAGCTTATTCTCATGAGCTGTTCCCCACCAGCTCAGCCCATGCCCCTACTTGTAAGCATGCTGCTTATTTTTAGAAAAGTCACTCAAATGTCACCTCATTGGTGAAGACCTTGTGGAATTCCACAGACCCCAGGCAGTGGTGGACACAGCCACTGGATTGTGATGTCCTTTGACTTCTGTGTCTTAACCACAATGCTGCAAGTTCCTTAAAGAGACAGATTTTGTCCTTTCAGTTTCTGTGTGCTTAGTGATTAGAATTGTCATTGTTTTGTAAGTATTGAATGAATGAACACATGAATGAAACAATGAGTGACTACAACATTTTCTTATGAATTGGCCTTGCCCTGGGGTGGGGGCAGGGCCCAGTAATGCTGACAGAACCTAGAAATGGATGGTTCTGCCTTTCATCATGTGGGAGGGCTTTTGAGGGGTCTCAGGCCACAGCTTCCTACTTATCCCCTCAAAGAGATGTGGTGCCTGTCTGTGCTCTGCCCAGGGGGGCTGGGTGAGTTGACTTCTTGCCTGGTTTGGCACCTCCTTCCCCTCAGCTGTCCTCGATCCACAAGGAACTGAAATCACCATGTTGGGTTGGAACCCCAGGGCTCCAGCTGGTTTGAGTTTGCTTCAGTCAGCATTATCATCAGCTGTTCCTGCACCAAGAGTCTGGCCCTGCAGCCTGGTAAGCTTTGCTACACAAATGGTCTCCTGTCCTTCAGCCTGGCCCTGCTTGCTCCATGCTCCATGGGAAGTATCCTGCCTTCCATAGCCACTGCTTCTCCTCACCCTACCATGGGAAATAGGAACCTCCTCTGACACCGGGGGACTCTGGAGTGGTGGGTCACATGGCCAGCGCAGTCCACATAACCAGGGTGGGCAGCATGGGAAGAGGCAAACATGACCTGAGAAGTTTCACCCACCAGGAACACAGGCCAGGAGTGCACTTGCTAGAGGTCCAGGGTGCTGGGTACAGGCAGCAGGCTGGGAGAAGGCAGGTGGAGAGAGGAATAGGGAAACTGAATTTTGATTGTGAATCAAATGCAGGGACAGGGACAACAGAGGAAAGCCCTCTAAAGAAAGAAAAACAGCACACATGGGCAGTTCAGTGTCCAGGGGTGGATTGAAGGAGTCAGCTGAAGTGGACAGCAAAGAAGAGGACAGGACTGAGGTGTTGTCCAGTATGGACCAGGACAGCAGAGGGCATGACAGGTCTCAGGCTGAAGTTCCGACCAGACTGGGGGTGATGGGTGCTGACACTGCATATGCCTCCTGCAAAGCAAGGAAGGGAGGACTGGTTGTGCAGTGAGGCAGTATGCAATTTAACAACACTAATACTTGGAAATGATCAAGAAATTCCCTTGCTTCTGAAAATCCTATGGAAATACTTGCTTTTGGTTATATTCTTTTTGAATAAAGGCCTCAACATTGAAAGACTTCATGCCCCAGCTGACAATGCAGTGTAAAAACCACAGACCTAAGTTTGAATCTCAGCGCTGCCTCATATTAGCTGATTTATGACATGTCCTTTACCCTCCCTCAGCCCCATTTCCTTATTTATAAAATGGGGCATGATGATATCAGGTTCAAGATGAAGTAAGCAGTTGCATGTGAAATTCTACAGTGCCTGGGATGTAACAGGTATGCAGTGTTGTCATATTTGTAATTTCATGTCTTCAGAGTCAAGTCATAGGGTTTTTACATTTGGCACACCGATGACAGGTGTGTTTGCCCATTTTTGTGCTGCTATAAAGGAATACAAGAGCCTGAGAAATTTAGAAAGAAAAGAGATTTATTTGGCTCATAGTTCTGCTGGCTGTACAAGAAGTGCAGCACCTAGATATGCTTCTGGAGAACGTCTCAGTAAGCTTTTACTCATGGAGCAAGGCAAAAGGGGAGAAGACCTGTCACATGCCAAGAGAAGGACCAGAAGAGAGGCTGGGGTGCTCCTGTCCTGCCCCCTCTCTGCTAGGAGATTTAACAAGCTCTCACGTGAACTTGCTCATTACCTCAGAAAGGGCACCAAGTCCATTCATGAGGGATCTGCACCCATGACTCAAACACCTCCTGCTCCCCATCTCCAGCACTTGAGGTCAAATTTCAATGTAACATGTCAAGGGGCAAACATTCAAACCATATGAACTGGGCTGGTCCATAAATGGATTTTTTTCACCTCCCTGGTATCAGCCCCAGGCAATAAAATGTCTCATATGGTTTTTATTCTTGTTCCAACTTGGTTCACCTTACTCTTTCCTGGATGGGTCCCTTCTCTTTCCTTTCCTACCTCTGATGTTGTTTTTCTTCCTCATGACAGACAGGGTTCTTCTCACTGCCCTCTAGAGGAGCTGGCCATTCCCTCCACTCTAAGGACAGACCAAGGCACCATGAAGACATGGAGGGATTTTAACCATCATGATCAGCACAGATGCTATAGGAGATGGTCTCTCTCCAAAGCTAAATCTTGTCCCAGTTGTGGCTGATGTGAAATGTCAGTTGCTGCCAGTGGCATATCTACCTGAGATGAAGCATGGTTGAGTGCACCCGTCTTACCAAAGGGAAGTTCAGAGCTAATTTTGGTGCTAACTTCCTTGTCTGCTGCATGTAGTCTTGGAACCCGCTCAGCAGATCAATTGAGTGTTTAGTCATTTTACAGATCTTTGGTCAGATGGGCTTATGTAACATGATGCTATACTTTGCCAAATAAGTTATTAAAATTATAGAAAAGAAAAAAAATGAAATTATATCAAGTATTTTCTCTTACCCCACTGGACTAAAACTAGAAATCAAGCCAGATGGGGTGGCATGTGCCTGTAGTCTTAGCTATTTGAGAGGCTGAGGCAGGAGGATCACTTGAGCCCAGGAATTTGAGGTTGCAGTGAGCTTTGATCACACCACTGCACTCTAGCCTAGGCCACAGAATGAGACCCTGTCTCAAACGAAACAAAACAAAAAAAGTATAAATCAGCAATGAAAAGAACATTGGAATATACAAACACATGGAAATTAAGCAATATGCTCCTGAATGACCAGTGAGTCACTCAAGAGATTAAGAAGAAAATTTAAAAAATCTCTCAAAACAGATGAAAATGAAATCATAACATATCAAGACCTATGGGATACATTAAAAACAGTAATAAGAGGAAAGTTTATGGCAATAATTGCATACATCAAAACAGTAGAAAAGTGTCAAATAAAGAACTTAATTATGCATCTTGAGGAATCAGAAAAAACAAGTGTAAAATAAACCCAAAATTAGTAGAGGAAATAACAAAGATCACAGAAGAAATAAATGAAAATGAACCCAAAATCACAAAACATCAACAAAGCAAAATGTCAGTTTTAAAAAGATAAATAAAATAGACACACCATTAGCCAAACTAAGAAATAAAAAAGACATAAATAAAATCAAAAGATGAAAAGGGAAACATTATAACTGATACTGAAGAAATCCAAAGGATCTTTAACTACTATGCTGAACAACCACATGCAATACATTGGAAAATCTAGAGGAATTGGATAAATTCCTGGACCCATACACCTACAAATGACAACATGAAATTGAGCCATTTTTGTTATGTTTATTGGCTATTTGGCTATCTTCTTTTGAAGAACTTCTGTTTATATCTTTTGTCCACTTTTTAATACGTTTTTTTTAAAATTGCTGATTTCTGTGTAGTAAACAATACTATGATAGCCATCTCTGTTCTCTTTTTGTCAAATACCCACCAGTGGCCATTCCTGAGTTGTCACCTCTAGCAGGCCCCATAATTTATCAAATATGTAGAGAAACTTGATTCCTCAAAAACAGGCTGCATGAAGTTTGTGTTACACCAGTGTACATCTGGAAAACAAAATAGTGACATCACACAAATAAGTGTAGTTAAAGAAAACATGAGATGGGGTTAATGAGGAAATCAAAATCAGCCTTTTTATCAGATGTGTAGATTGTGAATATTTTCTCCCACTCTGTGGGTTATTTGGTCTGATTATTTCCTTAGCTATGCAGAAGCTTTTTTATTTAATTAAATATTTATTTTTGTTGCTGTAATTGCTATTGGGGTCTTAATAAATTCTTTGCCTAGGTAGGCTGATATCTAGAAGTTTGTTTTCCTACATTTTCTTCTAGAATTCTTATGGTTTATGCCTTACATTCAAGTATTTTATCCATCTTCAATGAATTTTTGTGAGTGGTAAGAGGGGTCCTGTTTCATTCTTCTGCATATAGCTGTCCAATTTCCGAATATCTTTTAAAGATTTTATAGATGACAATCAGGATATAACATAAATGTTATTAGGCAGAGCCAGGCAGCTTTACCAGCGACTGAGCACCAAAGGCTCCCAGAATTCCAGATATGCTTTCCCATTATGGCTTTATTTTCCATTTTCAAGCACTTGTTTCTTATTTATTTTCAATGATGACAAAGTTACACAGGTTTCCTGTACCATTTTAAACACGTATAAAAATGTATAAAGGAGAAACTAAAAATGTCTATTCAAAGTGAGTCATTATAAACATTTTGGTATTTTTGTTAGTCTTTTAAAAAATATGTATATGTATAATTATTTAATTTTGCACTTTATTTAACTACCACATTTTGAAGGAAGTTTTAAAAAAACAGATATTTCCAGCATGGACTCCACAAAAAGCAGACAAGCATATCGAAGTGGAAGTGAATCAGGTCTTAGCTTCTCTCATTTGCAGGCTGCTGGGGATCAACCTTGTGGATCCTGGAAGTTTAGTTTATGTGTGAGAGGTATCAAAGGCCATCTTGTCCTCAAATATCTTCTGTGACAATTTATCCTGGTTTGTGGTGTTCTTCTGTTCTCCTGAATACGCTATCTCTCACAATTTGCTTTTGCCCTGTGGCAGTGGCGCCCATCAGCTGCCGGGAGGGTGCTGCCTGGTGGAGCAGAGGCCCCATCAAGAATGCAGCTCACTCACTGCTCATTCACAAAGAGCTAACAGGCCACAATGCTTCCTGCTCTTGGCTCAATGGAAAAGAATAGAACAAATAGCAAGTATGACAAAATCGCAGCAACTCAGTGGCTGGCTGCTTATATCCTGCTGCAAGAAGAAATGAGCAGCAGGTAGGAAACAGGAACCAGAGGAGGAGCGGCAGTCGCGGTAGGTTCGGTACACCAGGCTGCAAGCCCCCAAGCAGGGTGCAGCAATGTCCGGCACTCTGAAGCCCCGGCGAGCTGGTCAGTCCGCACAGGTCTAGTGCTGCAGCCACCATCCGCAGCCAAGCTGCAGGGACGTCCAACAGCCCCTAACTGCTGCGGAGAGAATGGTTGCGAGGGACGGTTTTCCCCGCACCAGGGCACATGCCCAGTGGCGCGGTTCTGACGCGCAGGCGCATTGCGCTTAACGGCTTGGCTTGGCTGACCCTGGCGGTTGACTTGGAGTCAGAGTCTAGGAGCCGCTTTTACTTCTTGGAGTCGTGTCTGGACTCTCTTGTTTGGATTGGGCTTGAGGGTGTGGGCAGTGGAGGGGGTGTGGGATCTGATTTTTCCCTGAAGCTTGCAGCCGGCACCATGAAAAAGATGTTTGACTTCGTGAGGAAGAGGGGCCAGGACAGGTCACCTTCCTCTCACGGCGAGTGGGTGGCAACAGGGGCGGTCCGGGACGAGGTCCCTGACAAGGCCTTCTCAGAGCCTTGGTACAACATCCAGCCCCAGGATCTGCGGAGGCTCCACATGGCTGCCTGCCTGGGTCAGGTAGCAAAAGTTGAGGATATCCTTTCCTTCGCGCCATCCATGATGAATGAGAAAGACTGCAAGGGCAGGTAATGCGGCTGTGGGCCAGGCGGGCGGCGGGGCGGGTGTGGGGGAAATGGGCCTGTCTGGGCCTGGCATGACCAGTCCTTCTGCCCTGAGGGGGCTGGGCTAACCTCCCTCACAGTGCCACAGCCCTTGGAAGGTGGACACCTTGCCTGGAGCCAGGGCTCAGGCCACTCTTACGAGCAGGAACACAAAAGAACTTTATACTAGCTCGGCGTTTGTTGCACAGTGGGTAAGGCACCAGCCACATACACCAAGGGTGGAGGGTTCGAACCCGGCCTGGGCCAGCTGAACCCCAATGACAACTGCAACAAAAAGTAGCTGGGCACTTGTTGTCCCAGCCACTTGGGAGTCTGAAGCAAGAGAATAGCTTAAGCCCGATAATTTGAGGTTGCTGTGAGCTGTGACTCAACAACAGGGCAACATAATGACTCTGTCTCAAAAAAAAAAAAAAAAAAAAAAACTGATTTAAAAAAAAAAGAACTTTGTCTTGGCTCCTATCCACTCATCATTCCCCTTCAAGAGGCAAAAATTTTAAATTTATTAACAATTTTAAAGTAATTTAACAAAATTTAGTATAGCATTTTATTTTTCTTGTACACCTTGAAGCAACATATTATATACATTATAGAAAGGTGCTTAAGGAAAGAAATAATTCCTATACTCTTCTGGGCAATATATCTTTGCATAAATTCCAATATCCACTTTATAATATTTCACGGTACACCTACGGATGTGTGTTCTTTACTGAGGAATCTTAGAAGGAAACTTAGATATGAGTAGATGGTTCTGTGTTCTTGAATGCTCATTTTTTCTAAAAGTTTGACTTCTTTCTATATTTATCAATGCTACATAGACCAAATAGAAATATGAAGGTTTAAAACTTTTGTGTGTCTGTTTCTGTCATTTACTATTGTGATAATATTAAGAAAATTTTGGAATGGAGGGAGCAAAGCCTTGTCCTTCAGGATATGAAAAGTTCCTATTTCTGTAGGTTGTTCATTTACTAACAACTAAAGAGGCAGATAAATGAATGTAACAGTACAAAATCCAGAAATTCCTCCAAAATACATCTGATAGTTTAGAACTTGATATTGGTGACTCTTCATATTAGAAGGCAGTGATGAATTGTTGATAAATGAAAAACAATTGTTACTTGTCTGGAAAAACCTATCTAGATTTTTTTGTCACAAAAAAAGGTCCTAAAGGAATAAAAGTGACAATTTTACAAAATAGAGAATGAGAAAAGTGCCAGAAGAAAACACAAATGCCTATTCATACGGATACATTTTTATGTTGACAGAGACCTTCCTTAGAATGACCTCACAAGCATTTTGAAGGTTGATTTAGCAGAACAAAAATTTAGACCCACTGTATTCTGTTATTTCAAAAAAGTTTTAACAAAATAAAAAGCAACAATACGTGTAAATTGACACCCCCACATGCATGTATCAGCTGAAAAATGTTTGTTAATTTTATAGAGAATTCTTTCAAATTGACAAAGAAAAACCTGAACTCTTATTCAAAATTGAGAAAAGTACTTTTTTACTGATCTATAAGTGATCTGCACATGGAAGATAAAATATTTAGTGGAAGAGAAGTCACTTGATTTAAGAGAAGAATAAGATACTGTTTTCTATTCATGCAGTGTGTCATTCTATTATGCAGAAACATCCTTAAGAAATAATTAGATACATGCAATTTGGTTTTTTATTCTGTTCAAATGGGCTTCTCTTTCATCAAGGTAGAGAAGATAATAGTAAGAATTGTATTTTCTTCACAAGAATGTTAAATATCTGTTTTGAAGGCAGAGGAATCACTTGCTATGTCATGTTTAAAGTCATGTAAATCATTGTGTTCTTTGAGATAGTGCACTGCAATTTCGTAAAACATCCTCTCACTTTTATAGGTCTGCTCTACATTTGGCCTGTGCCATTGGGCAAACAGAAGTAGTAAGATTCCTGGTGCATAGAAAGTGTAAACTTAATACACATGACCGAGAAAGGAGGACACCTCTGATGAAGGTATTCAGATATTTCTGAATTAACAGTCAGCTATTTCAGCATGTGAAAGGTTTGATTTAAATACAGGGAATAAAAATGAATATATCTCCTTGCTCTATGACTCATTGATGAAATCTGTGGCAAGGTTATTTTGGATTTCTGGCAATTATTATCTATTTATGGTCTAATACAGGCCGTCCAATGCCAACAAGAAGAGTGTGTGGCTATTCTTCTGGAATCTGGTGCCAATGTACATCTTACAGATGTCTATCACAACACTGCACTTCACTACGCTGCCTATCACCAGAATATACAAATAGCAGACAGACTGCTTGCATATGGTTCATATATTGACCCCCAAAACAAGGTATAGATCAACTAACATTACTTTTAAAATATTTGAAATGAATTTGTTCTAACATTGATGTATATGTGTCAGTTTTTCCTGTGTGGAAACTCAACATTCCATGAGTGAAAATATTTTGAAATAACTTAACATTTTACTTTAAGTATTGATAGTGTTAAAGAAACATTAGAGGGTACAGATTTCCTTTATGCATTTATGATAAATATTTGTGACAATACTGAATTTGTTAAGGGTAAAACTTGTTTATTCAAGAATTTTTTTTCAACCCAAGGGTTTTCTTCTATTTAGTGTAAAACAACACAGGAAAGCCAAATTTGCCCTAGAAATAGCATTTATTTTAAACTTCAAACAAAACAAAAGCATTTGTGCTAGATGGAAGTCTTGCTGCTACTGACAAGTTTCTTAAAAATGTGATTTGTGTAAAAGTCATTTATCTCTCAGTGGCAAGCCTTAAGAGGAACAAATGGAAAGGGAAAAGGTGACCAGTCACATAAATATGCAAGCCAGTTTGAAAATTAGCAATCAGAGGGAAATACCAAAAAGAGGTGTTTGTGTGTCTTTTGTGTGTTTCCAGTTCATATATTTGGATCAGGTGCGATTCAGTTTTGAAAATACTAATTATCTTTTTAGGAGAGAGACAGTTGTAAACTTGCCTAGAGATCAGTTTTAGGAGGTCTCTGAGGAAACTGTATTTGCAATAAATAGGTGGTGATGAAGTGGGAGAGTTTTCGGAGGAGGGAGGAATGAGTAAAACTGACTTATCCTACTCTTGCAGATGTAGCCACTTATATATGTGTCTATTAGAATGTTCTGATGGGAAGGTGGGTGATAAAGAGCTTATAAATAGCCAAATGAAGTCACATTTTGAGTTTATTTGTCCCTGTTCTACCCCTATGCATTATAATTAAATGCTATCTCCTACTCTGTCCTGTTTTTGGCAAAAATCACCAAATAATAACTGGAATTGGCTATTTGAATGAGAAATGAGACTGAAGTGATTGTTGTACTAGTTCTCAACTAGAATTGTGTATCATGATGACCTACAAAAATTTAAAAAAAATTACAGGTCTAGGCTCTCCTGTGATGATACTGATTTAGTAAATCTAATAAGAACTTGACATATATAATTAACAATATTTCCTCAAAGCTGGGTGTGGTGGCACATGGCTGTACTTCTAGCGACAAGAGAGGTGGGAGGATCATGTGAGTATAAGAGTTTGAGTTCAGCATGGCAACGTAGTGAGATGCTCTCTATAAAGAATAGTCTTTTCCCCTAAAGATTGTGGTACACTTTTGGTTTAAAATTTCTGAATAGATAACTGTAAAATATACATCTCCACATTTCAAAATTTAAGAATCTCTAGAATATTTGAAGTTTTGTGTTACTTCCTTCAGATCTCTCCTTTCTAATAATATTATACTATACTTCCTTCAGATCTCTCCTTTCTAATAGTATATATTTTTTTATTGAATGGTAACTATGTACATTAATGCACTTCTGGGGTACAGTGTGGGGTTTCACATGCAATCCGAAATACTTTCATCAAACTGGTCAACACAGCCTTCATGTCATTTTCTCAGTTATTGTTTTAAAACGTTCACATTCTACTCTTAGAAAGATTCACTTGTATCCCTGTAAGATAAACCTCAGAAGTGATCCCTCCAATCCCCCTCCCTCC
>NW_003852511.1:6504667-6515388 GCF_000181295.1 Otolemur garnettii
AATCTGTGCCTCTATAGAGGACAATTTAAGCCATTCACATTGATTGAAATTATTGATAAGCCTGGTAAAATTTTGGGCATCGAGTTGTTTGAAAGTCCAATAGACATTTTTAATCCTTTTGCCATTGTGGAAGTTGGAATTTGATCAAAAGTTTCTGGGTGGATTTACTTTTGTGGTGGAGGGTTGCACTGGTCATTATGGAGGATAGGTCTGAGAATTTCCTGGAGATCTGGTTTTGTTATAGCAAATTTCTTCAATGTGTGAATGTCATTAAAGTATTATTTTCTTCATCATAGATGAAACTCAGTTTAGCTGGATACAGGATCCTGGGTTGAAAGTTATTTTGTTTTAGAAGATTAAAAGTCGATGAGAATCCTCTTCTGGCCTGAAAAGTTTCAGCTGACAGATCTGCATTCATCCTAATACTCTTCCCCTTGTAGGTTATGGTTTTCTTACGTCTACTGCTTTCAAAATTTTCTCTTTCATCTTAACTTTGGTGAAGTTGATTATGATGTGTCTGGGGGTTGTCTTGTTCGGGTTGAGTTGTGCTGGGGTTCTGAAACTATCTGCTATCTGAATTTCAGAATCTCTTGGCATGTCTGGAGAGTTCTCTTTCATAATTTCATGAAGAAGAGCCTCAGTGTTTTGTGAAGCAACTTCATCCCCTTCTGGGATCCCTATAAGGCGAATATTAGTTTTCTTCGAATTATCCAAGAGTTCTCTGAGAGTGAGATCTGTTTTTGCTCTCCATTTCTTTTGATTTTTGCAGTCCTGGCTTCTTCAAAAGCTTGGTCTTCAGTATCAGAGATCCTTTCTTCTGCCTGTTGCACTCTGTTACGGAGGGATTTCACTGTGTCTTTCAGATCCTTGAGGGCTGCAACCTCTTGTCTCAGTGTTTCAAAATCTTTGATCATTTTATCTTTGAAATCGTTGAGTTTTTGAGTCATCTTTTAAATAATTTCTTGAGATATCTTTTGAATAATTTCTTGAGAAATGTTTTGTATAATTTCTTGAGCTCCTAATTCCTTCCTTTCTTCCATTCTGTTAATCTTATTTGCTATCCACATTCTGAACTCAATTTCTGACATCCGAGCTATTTGCTTGTGGATGGGGTCTTCAATTGTGTCTGCCCTATTTTCCCTTGGAGGAGTTGATCTACTCTGGTTATTCGAGTTGCCAGAGTTTTTCCGCTGATTCCGCGCCATGCTGAGTTTGCCTTGTCTAGAGGCCTTATCAGAACTGTTCAGTTGGTGGCTTCTTCTGGTTGCCCAGAGAGACAGGTAGAGCATGTCTGTTGTCTTCTCCCAGTTCTTGGGTGCTGGGGCAGCCCGGGTGCAGTGGAACAGCAGCAGCTGCATGGGAGTGTGCGTAGCTGGATTAGACCTCGTTCAGCCTGCCGGGCGACCGGGGGGCAGGAAACTGGGAGCAGCCAGATCAGTCCTTGTTTGGCCCCTCTGGGGCAACTGGTGGAACAGGGGAACTGTAGTGGCTAGATCAGTCCTAGTTCAGCATCCTGGAGCAGCCAGGGGGTAAGGGAATGGCAGCGGTAGCACAGGGTATGCGAGCGACCAGATCAGTCCTAGTTCAGCCCCACCAGAGTAGCTGGGAGGAAGCGGGGGACTACTTCACCATTGCCCATTGGACACGTGCGGCGCTAGCAAGCCTATCTGTGCCCTCCCAGTGAGGGAGCCTGGAGCGGAGAACTTCTCTACCTCTGTCCGAAGGACGTATGTGGCTCTAGCAAACAGTTCTGGGCCCTCCAAGAGTGGTAGACCCCTCCACCACCACCTACAGGGCGAGCATGGCCATAGCAAGCAGTTCTAGGCCCACCCAGCTTGGGAGCCTGGAGCGGGGAACACCTCCCCTGGCCCCCGTGGGGTGTGTGTGTCTCTTGAAAGCTGTTTTGGGTCTACCTGGAATGGAGGACTCCTCTGCCTCTCCCTGCAGGATGCCTGCGGCACTAGCAAGCGGTTCTGGGCCTGCCCAGAGCAGGAGCCTGCTGCCCATGAGATGTGCAACTCTAGCAAGCAGTTTTGGGGCTTGCCCACTCTGTGAGGGCAAAGGGACCCACTCGGCAACTGGGTTAGTCTGGGAACGTTAATACCTCCTTCCTCACCTTACACCCAGTCACTCATGGTCCCCCTGGTCTGTGACCCTATTCACTCCAGTAGGCCACTGCTACCGGGGTTTACCTGGCAAAATCAGCCAGAAATCTGAGTTTAGCAGGAGGGCCTTGTGTGTTCGGCTTCTGTCCGGCTAGATTTCTCTGTAAATCAGAGGTTGCCTTCACGTTTACACTCAGGTGTCAATTCTAGCCTCTGCCTGCCCACTGCCTTTGTCTCAGCTGCATTAGCCCCCTGAGGGCTGGCGTTCCACCCAAGAAAGTTATCTGCGCCCTGCCTTTGGCTGATGACCGGAACCTCTGCTTGCCCAACGGGATGGGGCTGAAATGGTGTCAGCCTGCTGCTCAGGATGCCACCGTTTCTGCACTGGTGTCCCCTGAGCTGATTCTCCTCTCCTCCTGCCCATACCACAATCAGCACAGGATAGCACCAGCCCTCTCCCCTCCACTTCTCTCAAGGAGATGCCCAAGAATCTGGACTCAGTACCTCCAAACCTCGGAGTGTGTGGGTGGGGATTCCTCATAGTTCAATGTTGCAGGTGGGGAATATATACAGTTTTACATAGTTCAAACCTTTCCTCAACCATACACCCGGGGTGCCACTTTAAATAGTCCTTGGGTGGTCTACCAGGTTTGAAGGGTCCAAATCAGTTGTCCCAGTCACCACCCATTTCAGGTGGAAGAGTTCAAATGTCTCTGGGAGCTAGATAAGAGGGGTCTGCTTGCAGTTCAAATATAACTTGCTCCAGTGCTCCATGAGGGCAAAGGGACCCACCTGGCAAATGGGTTAGTTTGGGAAGGTTAATACCTCCTTCCCCACCTTGTACCCAGTCACTCGTAATCCCCCAGGTCTGTGGCCCTATTCACTCCAGTAGGCCACTGTTCCTGGAGTTTACCTGACAAAATCAGCCAGAAATCTGAGTTCGGCAGGGGGACCGTGCGTGTTTAAATTAGGCTTCTGTCCGGCTAGATTTCTCCGTAAATCAGAGGTTGCGTTCAGCTTTACACTTAGGTGTCAATTCTAGCCTCTGCCCGCCCACTGCCTTTGTCTCAGCCTCATTAGCCCCCTGAGGGCTGGCGCTCCACGCAAGAAAGTTATGTGCGCCCTGCCTGTGGCTGCTGTCCGGAACCTCTGTTTGCCCAAAGGGATGGGGCTGGAATGGCGTCAGCCTGCTGCTCAGGATGCCACCATTTCTGCATTGGCGTCCCCCAAACTGGCTCTCCTCTCCTCACGCCCGCACCACAGTTAGCTCAGAACAGCACCAGCCCTTTCCCCCTCCACTTCTCTCAAGGAGATGCCCAAGAATTAGGACTCCATAGGTCATAAACCTCCAGATCTTGGAGTGGGTGGGTGGGGACTCCTTGGAGTTCAATGTTGCACGTGGGGAATATATATAGTTTTATACAGTTTTACAGTTTTATGCCTGGCCGGAGGGTGCAGTGGCATGACAGCAGGGGTAGAAGGTCCAATTTTTAGGGGGGTCTTTCCGGTGGGATAGAGTGGGAGGAAGTTTGAACTCTGCTTGCTTGTTTGCATGGAGTAAACTGTGAGCTCTTGTTGTGGGGGAGGGGACTCCTGTCCACTTGGTGGTGGATTTTGTACATTTTGGTTGTATTTTTGGGGTCGCAGCTCACCTCAGGAAGGTTGAAGTGTGCTCTTCAATCTCTCTTGGCTCTGCTCCAGACCCTCAGCTAATTGGCTAAACTTCTGTCCTTTAAGCCTCCTTCTGGATGGGAGCTTCTGTAAAAAGCTGGCTGCAGTCTGCCATCTTAGCTCCGCCCTCTTTCTAACAATATTATACTATCTTTCTTTACCTCTGTGGTTGGGAAGTTAAAAGTGATATATTAGTAATGTCTGTCACTCACCTTACATAATAATACTCTTTTCTTTCCAACCATCAATTGTTCACTGTCATTTAGAGGGTCTTTAGAAATTTGAACATGAGCACTCTAGTCAAAAGTAGAGATGTGGACTCTATCAGGATTTCATGTTTCTTTGCTATCATTTAGGTGATTAGCCTGTATTTTGGACTATATCAGTATGTTTCTGTTATGTTCATAGAGCTTGGTTATAATCAGGATAGCAGTTTTAGAAACTTAAAACCATGAAGTTCATAAGAATAGATAGGAATTCTTTTTCTGATTTAGTTTCAGCAGTTATATGAACTAACCGTTTGGTTAACAATCTGGAAAAATTAAATCCCCAAAATAGATTGTAAATGAATAGATGTTTGAAAAATTCTTGAAGTGGATATTAGAAATCTTCATGGCAGTTTTTATTACATTTTGGTGCCTGATATTTTGGTAAAATCTATTGTACTAAACAAAGGAAAGCTTTTACCTGCAAGTACTTGCTGTATGCACAACTACTTGGAAACATCCAAAGCAGGTGTTAAACACAAGTCTAAAGGCAGCCCATAGACTGGTTGAGTTTGCCTCCATAGATTGAATCAATGTGTAAAATTTAGGGAACAAGCTGAAACCTGGATTTCTAGCTTCTTTGAAAGAAATAATTCTGGTCTCTCTGTATTACCATTTGAAGTACTTCATTTCTAAGGTCACCTACTTAGCCCCCATAAGTGTTTCAGGGTGTAGGTCTTGTTTTATAGTACATTTTGATAAAAATTCTGAGGTTTCCATAAGAATTGATACTTACTTGGTCCTACTCTATAATGTGTATTGTTAAACCTTTATTAATGGGGTTGAATGTCAGAATTTAGAAGTTTTCTTAAAAAATCTTTTTCTTTGTATATAATAAATATTCACCCTTCCATTAGAATGCCTGTAAGCCTTTTTAGGTTAATCATGATTGTATTGAATAGATTATGCATATTGCAGACCATATTATGCCTTTCTCCTGAGTGTTTTCCCTTTAAAATTCAAGTGATTTGGGGGCTTTGTTATGCTACAAATTATATAGATTAGTATTAGAACCTTTATTGATAAACCATTGTATTTTATTTCTGATGTTACCTAAGACAAAAATAATTTTACGTATCAATTAAAATTGGATCAGAATAAAAACAGATTAAAATAAAGTAGATATGCATTAGATATGCATTGTCATTAAATTGGGAATAAAATTTCAAATTGAGATAAGGTAAAAGTGTATCCTTTTGTCATAAGAGAAGCTGCATGAGCCACTTACTACTAAGAAATCCAAGTAGATTTCCAGTCTCTCTTAATTCAGAGCCTATTTCCTTGGGGATCCCTCTGAGGAAGAGTGCTTAATTTTGGCACTGGGGATCTTTACAGTGTGGATAGAGGAGAATCAATCACGTCTGTGTCACCTGGAGGAAATCTCCACCTTTATTGGAGAGTTCTGAGGGCATAATTGTTCACATATTAATGTTTACTACAGAAAATTGTCAAATAGGAATAAGCCAAAGTCCCAGAGATTTCTTTGGTACTAGTCATAGAATGCAGAGTTTGGTAATATTTTTCTAACATAAATGGTCATGGGGTCTTTCTATTGAGGTGTAGTCCTTAACTTCTGGTAAAACAGATAATATTTGGAATTTTGTTTAAGAAACACTAGTCTACCAATAATAATTTAGATCATTGATTCAATGAAAATACTTAAAGTACTATGTCTTCAGACTTTGGGATAAGGAGATGCAGTCCTTGCCCTTAGAAAGCTCTTCGTGTGGATGGGAAACAATAATTACACTATAAAATAACAAATTCTGTGATAAAATAAAAAAATACTTTGAACATATGACTATTTGAGGTGACTTTTGGAGATGGTAGGAGGTAATAGGGTGAGGCAAAGGGAAAGTTATTTCCAAGAAAGGGAGCCGTACGTGGGAAGGCACTGCGGGTGAGCAGGAAAGGGCACTTTTGGATTACTTTCTGTACACTGTGTGTTTAGATTCATAGGCTCTTATATATAGTTTTCAGTTCAGTGGAGAAATATGAATTTTGTGAATGATAAATTGTTTTTGCTATGTTACAGAATGGTAGCACACCGCTTTTACTTGCTATCAATGAAAATAGAAAGGAAATGGTGGAATTTTTACTGAAAAACAAAGCAAACAGAAATTCAGTGGATAAGTTCAACAGGTACAGTGGTTCTTTTTTGTATAAACCTTAGTGTTATTCTAGAGTGGTAATACTCAAATCAGAAATATTAAATTAATGAGAAGAGTACATAATTACTGGTATATTATGAAAACATCAACACAAATCATCAGTAAGGTAGAAGAGCAGTTATTTGAACTAGGCAACATAAAAACAGAGTGGGATTCATCTTCTCTTACAATAGTTACTGATATTTATTTATAATCTTTTGGTTTTGTCATATCACATTTTATTAGCTGAACGGATTTCATGTTAGTTTTTATAGTTTTCTAAAGTGTGAACTTTGTAAGTTTTAGTTTACTTTCTGACTCAATATTGAACTTAATGCTTTATAGTATTTTTAAACCTCTGCTTCTTACATACTTTTCCTTTAAAAATATTCATAAATTGGAGTTAAAAATCATTTTGTCTTATGGATGACTCTCTGCTTTAAGTTGCTTTCTTCAAAAGAAATTTATGTTAGGTTATCCTTAACTTTTAATTCCTATTACCGGATAGTGTGGGTTTATCAAGATTATTTTTCATTTCTAGTGGTGTTCTTTTTAATTGGTATGGGTAGAGGGAACAAAGACAGCTCAAATTGGGTAAGTGTTTCCTTGAATGAAGATAAAGCATAGATGGATGACAAGGAGTGAAGAGACAGGTTTTAGATTCACACAAGACTAGGTTTAATTCCTGGCTTCTCCTTTGAAACTGCTATGACCAGTACTGTGACCATTATTACTAATGTTATTGTTTTATGCCTGAAGACAGCTCTTCCTTATCTGATCCCTTGGTGACTTTGAATTATAATAGATTATATCAGACAAGGGAAGACATGGAGAATTCTTCATTTAATTTTTTGCCTACTTTAGACAACTGATCTCTGCAAAAATTTACCAACTTCTGCTGTCATACCTCAGAGGGACAAGAGGCTTCCTTTTTGTTGCTTCCTTTTAGCGTTGGTGGTAATTTACAAAGATGGAACACTTCAGCACTCAGTGAACTGACATCTGTTAGTATGTGTAAATGGTTAATTCTGTTCTGACAGGCAAGGCACTAAATCTCTAAAGCCTAAGAAATTGGTATTTGGTATAACTTTATTAAAGCTTCAAAAGGTGAAGTAATCTCTCTGTTATTTTAGAAATGCTCTCCTACTTGCGACAGATAATCAGTCATCACACATAGTCAAACTACTTCAGCAAGATCTCTTGGTAAAAACTGCAGAGGATAATGCTGTTGCTAGTGGTTTTAGTAGGTAAGTGTTTACATGAAATGGCTGGTTAACACTAAATTGAGATTTGAAATAATCAGAACTACTGTATCTTATACATCGGGTGAGATTTCATAGTTTGGTTCAGGTAGTGTTGGAATGGCAATGAATTATTCTACTTTCGCCATCAAGCAAAAGGCTAGACTAGTTAGAAGTATCAATGAGTGTAGGGTTCTTTATCTCAGGACTCTTAGGCCCTTTCTTCTTAGCGATCCCAACCTTGTCCTGTTCATTTCAAATATAACCCCTATTAATAGGGGAAAAAAATCAAGTCACATATTTGATTTAGCTAATTTGTTGTTTGGGTCTTGAAATGTCCAGTTTAGTAGAATATACTGTCGTCTACCTTCCTGTTTTAAGTCTTCAAGAAACTAAAGGTTTTCCCAAGTGCAAGGAAGACAGTCCTTATTACAAGTCAAGAGGAGGGGAAATCCAGGTGTGTTTCTTCATGCCTGTACTGCCATCACTTTGTGATCATGAGTCAGGATGATCACATGAAACCAGGTATTCAAGACCAGCTTGGGCAATATAGCTACATGCCTCCTTTAAGAAGAAAAATTAGCCATGGGTAGTGGCATGTGTCTGTATTCCTAGCTAGTCAGGAGGCTGAGGCAGGAAGATCACTTGATCTCAGGTGGTTAAAGCTACGGTAAGCTATGACTGTGCCAATGCACTTCAGCCTGGGTGCCTGAGTGTGACCATGTTTCTAGAAAAATAAAAAAAAATCTGAAAAAATGAGAGGGATAAGAGGAAATTTTATTCACTTGTTTCTTTTGATTCTGTTGCTGCATTATTGCTCTTGAAACTCCTCTTGCAGTCTGGTAATGATTGATTGTTGCTAGCAGAATGCCATTACCAATCCAGATCCCTCAGTTTTGGAGACAAACATGGAGAATAAGCACCATTCTAACAAAGATGTGTGGATTTAGAGTTTGAGTAGGTAGAGATGGAAGAGTAGTAGTCCAAGACAGTTCTTGGCATCCATTAGTTTTCTACTCTTGATGTGATTGATTAGTTCAGTAATAGGGGACAATTATGTTATCTAATTTAATGAGGGAATATTTATAAGTAAAATAATAATGAAAAATTATAAATAAATTTTGTTAAAATTATGAAATAATGTGAGATGGCTCAGATTATTAATATAAGACACAAGTGTGACAGGTATTAAGCAAAAGTAGGATTTAATGACATTTTGTGACAACTGTGATATTTAAATATTAGAACATATGGAAAAATATAATTGGGTTTTGTCTGGGATTCCAAAATCACATTTCAACAATAAATTTCAAGAATAAGTTATACCATTCTTTCCGCATTTTTCTGGGCATTGTGCATGTACAAATGTTATCTTGTGAAATGTTCACTAAGAACCTAATGGTGAGCTAAGGCAGTACAATCCTTATGTTTAGAAAACAATGAGCCTAATAGAAGCAGCTTGTCCAAGAACAAAAAGTTGTTGCTTCGAGAGCTAGAACTTCTTCTGAAATCAGGACGCTTTAATCATTTCAAGTGACTTCTTTTTAATTGACTGTTATATACTGGCCTTACTTTATGGGTACAACACTTTACTTTTTTCCCCTTTAATTAGCAGCTTAATGAGAAGTTTGTCAAGCTTACAAATTTGAGGTATATAGGATAATTAAAGTTCTGATATCAGCTCTGGTATTGTTTAAAATAGTCTTAAGAATTTAATTTATTTGGTAAGTGTTTTTCATGTCAGTATTAAAAAAGTAATTTCATTTATTACTTTTTTTTTATACATAGCATTCCCCAACAAATTTCTGAAGATAAAGAAGAAAAAGTACTAGGAGATGATTCTCAAAATAGCAGTCCAGGTTAGTCTTCTCATAGTGAATGACTCTTGATGGTCCTAACATAGATGTGAAAATAAAAATTTCAAGCACAAAAGAGTGGTTTATAGAGTCAATGTGTTAAATTGCATGTATATTTTTTCTTGATTTTTTGAAGTAGTCTAGAATTCAGGATTATTTTGAGAAGTTAGTTATAGGTAATTTATAATCTCAAACATTATTGTCTGAAAAAAATCATTTATTCAACTATGGTTCTGTAATGCTGTCTGATATTTTTGTCTAAATAAGAAAAAAGATTGTTAAGGTAATATGTTCCATTTTTCCTCTACAGTCAGTCATGTTATAATGAATTTCACTTGTTATAAACATGGCTTTTATATTTAATTTTTATAATACATGATTTGCATTTAGTGAATATTAATTACATTTGACATTGAATAACACTAGTGTTGGGGCACCAAACCCCCTTCAGTCAAAAGTCTACATGTAACTTTATACTTTCCAAAAATTTACTGATAGCCTACTATTGACTGGAAGCCTTACAGTAATATACATAGTTAACAGACAGTTTGTATATCATGTGTCTTGTGTTCTTACAATGAAGTAATCTAGTGAAAAGAAACTGTTATGAAGAAAATCATAAGGAAGAAAAACTGCATTTGGTATTCATGAAGTGAGAGTGGATCATCACATGATCTTCATCCTCCTGGTCTTCACATTGAGTAGGCAGATGAAGAGGAGGAATGGGCGAGGTTGGTCTTCCCATCTCTGGGTGTCAGAGGCAGAAGAAAATATGCACATAAATGGACCCTTGCACTTCAAACCCCTGTTGTTCAAGGCTTGCTGTGTAACTATATTACATAGTGATTTGTATCACAAAACAACTATTTTTGAAACTGAGAACTCAAACAATACTTTTTCTGGTAACATAAATAAATGGCAATAATAACCTTAAAATGTAGCCAGTGTGCACCATTACTAATAGGAAAATATTGTTTCATTTACTTATTTGTGGAGACAATGTCTCACTCTGTTTCCTAGGCTAGAGTGCAATGGTGTCATCATAGCTTACTATAACCTCAAACTCCTGGGCTCAAGTGATCCTTCTACCTCAGCCTCCTGAATAGCTGGGATTACAAGCATGTTCCACCACCTCTGGTTAATTAAAAAAAATTTTTTTTTATTAATTTAAAGCAGTGTACATTAATACTGCCATGGGGTAAAGTGTACTATTTCTGTATATAATTTGAAATACTTTCATCCAACTGGTTAACATAACCTTCATGTCTTTTTCTTAGTTATTATGTTAAGACATTTATATTCTACATTTAGAGAGATTCACATGTACCCTTATAGGATGAACCATAGGTGTGATCCCAGCAATCACCCTCCCTCCACCCACCCTCTCCCCTCCCTCCTCTCCTCTCCCTCTCCCCATATTCCTGGGCTAAAA
>NW_003852511.1:6516945-6539816 GCF_000181295.1 Otolemur garnettii
GGAATAGAGTCCTTGACTGCCTTTTCAGCTTGGCTGCTGTTTGTATATATAAAGGATACAGATTTATGAGTGTTGATTTTGTAACCTGAGATGCTGCTGTATTCCTTGATCACTTCTAAGAGTTTTGTAGGAGAATCGCTGGTATTTTCCAGGTATACAATCATGTCTTTTGCAAAGAGTGAAAGTTTAATCTCTTCTGACCCTATATGGATACCCTTGATTGTGTTTTCTTCCCTAATTGTGATGGCTAAAACTTCCATTACAATGTTAAAGAACAATGAAGACAATGGGCAACCTTGCCTGGTTCCTGATCTGAGTGGAAATGATTTCAATTTAAGTCCATTCAGTATGATATTGGCTGTGGGTTTGCTGTAGATGGCCTCTATCAATTTGAGAAATGTCCCTTCTCCATATGACTTTCCAAAAGGGACATATTAGTTCACATTCCCACCAGCAGTGTAGAAGTGTTCCCTTTTCTCCAAAACCCCGCCAGCATTTTGATTTTGGGGTTTTGTGATATGGGCTAATCTTACTGGTGTTAGATGATATCTCAAAATAGTTTCGATTTGAATTTCTCATAATTCCTCTGCTAGGTATATAGCAAGAAGACCAAAAATCACGCTACAATACAGATATCTGTACCAGAATGTTCATTGCAGCTCAAATCACAATTGCTAGGTCATGGAAGAAGCCCAAGTGCCCATCGACCCATGAATGGATCAATAAATTGTGGCATATGTACACCATCGAATTCTATGCAGCCGTATAGAAAGATGGAGATTTTACCTCCTTCATGTTTGCATGGATGGAGGTGGAAAATATTCTTCTTAGCAAAATCTCAAGAATGGGAGAAAAACTATCCAATGTACTGAACCCTATTATGAAACTAATTGTTAACTGTCATAGGAAAGCTATAATCCAATTGTAGTCCAAGAATACGGGGAAAGGGGAGAGATGGGGGGGATGGGTGAACGGAGGGTGATTTCTGGGATCATGGTATGATTTATCCTATAAGGGTACATGTGAATCTTTCTAAATGTCAAATATAAATGTCTTAACAATTATGAGAATGACATGATGGCTATGATAATTAATTAAAAAATAATAAAAGAAATGTCCTTTCTATGCCAATTTTCTTAAGTGTTCTGATCATGAAAGGATGCTGGGTATTATCAAAAGCATTTTCTGGGGTGGGTCCTGTGGCTCAAAGGAGTAGGGTGCCGGCCCCATATGCCAGAGGTGCTGGGTTCAAATCCAGCCCTGGTCAAAACATGCAAAAAAAAAAAAAAAAAAAAAGCTTTTTCTGCATCAATTGAGAGAATCATATGGTCTTTGTTTTTTAATTTGTTTATGTGATGTATTATGTTTATAGATTTGCATATACTGAACCAGGCTTGAGATCCTGGGACAAAACCCAGTTGGTTGTGGTGTATAATTTGTTTGAAATGTTGCTGGATTCTGTTTGTTAGGACCTTGTTGAATATTTTCACATTAATATTCATTAGTGAATTTTGTAATCCACTGTAATTTCTTTCTGTAATTTTCTTTCTTTGTTGGGTCTTTTCCTGGTTTGGGTATCAAGGTTATGTTTGCTTTATAGAATGTGTTGGGTAGTATTCTGTCTTTTTCTATATTTTGGAAAAGGTTAAGTAGTATAGGTACTAGTTCCTCTTGAAAGGTTTAGTAGAATTCTGACATGAAGCCATCTGGTCCCAGGCTTTTCCTTTTAGGGAGATTTTGTATATTGATGCTATTTCAGAACTTGATATAGGCCTCTTCAGCATTTCCACTTCCTTCTGGATAAGTTTTGGAGGGTGGCGTGCTTCCAAGTATTGGTTGATTTCCTTCAGATTTTCATATTTCTGAGAATAAAGTTTCCTGTAATATTCATTAAGGATTGTTTGATTTTCTAAGGGGCCTGTTGTTATTTTGTCTTTACCATTTCTGATTGATGAGATTAGACATTTTACTTTTTTTCTTGCTTAGGTTGGCCAAAGGTTTATCTATTTTATTGACCTTTTCAGAAAACCAGCTGTTTGATTTATTGATCTGTTGTATGATCCTTTTTTTTTCAATTTCATTTAATTCTGCTCTAATTTTGGTTATTTATTTTCTTCTGCTGGGTTTTGAATTGGAGTGTTCTTCCTTTTCCAGTTTCTTGAGATGTTCCTTTAAGTTTTTAGCTTCCTCTTTTTCTATTTTCTTGAAGAAAGCTTAGAGTGCTATAAATTTTTCTCTTAGGACTGCCTTTGCAGTATCCTAGAGGTTCTGGTAACTCTTATCTTCATTATTGTTTTGTTCCAAAAATTTGGTAATTTCCTTCTTGATCTCATCTTTGACCCACCTATCATTCAGCATAAGGTTATTTAGCTTCCATGTTTTTGTATCAGTCTGTAGATTCCTGTTGTTACTGAGTTCAACTTTTATTCCATCATGGTCTGAGAAGATGCAAGGAATAATTTCTATGATTTTAAATTTGCTGAGTTTAGACTTGTGACGTAAGATGTGGTCAATTTCAGAGTATGTTCTGGGGGCCAATGAGAAAAATATGTCTTCAGTTTTGTTAGGATGAAATGTTCTGTAGATGTCCGTTAAATCCAACTGCTGAATGGTTAAGTTTAAATCTAAAATTTCTTTGCTAAGCTTCTTGTTGGAGGATCTATCCAACACTGCCAAAGGAGTATTAAAATCTCCAACTATGGTGGAGCTGGGAGAAATCAAGTTGCTCATGTCTATTAGAGTATCTCTTATAAATTGAGGTGCATTCTGGTTGGGTGCATAAATATTTATGATTGAAATCTCATAATATTGAGTATTATCTTTAACAAATATGAAGTGTCCAACTTTATCCTTGCTTACTTTTGTTGGTTTAAAGCCTATTGTATCTGTGGATAAAATTGCAACACCTCCTTTTTTCTGCTATTTGCCTTGAATATAGATGACCATCCCTTTACTCTGAGTGTATATTTGTCTTTTAAGGTAAGATGAGATTCTTGTATACAGTAGATATCAGACCTGAGTTTTTGTATCCAATCAGCCAGCCAGTGCTTCTTTAGAGGACAATTTAAGCCATTCATATTAATTGAGAATATTGATAAGCCTGGTAAAATTTTGTATATCTAGTTTTTTGAAAGTCCAGTGGACATTTTTAATCTTTTTGCCACTGTGGAAGTTGGAATTTGATTAAAATTTTCTGAGTGAGTTTACTTATGTGGTGGAGGACTGCTGTGGTCATTATGGAGGATAGGTCTGATAATATCCTGGAGGGCTGGTTTAGTTATAGCAAATTTCTTCAACATGTGAATGTCATTAAAGTATTTAGTTTCTCCGTCATAAATGATACTCAGTTTAGCCGGATACAGGATCCAGGGTTGAAAGTTATTTTGTTTTAGGAGGTTAAAAGTTGATGACCACCCTCTTCTAGCCTGAAAGGTTTCAGCAGAGAGATCTGCAGTCATTCTAATATTCTTCCCCTTGTAGGTTATGGTTTTCTTACATCTAGCTGCTTTCAGAATTTTCTCCTTCATTATAACTTTAGTGAAGTTAATTATGATGTGCCTGGAGGATGTCTTATTCATGTTGAGTCTTGCTGGAGTTCTGAAACTATCTGCTATCTGAATTTCAGAATCTCTTGACATGTCTGGAAAGTTCTCTTTCATAATTTCATGAAGTAGAGCTTCTGTGCTTTGTGAAGCAACTTCGTTGCCTTCAGGAATTCCTATAAGATGAACATTGTTTTTTTTTTTTTAATTATCCTAGAGCTCTCTGAGAGAGTGATCCATTTTTGCTCTCCATTTCTCTTCATCCTTATGTGCTTGGACATGTTCAGAAGCTTTGTCTTCAATGTCAGAGATCCTTTCTTCTGTCTTCTCCATTCTCTTACCAAGGGATTCTACCATAGTTTTTAGATCTTTGTGGGCTGCAACCTCTTGCCTCAGTGTTTCAACATCTTAGGTCATTTTATCTTTGAAATCATTGAATTCTTGAGACATCTTTTGAATAATTTCTTGAGATATCTTTTCAATAACTTCTTGAAATTCTAATTCTCTCCTTTCTTCCATTCTGTTAATCTTATTTGCTATCTAAATTCTGAACTTGATTTCTGACATCTCAGCCATCTGTTTATGGATGGGATCTTCAATTGCATCTGCCCCATCCTTCCTTGGGGGAGTTGATCTGCCCTGGTTATTCAAATTACCAGTTTTTCCACTGATTCTGCCCCATGCTGAATTTATACCCTGTGGGGACCGTACCAGAACCATTCAGTCAGTGGCTGCCATGGGAGAAGATGCCGGCTTCCTCTGGTTGCCCAGAGAGGCTGAGCGTGTCTGTCCAGAAGAGCCTCCGGGTGTGAGGCTTGTTGTTCTCACTACTGTGGCTGCTGTTCTTCGCCTCAAGGTTCTGTCATTTTAGTATGGTTCCCTCTCAACTGACCATCCTCTCATAGTTCTTGGATGGCTGGCCAGGGATGCCAGGAGCATACAGGTCTGGCAGTTCTGGGCCCACCCCATATGGGTCCTTGGAGTGGGGAACTCCTCTGCCACTGTTCTCTGGATGCGTGCGGCTCTAACAAGCAGTTCGAGGCCCGAATGGAGCTGGAGACTCATCCACCACCACCCACGGGTGGTGCACGGCACTAGAAAGCAGTTCTGGGCCCGCCTGACACAGGGTGCCTGGAGCGGGGAACTCCTCAGCTGATGCCTGCTGGATGCGCGCAGCACTAGCAAGCAGTTCTGGGCCTGCCCAACACAGGGTGCCTGGAGTGGGGAACTCCTCAGCTGACGCCTGCTGGATGCGCGCGGCTCTAGCAAGCAGATCTGGGCCTGCCTGGCTCAGGAGCCTGGAGTGGGGAACTCGTCCGCAGCTGCCTGCGAGACATGTGCAGCTCTAGCAAGCAGTTCTGGGCCCACCTGGAGTGGGGGACTCCTCCTCCACCACCTGTGGGCTGCACGTTGCTCTAGCAAGCAGTTCTGGGCCTGCCCGGAGCAGGGGATTCCTCCGCAGGCTCCTGTGGGCCCGTGTGTCTCTAGCAAGCAGTTCTGGGCCCACACGGATCGGGGGACTCCTGTGCCAGCCCCCACGGGGCATGTGCGGCTCTAGCAAGCAGTTCTGGGACCTCCCACATGGGGGTCTGGAATGGGGGAACTCCTCCACCTCAATCCGTGGAATGCACATGGGTCTAGCAGGTTTCTGGCTGCAGTGGTGGGGGACACTGCTCTTGTGCCCCCCCCATCTCTGTAGGCAAGGGGGGAAGGTTGGACTGGAAATTCAAAATGGCAGTGGAAACGTTTGTTTGGTTTTTCTGCCAGGTGAGAGAGTGTTTAGAATCTCAGCAGAGTCCCTCTAAGGGAATAGACCCCCGTTCATGTAGTTCTCACACGTGGGGTGAGATAACAGGTCCTCAGTTCACTGATGGCCTGGAGAAAACTTACAGGAGCAGATGAAGAGTAAACAAAGATAAAACCACAACTTTCTTAGGGGAGGGGATGGATACTTTCCCTTTGGGATGTATTATGTACCTATAAATTGCTTTCTTGGAGTCTCAACTTGCCTAAGCAGAGGTGTCCTGCAGATAATCACTCTTTTCTCTTGGCTGGGCTCCCAGTCTTCAACTTTATTGGGTATTTTTTGGACATTATCCTTCCCTCTGGACAGGAGCTTCTGTCAGAGGCTGGAGCCTGTTGGCCATCTTGCCCCTCCTCCCTGGCTAATTTTTATTTTATTTTTTATAGAGACAGGGGTCTCACTATGTTACTTAGCTGGGCTCGAGCTCCTGGCCTCAAGTGATCTTCCTACCCTGGCTTCCTAAAATGCCATGATTAAAACCATCAGGAGCCACCATTCCCAGCCAGAAGATTATTTTATTAAAGATACATACTGAGTACAAAAAAGCAATTCTTTGTTGAGAAACACAGATTGTATTATAAATTCTTACAACAATAGGGCCTCACTATTATTGACTTCAATCCCCACATGTTAAAACTAAACAAAATATATTTATTACTTTATTAGAAGAAGATATGTTCTTCTATCTGCTAGACAACTGTCATAATAACAGTGACTTTGCTTCCATTAGCCAAAAGATTATCATAAGAAATACTCTAATAGAGCAACTCTAGTCTCAACAAATTATAATGAAATACTATGCTCAAATATATAATAAAATATATTTTACTATATAAAATACTATCTACCTTGATGGGACACCTACTTTATTGCACAATCTGAACTATGTGAAGACACTTTAAAATTGACTATATGTATTTATGAAATACAAATGTTACAATACAGGTGTTACAATACAGGTGTTACAAACTGCAGAAGGCAGAGGTGGAGTATATATACTTTTGGTCTTTAATAAATTAGACCTACTGAATTGTGTTTCTTTAATAGAATTGTCAAAGAAATCATTTGTATTCATTTGTTCACTTGTCCACCTCACAAATAACTACCAAATGTCTTTTGAAATAATCATTGTTCCAATGTCACTGGTCATAGACATTTCAAAAATGCAGTCAGCAGCGTATTATGTTTAATGTCATTTTTATTACCTACTACTTTATTCAGTGCTCACCATGTGTTGATGCCTTCAGAGCAGTGAATAGGATTTAAGGTAAGCAATGCAGAGTGAGAAGAAGTTTGCTAGATAAAAGAGGCAGAAAGGCAGTGTTTGGCAGAAGAAATATCTAAGAGGATTGCTTGTTTGGCCAAAGAAATAGCAAGTGCAAAATTTAGGATGTGTGAGTCAACTTCACAGGATTTGTGAGCAGTTCTGTTTTGCTAGTGCAAAAGATGCAAGAGTGGTTGGGAGTGAGGTGAACAACTCACTAAGGTAAGCTTTAGGGAAGACTTGTTAATACTGTAGAAAGGAGATCTTTGCCTGTAGGCCATGAGAAATTTCTTAGGTAGAATGTTATTGGTTACTCACAATAGATGACCTAACAGTAGCTCAAACACTGGGACCCAGAGTTGTTGGTGTGGTTCAGGGATGGCATTGAGGTATTGCTTGCATCTCTCTCCCAGCTGTGCTGTTGGTGGTATTTTGGTCATGTCTCCTTTCAGGGTTGGCTAATTAGCAACAGTTCTAAATGCCATTTTCTTACAAGACAATATCTAGAGGCTAGAAGGACTGCTTTTCTTCACAAGTTTCTTTTAAATGAGGAGAAAACTCAGAAGCTTGTAGTGGATATCCTGTAACTTTTTATTGACTAGGCTACACTATAATGCTCATTCCCAAACCAGTCACTGGGAAAGCAGATATAATTACTGTGATTGCTTAGAATAATTATTACTCTTTTTGGAGCTGGAGAGGGATATTAAGATGATAAAGATTCAAAGAGAATTGTGTTTCTCCAGTAAGAAAGAATTAGGAATGGCTATTGGGTAAGTAGACAGTGAAGTTTGCTGCAAGGATTCAGTGGAGAATTTTGATCAGGGGAGTCACAAGATTAGAGTTGAGCATTAGGGCATTCTGGTTATGATCTAAAACAGGGATGGACAAGCTTTTTCTGTAAGGGCCAGGTAGGTAGTAGGTTTTTTAGGCCAAGTGGTCTCTGTCATATCTACTCTTGTTCTGCCTTTGTAGTGTGAAAGCTGACACACATAAGAGGTAGGCAAATGGGCCTGATTGCATGCCAATAAAACTTTACTTACAAAACATGGCCAGCTAGATATTGCCTGTGTCCTGTAGTTTACTGACCCCTCATGTAGAAGATAGGTGGAAGGTAACCACTTACAGAGACTTTTGCAATAGTCAGAGCTATAGTTTCCTTGGCATGCAAAATGTGGACTGCTATGAGTCTAGTGGTCACCCAAACCTGGTGAAGTAAATAGTTAATAAATTTAGTTTATTTATTTTCAAATGTTGGCCTTTGCCCTGGTATTATTCCTTTTTTGTTTTTCTTTTATAATTTTTCTTTTCATTTAAGAAATTACTAACAATAAGAGTTGGTGGTTTGTTTTTTTCCCTGTGAGAGTCAGCAGTTAAGAGCCCATGTTTAATATGGACATATAAACTTGGTAGAAAAAATACAAAGAAGTGACAAGAGACAGGTACCATTCACATGATTTAGTGGTTATTGAATGTACTAATTTCAGGGCAGAGAAAAATCTCAGATGGTTTATAAGCTTCCTGGTTGTGCAGTTTCACACAAATTTAAATGAGGAAGGAGTAGCAAATTGCTAGGTGCATAGAGAAGAACAGCTAGTCAATAAGGAGGAATAATTCTTTTCTTTACATGTTGAGTTTAATGGAATATTCATACAAGATATTTTTAGTTGGTAATTAGATGATGGACATTTCTACCAAGAGGTGTGGTATACTGAGATTGGAGATGAAGGCTTGGAATAATGTTATATTGCAATTATCAGGCACAGTCATAGATCTGAATCAGCTTCTCCAGGGTGGGGAAGATGTAGAAGGAGAAGGCCAGTGACAGAACCCTGGGCATATCCACATTTCCCAGAGGAAAAGGTGTAAGTAAAGAAGACTGGGCAATGGCTAGAGAAAAGTAGGAGAGGAATCAGAGGAAATGATGTTGCAATTTTTTAAAAAATGTGAGCATATCAAGGAGGAAGTAACAATTTTGACAAGTAAGATTAACAAAAAGTAAGTTGGATTGAACTTTTGAAAGCTCCTTGGTGGTACCCTATTGAAGAACAATATTGGAGTTACAGTATTTATATGATTGGTACTTCTGGTGTCCAGATGTAGAAGAATACATTAACAATGCTACATAAAATTTTTGTAACTGCAGCACCTGTCCACACAGGGTCAAGCTAATCATCTAGACTGCTGAATCCATTTGCTGACATTTCTACAGAATTGTAAAATGCCAAGGATCTATATAATTTTTCTCTGCCCTATAATATGTAATTCCAAGACTTTATTCCAAGTCTGCCTCTCTAATTTCAGTATACCATACCACCCAAGGATCACTTGTGAGGAAAATTGCTGTCTTAGTTGCCTCATGTGGAAACACATGTTTTATACTCTGACCCCTGATAAGTTCTTGTGCATGTACTCTGTACCAGAAAGCTGCAGCAACAACTGGAAGCACCATCAGACACACATACCCTCCCTCTGACATGGAATCATCACATGGCCATGTTTTGACAGGGTTTCAAGTTTTGGTCAGTAGTTGATTACTGACTTGAAATTTGGAGAAAGTGACATATTACAAATATTTTATTGAATAAAAATGATATGATTATGGATTAAACCACAAGGGGATATACCTAATGCACTGGTTATAAGAATTTGGGAAATTCTTTTCAGTACTTGACTATTTTTGTTAGTGTAATTCTCTTTTCTATCTTCCTTCTTCTGATATCTCTCCTTTTGTTGCTACTTTTTGAATTTTATCCCTAAAGAAAATAGTATGAGAGAACATATTGGTAGCATACATATGTCTGACAAATGTTAATTAATTACATCCTTTTAAAGTGGTTGGCTACCTAAAGTATATCTGGTATTATTTTAGCTTCCAGTGATAGTCTTCTTTATATCTGTACCTCAAAGACAGTGGCAGTGATAATGGTCTGTCAAGATTTTATGTGTCTTTTTATTTTTTAGGTAGACTCTCCCACTCTGTTTCCTGAGGCTAGAGTACTGTGGTATTATAGCTCACAGCAACCTCAAGCTCTTGGGCTCCAGTAATCCTCTTGCCTCAGCCTCTCAAATCTCTGGGACTATTGGTGACTGCCACCAATGCCTGGCTGATTTTTCTATTTTTAGTAGAGATAGGGTCTCACTCTTTCTCAGGCTGATCTCAACTCCTGAGTACAGCTGGTAGACCTTCATTGGCCTCCCAGAGTGTTGGGATTATAGGTGTGAGCCACTATGCCAGGCTGATTTTATGCATCTTCAGGTTTGTCAAATATAATTCATTTTATTTGACATAGTTTTTATACGAAGTGCTTTTTTGGTATTGCATTCCTTCAGGAATTGGTTATCTGTTATTTAGAATATGTGGTGAATTGAATTACCCCACTTTTAGCTATTGACATATAAGATAACTCCCTTTTATCTTCTAAGTAACATAAAAGTCATATGGATCCTTAACCATCACAGCCATCTGTCTCTGGACAGTGGATAACTAACTTATCCTATACTTCTGATGCAACTGTTTTTGATTTTTTGACTTGTTCTTGTCGAGAGCTTCCTTTAACAGGTAAAGTATGTTTTTATTTTTAGAAGTTAAGAGAAAGATTATAAAAAAATAAGGGGACTCTATGATCCGTATTTAAGTATTATACTATATCTGCTGCCTGTATGTTTTGTAAAGTTATCCCAGCTACTGGAAAAATGCTAATTTATTTATTTATTATATTTTTGCAAAAGATGGTGTCTGACTGACTTGCCCAGGCTGGTGTATAGTGACTATTCACCAGGGTGATTATTGTGCACTGTAGCTGTGAACCCTCAGCTCCAAGCAGTCCTCTCACCTCAGCCTCTTGAGTAGTTGGAGATCATAAGCCATCATGGTGTCTTAAGCATTTAATATGCTATCATTTTCTATTATTGATTTAAAATATATTTTACTTTTTTCTTTAATAGTGGATGAGATTACTGAAGACCATGTGTTCAGGTAGGATTTAATATATTTTTAATGATTATGTGTTGACTAAGAAAATATAAAGCAAAGAAACTAATATTTGATACATTTTCTACTGTGGGTTAGACACCATGTCATGTGCTTATTAGTATTTATCATCTCATACAGTCATCACAAGTGATTTTCAAAGTATCTATGTTTATTAATGTTTAGTTAATAAACAGCAGTGGTTCTGAGATTGATTAATTATTCCAGATCCCATAGTTAATAAACAGCTGACCCATGATTTGACCAGGAGCCTGCCTTGCTCCCTCATACTTCCTCTTGCTCCTAGGCATAGACTTGTAGAGACCTGCATAGCACTGGGATTCAGGTAAAGGTTCAACTCATATCACTCCATAAAGTCAAAGTTAATTATATATTAACTCTTCTGGAGAGTGTTCCTTAGACACCTTAGAGTGTTCCTTAGACACACAATTATAGTGGTCCTCCTTTTGACCATGAAATATTTCAGGGCCAATTTCACTTCTGTGTGGCCACAGGACATAGACCTTATATAAGCAATACCAGTCAAGACCTAGAGAGGAATTAATTTACGGTAAGTGAAGAATATCTAAATATAGACCATGTTACATTTGAGGATCTACATAGAAGATTTCTACTGATCTATTTAGAGGATTTTTTTGGTTGATCTTTCCCAGTAAGTAGAAAATAAGACTATTCTTGGCTAGTATACATGCTTTATTACATGAAACTTTTATTTTTTATGCATCATTTTTCTTCTGTGACTTTTCCATAATTGTATCTTGATTTTTTTCTTTCTTCTCTGCCACTGTTAGTGTTTCTTTTGTTCTATTGTTTTTTTTTTTCCATTTCTGCCCTCTAAGTATTTCCTACTTTCCCAGAGAGAGAATCCAAACATCATAGAATTTAAGAATTTTAAGGAATCTTAAAGACCAAGCAAAATATCATCTGGGATTTACCCTGTGTTTAAACATCTAGTCTAGTGATTGCTCACATGGGGAACCTGAAATTCAGTGAGATTAAAGTGACTTGTTTGGAGATAGTAAGTGGGAGAAATGAGATGAGAGCTCAGGTTTCTTAATTCAGAGCCCAGTTCTCTTCCTTCTTTATCATCCTACAGGCAAGTGTTTTGTAATAGAAAGGGGGAGTGAGTTTGGAGAACACAATGATGTGGGGACAAAGGGAATTAGCAGGGGAAGGCCATGTCTGAAGACAACACTGGGTTTTGTAGGAGTAAGAGTTTTAGAAAAGAGATCAGAATATTGGGGTTTCTGACAAGTTTGATTGGAGATAAATCTTAGGAATGAAGGACATGGAATGTTAGGAGATATTTAGGAAAGCATATTGAAAAAAGAGGGCTCAATGGAGTCCTGGACAGGTTGTTGCTTTTTTTGTTTTACTTAATTGGAGGAACTGACAAATGTGGAAGTTTCTATTGAAAGATGTTAAAAGATTTTGGGAAGAGTCACTGGAGGAGATTGGAATATGGCATCATCTACTTCCACCCCAGCTTAGCGAGGGTTGGCTTAGAGTAGGGTGACCAGATTTTAACATTTGTAAAGTGGGACAACATGGCCGGGGGGTGGGGCAGGGATGGGGCAGGGCAGGGCCTGACAACAATGCAAACTTTGATAAGCAGTTCTTGATAATCACTTCTCAACAATTATTTATTATTATTACAGTTTAACATTATAAAATTAACAAAAATAATATAAAACTCATTTTCTGGTGAAATAGCCACATGGCAACTGAAAACCATATATTCCCTTCCTGTTCTCTCAAACATTCGTGCATTCTTTCCAAAAATTGGGACTTTTTAGAAACACCATGGGATGCAGGACAAATTGTTAAAAAGTGAGACCGTCCCACCAAAAGCGGGACGTCTGGTCACCCTAGCTTAGCGCCCCTAAGTACTAGGATCTGGAGGTTTCTGAACTACATAGAAACTACATTTGTCTGCAGTCAGTTTCCAGGGCAGTTATTCCCTCACCTCTGCCTCTTTTCTCAATTCACTGGTATCTTCCCCATGTACACTTAGGGCAGGGTGAGGGTAGGACTGGCTGAGGAATCACTCATGGAACTGCAGTTGGGTAGTTGGTCTTGTGCCCATTCTGGGCAAGGATGATGGAGAGGCCATCAGGCTTGTTTTCCAGGAGCTCCTACCCCTGGTCCTCTGAGCCCATCATTTCAGGGATCTGGTTGGAGACTGCCATGGAGCCCTCTAGAAGAGGATCTGGAAGGCCATAGGATAAAATTCATTTAGATAGTACTTTGGGAAATAGAAGTACAATTAATAGGATTCTGTTTTCCCTTGAATTTCTCTCATTGGGTATTTGAGTGTCATTGAGGGATTTTAAAGGCTTGGTAATTTTTGTGGACCTGAATAAGGCAGGACTTACATATAGAGAAAGTTATTGGATTCTATATAATGTTTTACTCTTGCTGGGAAGAGTATTCCCAATAAGAACATACACACTTTTAAAAATCTTTTTTCCTTTTCTTTCTCCTATCTGGCTATCAATATGTATTCATTTGTTCTTTGACTTTTGTGCATTTAGCTTTCAAGTGGTTTAAGCTATTCCTTGTACTGTTTACGGGTAAAGGGAACCAGTGAGCCTTCATAAATGGTTTCTATGCTAAAGGTACAAGACTGCCAATTTCAAATGATACAGATTAGTCTTTGAATAAGATAAAGATAATGGAGAAAGGACAGTGTATCTTTCTGCCATGTTTCAGGTTATCAGGTTTGTTTTAGTTTAGGTAACAAAAGTTATGTCAGCCATTAATAGTACAGACAATTTGTGATGACAAATTATTCTCAAGCTCTGCCAATGTTTTGACTGTTACTAATTATTATGGAACTAGAAGTCCTCTAGAAGTCTTCATTGAATATTTTATAGATTGAGAGGGGTGTAGTAAGAAATATGTAAATATTTCTTAAATCAGAGAGGAAATTTTAATTCTATCAAGAAACATCATTTAATACATTGGTAGCTGACCTTTCACCTGATTTTTGTTTGGTGTTTTTATTTGGGAGGAGGTACACAGGTCAGAACTGGACATTTCTTTTTTCTTTTAAGGAAATGACCCCACTTATTTTTGTTGTATATTTTGGCTTTAAAGGATTTCCATCAAACCGGGTATTGATGATTTTTGGCCTATGTCAAATGGTGAAGACACCAGTGTTGTTACCGAGGTAAAGTGGTCGCTTGTGAAAATAACTTTCTTGCTCTTTGTCTGGTTTCATATAGAATTTACTTAAATATTAGCAGTGGTCTACCTCTTATGGTTTTATGTTTATAATAGAAAGTTTGTCAGAGGGAATCATTTTATAGAAATATGAACAGCTGAATATTTTTCTTTACACTTTTACTTTAGGAAATAATAAAGGCTTGGGAAATACTTTTGAAAGGGGTGGGGAATGAAAGAAAATAATGGGCTGGAAAATATATAGTGACTGTCTGGGCTATTTGACCAATAGTGACCACTTCTAGAAGAGACTTTTTTTTTTTTTTTCGAGACAAAGTCTCACTCTGGCTCAGGCTGGTCTTGAACCTGTGAGCTCAGGCAATCCACCGGCCTTGGCCTCCCAAGTGCTGGGATTACAAGCATGAGCCACTATGCTTGGCCCTAGAAGAGACAATTAATAACCCTATGTTAAAGAGGGGAGGGTATATGGGAGACCTCACCTAATGTGCATAATGCAATGATACATGTCAAAACTATTAAGAATAGAGTAAATGTCTTACCATAACAAATAAGTAAGAAAGGAGATGGTTATGTTAATCAGTTAGATGTAAGCATTCCACATTGTATATCAAATAAGCACATTGTTAAGAAGAACATTTTCCAGTTCCATCCATGTAAGCATGAAGGAGGTAAAGTCCCCATCTTTCTTTAGGGCTGCATAGTATTCCATGGTGTATGTATACCACAGTTCTTCTTAGCAAAGTATCACAAGAATGGAAGAAAAAGTATCCAATGTACATAGCCCTATTATGAAACTAATTTATAGTTCTCAAATGAAAGCTACAACCTAATTCTAGCCCAAGAATATGGGGAGGGGGTGAAGAAGGGGAAGGGAGAAGGGTGGATGGGTGGAGGGAGGGTGATTGGAAAGATCACAAATATGGTCTGTCTAACAAGGGTACAAGTGAATTTTTCTAGAACTAGGGTATAAATTTTTTAACACAATAACTGAGTAAATGACACAAAGTCTATGTTAACCAGTTTGATGAAAATATTTCAAATTGTATATGAAAACACTACACTGTACCCCATGTTTGCATTAATGTACACAGCTATCATTTAATTTAAAAAAACATTAAAAAAATAAATGAATTTCTCATCAGGTTTGAAAAAATAAGCACATTGTACCCCATAAATACATTAATGTACAAAGTTATGATTTAATAAAGAATACAAGAAAGACTTAAGTTTTGGAAATTTTCTACTTTGTAGTTTAAAAAAACATCCAGTCTTTGTATCCCACTCTAAAACTGCAAATTTTAGAAGTTTAAAAAATTGTTTTTATTCATTTTATTTAAATAGATTTAGGGGGTGTAAGTGGTTTGTTGTTACATGGATGAATTGTATAGTGGAGAAGTATAGACTTAATATACCTGTTACCTGAGAACTGTACATTGTATTCACTAGGTAATATTTCACACTGTACCTCTTATCCTCCCACATTTGAGTCTCCAGTGTCTATTAAGTCACTCTGTAGGACCATGGATACCCTCTGCTTAATTCCCCCTTAAACATGTATAAGAGAACTTAAACATGTATAAGAGAACATACTGTATTTGGTTTTGTTATTCTTGGGTTACTTAATTTAGAATAATGGCCTCTAGTTCCATCCAAGTTGAGCTGAAAATCACATTATTTAATTTTTTCTGATGGCTGAGTAGTATTACAGGGTATATGCACACCTCATTTTCTTTATCTGCTCACCAGTTGGTGGACACTTATGTTGGTTCCATATCTTCACATTTGTGAATTGTGCTGCAATAAACATACAGGCCCAGTGTCTTTTTTAAGTAGTGACTTTAACTTCAGATAGATCCCCAGTAGTGGGATTGCTGGATCAAATGGTCTACAATCTACAATAATTTTTGAGAAGTCTACAAACATTTTTATAGAGGTTGTGCTGATTTACATTCTTTTTTTTTTATTGAATGGTAACTGTGTACATTGATGCACTTTGGGGGTACAGTGTGGTGTTTTCACACACAATCTAAGACACTTCCATCAAACTGGTTAACATAGCCTTCATGTAACTTTCTTAGTTATTATGTCAAAACATTCATATTCTACTCATAGAAAGATTCACTTGTACCCTTGTAAGATGAACCACAGAAGTGAACCCTCGAATCCCTCTCCCTCCACCGTCTCCCCTCCCCCCCCCCTCCCCATATCCTTAGGTTGTTATTAGGTTATAGCTTTCATATAAAAAGGTTTAAATTAATTTCATAATAGGTGTGTGTACATTGGATACTTTTTCTTCCATTCCTGTGATACTTTGCTAAGAAGAACATTTTCCAGCTCCATCCATGTGAACGTGAAGGACGTAAAGTCTCCATCTTTCTTTATGGCTGCATAGTATTCCATGGTGTACATATACCACAGTTTGTTGATTCATTCGTGGATTGATGGGCACTTGGGCTTCTTCCATGACCTGGCAATTATGAATTGGGCTGCAATAAACATTCTGATACAAATATCTTTGTTGTAATGCGATTTTTGGTTGTCTGGGAATATACCTAATAAAGGAATTGCAGGGTCAAATGGCAGGTCTATTTTTAGTTCTCTAAGTGTTCTCCAGATGTCTTTCCAAAAGGAACGTACTAGTTTACATTCCCACCAGCAGTGCAGGAGTGTTCCCTTTTCTCCACATCCACGCCAACATCTCTGGTTTTGGGATTTAGTGATATGGGCTAATCTTACTGGAGTTAGATGATATCTCAAAGTAGTTTTGATTTGCATTTCTCTGATGATTAAGGATGGTGACTGATTTACATTCTTACTGATAGTGTTCCTTTTTCACTGCATCTCTGCCAATGTCTGTCGTTTTATGACTTTTTAAAACTGGCCATTCTAAAAGGGATAAGGTGATGCCTCATTGTGGCTTTGATTTGTATTTGATAGTGAGCATTTTTTCCTGTATCTGTTGGCCATTTGTACATGGATTTATTTTTTGAAAAACGTCTGTTCATATCTTTAGACCACTTTGAACAGTTGTTTGTCTTTTTCTTTCTGATTTGTTTGAGTTCTTTATAGATTCTCGATATTAGGCCTCTGACATATATATAGCTTGTGAATATTTTCTCTCATTCTCTGTGGAATCTGTTTATTATTATTACTATTATATTTCAGGTTAATGTCAAGGTGCAAACAACTAGGTTACAATATTTGCATTTGTTAGGTAGATTCCTTCTTATTGTAGTGTTTCCCACCCAAAAGATGTGCCATATATCCTTAATTGTGCCCATTAAGTGGGGGCACATCAATCTTCTCCCCTCATCCTCTCTTCCCCTCCCTTATTCCCCCTTCCCCCAATCTGAATTTGATTGAGTTTTTCTTTTATGTAAGTATGTATTAGATCATCTACTGGCTTCATATTAGTATTGAGTACATTGGATATTTACTTTTCCATTCTGTGTTACTTTACAAAGAATGTGTTTCAGCTCCATCCATGTTAATACAAAAGCTGTGTGTTAATCCATTCCTGAGCTGATGGGCATTTAGATTGTTTCTACATCTTGGCAATTGTGAATTGAGCTGTGATAAATAATCTGGTGCAAATGTCCTTGTAATAAAATGATTTTTTTCCTTCTAGATAGATGTATATTAATGGGATTGTGAGATCATATAGGAGGTTTAATTTGAGTTCTTTAAGGATTCCCCATGCTTCTTTGCAAAGAGGCTGTATTAGCTTACAGTCTCACCAACAGTGTAAAAGTGTTCCCATTTCTCTATATCCACATTAGCATCTACAACTTTGGGACTTTGTGATGTGGGCTGATCTTACTGAGGTTAGGTGATATCTCAGGATGGTTTTGATTTTCATTTCTCTGATGATTAGAGACCATGAGCATTTTTCATAGGTTTGTTAGCCATTCATCAGAGAAGGTCCTATTCATGTCTCCTGCCCAGTTATAGATGGGATTATTTGCTTTTTTTTGTTGTTGTTGGTTAGTTTGAGCTCTCTGTAGATTCTAGTTATCAACCCTTTGTTAGATTCATAATATGGAGATATCTTTTTCCTTATGAAAGTTGTCTATTTGCTTTACTTATTGTGTCCTTATCTGTACAGAATCCGACTCTCTTAGTTATATCTTTTGCTGTACAGAAGCTTCTTGGTAAAATTCTATTTATTTATTTATTGTTGTATTTGTTTCTGGTGTTGTAGTAATAAGTTCTTTTACTATACCAGTGGTTCTCAACCTTCCTAATGCTGTGAACTTTTAATACAGTTAAAAGGCATCATGACCCACAGGTAGGGAACTGCTATACTAGACCAATATTGAGGATAGTTTTTCCTAGACTTTCTTCTTGAATTTTGATGGTCATAGGACTTAAATTTCCAATTAATCTTTAGTTTTTGCATGCTGTGAGAGATATATTTCATTTTTCTGAATGAGGCTGTACTATTTTCCTAGCACCATTTACTTTATTGTTTTTTCTCCAGAGTATTCTTTTGTCTGTTTTGTCAAAACCAGTTGTAGATATTGGCTTTATTTCTGATTACTCTATCTGGCCCACTGATTTGTGTGTCTATTGGTATAATACTGCCATGCTGCTTTGGTCCCTATTGCCTTGTTGCTGTGGCCTTTGAAAGTCAGGGAATGTAATGGCTCTGGATTGATTCCTTTTGTTTGGAAAACACCTTGAGTGTTTTTCCTCTTTTCTTGTCCCATATGAATGCTTTCTCTGCATCAATTCAGATGATCATTTGGTTTTTGTTTTAAGTTCTGCTTGCTTAGAATTGCCTTGGGTGTTTTTCCTCTTTTTTTTGTCCCATATGAGTGCTTTCTCTGCATCAATTCAGATGACCATTTGGTTTTTGTTTTAAGTTCTGCTTCTGCAGTGAATTACATTTACTGACTTGCATATTTTCAACCATCTTCACATCTCTGGTATGAAAGCTGACCATGGGAAATTGTCCTTTTGATGTGCTTTTGGATTCAGTTCACTCATATTTTGTTGAGGATTTTTGCATTTCTGTTTATTAAGGATATTGATCTGTAGTTTTTTAAATTTTGTTGTGAACTTTCCTAGCCTTGATGTCAGGGTGATGCTGGCTTTGCAGAATGAGTTAGGGAAGATTTCATCCTTTTTAATGTTATGGAACAGTTTTAGTAGTATAGATACCAGTTTCTTTGTAGATCTGATAGAGTTCAGCTGTGATCATCTTGTTTGAGTGTTTTTATTTGGAAGTTTCTTATCACTGATTCTCTCTTCTTTTCCTCTTAATCTAGCTCTTGTCTATCGGTTGTTTGTTATTGTGGCAAAGAAGCATCTTTTGGTATCTTTGAGCCCATGTATTCTTTTGGGGGGGTTGTTTCAATTCCTTTTATTATTGCTCTAATATATTTCTTATTTTCTGGTAGCTTTGAGTTTGGTTTGTTGTCATTGTTACAGTTTTCTGAGTAAAACTGTTGTTTTAAACAGATAGTTCATCTCGATGTATAACATTGTCTTATTATGGTATATAATTTGAATCGAAAGTTAGGAATTTGCCTTCTTTTCTGCCTGGTGTTGATTTTGGCTCCCAAGAAATTAAAGTTTTCCTACTCTTCAGTTACTAACTTTTAAAAGAAGGTACTTAAGTGTGCTCTCAGGGCTTACTACTTAAAGTGAGATAAAATCTTTTTAAACAAGGAAGACTTTGTGATACTAGAAATAATGTGCAAATTGATTTTGGTAAATTTAACACATGATGGATTAAGTCTAGCCCATTCAGACAATGTAAGTTTGCTGTTTTTTTTTTTTCTCCTGTTTTAGGCTAAAGCAAGTTACTTTTACTTCTTAATTATAAATCAGTGATTTGGAGAGTAAGGAAACATAGATTAAGAATTTTAAAAGTGGGTGGCACCCATCACTCAGTGGGTAGGGCACCAACCACATCCACCAAGGCTGGTAGGTTCAAACCTGGCCTGGGCCAGCTAAAACAATGACAATTGCAACAAAAAAATAATAGCCGGGCATTGTGGCAGGAGCTTATAGTTCCAGCTTCTTGGGAGGCTGAGGCAAGAGAATCACTTAAGCCCAAGAGTTTGAGGTTGCTTTAGACTCTGTCTAAAAAAAAAAGAAAAAGAAAAAAGAAGACGTTTAAAAGTTGCATTTCAATTATATCCTAATGTTTCTTTGTCTATGCTTGATTTTTGAAGGATAAAGTTATTTCAGAGACATATACCTTGATAGAAAAGACATTTGAGAAACAAAATAAGCAAATTAAGCTGCCATGTTCACATCTGCAGACAATTTCTCAAGAACCAGATGTAAAGGATTGTGATACAGAGAATGTATCTATACACTGGGAGCTTTCTTGTATGCAAACATATGCAGAAACGTGGGTCCAAGGTGGAAAATTGGAGGAGGAAAATGGTTCAGAATTTAACATCTGTGAACAGTACAGAGGTACATGGCCTGAGGAGGAGCCACTACATGATCACTCTAGAGGAAGAGCAAACCTAACTGGAATACCCTCAACTTTGACAAGTCACATACTTGATTGTGAGGAGAAAGATGCCTCTGGGGCTTCTGCCTGTGTAGTAGTCCCAACAGTTCCTAAACAAATAGAGCCTCATCTTCAACATGTCTTTCCATGTCATTCATGCTCTGTGTCCCCTGAGTGTGCTTGCCAGTCATCTTCTCAGCTTTCTTTAAGTGAAAATAAATCATTCTTTGAAAATGATAACAAACCAGACACTGACAATGTATTTAACACAGATGAAGAGAATTTTTACAGTGACACAGGAAATAAAAAAGCCAGGGAATCAGAAGTAGTTACAGTAGAAATGAAAGATGGCCAAGAGTTTAATAAGCAAATGATAAGAAATATGAAGGAAACTACCACTAACTGGACATTAGACAGCAGACATGTGCCTCAGTCTAGTAATCCACAAAGCGTTTCTGATGTGAGGCTTGCCCACAGCAAAGAAATTAAACATGGGGTTCCAGTAAAGGAGCACAATATTTATACAGAGACTTATAAGAAAACAAAACCAATACAGGACTTGTTCCAGAACCCATTATGTGATAAAGGCAATGCTAAGAACTATGAAAATGTGAGACCTAAATGTGAAAATGTGAGTTCTTCACCACATAGTAACAGAACATCAAAAGTGTCTCTAAAAGAAAAATTACAGCAAGATGTGCAAAAGTTTAAGAATGAGGTGAGCATGTTACAAGCAGAATTCCTGGCTGTGGAGAAAGAAAAAATTCAACTTAAAAATGAGGTAAAGATTCATTTAGTGCTACTCTGCTTATTTTCTGGATCACTTATTGATGTGTTTGGACTTTATAAAATGGGGTTAATTGTGTGTCCAATAGTATATAAAAATAGATTTTTTTGGTATATAAATGATAGGACTTTGGGAAAATTTTCTCATAATCATCGTTCCTTAATCAACCTTACTCTTCCACATAGTATAAGGACTGGGAAACTGTTTTAGCCATGTCACCACCTGCACCAGGATAACTATAAAGGAAATTGATAAAAATATCTAATAAGCGCCAGGGTTCCCCTCCATTGACTGAAAAGCTGGTCGGTACCAACAGAAGACACATGCTGTGTCTTTGTCTTTATTTTTTGGTATCTCTCAGGTAAATATGGTGAAAATTCCTATCGGATAGTGAAGGGTGAGTGGGAAGAAAAGCACAAAATCAAGACGGACCTTGTTGAAATTGTAGAAAATTTTGTTTTCTCAAACAAAATTGAAGCATACTTTATAAAAATTTCATTGATAAAATTCATATAATTTTATGAGTATACACAACAATAAAATTCAAATAAGTATAAAATATTTTTATGACTAAAATTATGATAGTTTAACTGGGTCTGCTGATATAATTAATGAAAGTAAAAAAGTTATTTTATTGAATAAAGTAATAATTATTCTTCATAAGAAACTTTCATTAAAGGTTGAAGAAGAAAGGAAGAAGCAAAAAAGTAATGAAATAAAAGTATCAGGAATCTTATATGATGGTGGTAGTGATGACAGTGACAATGAGGAAGGATCACTTCAACAGAGAAAGGGGGGCAAGACTGATCACTGGCCCTTTCCTAGGTGAGAGAAGGAAGAGTATGATAGGTGAGCCCCCAGTACCATTTAGTAGGAAATAATTGTCATTATACCATAAAACCAATTCTAATGTGGGCTATCATTCCTGCTTAACAAATTTTGCACTTTTTCCTGATGATATTTAGCCTTGCCTGATAATCTGAAAATATGCAAATTAACAAGAAGATAGCAGTTTTTCTAATCATACTGATGTTTTATTGAAAAACTATAAGTAGTGTTAGTAAATGTGATTAAAAAAAAGCATTTTAATATGCTGTTTATAATGAGGTTGGTAAGTCCGTTTCAAAGTGTAATTTAGTAGTGTGTATCAAAATCTAAAATGTCAGTTCTTTAATATCTTCAAGTGATTCCATGATCATGATGTGTATAAACACACATGTTAAGGACATTATTCTATATTATACATAACATACTATAGAACATATGTATAGAATATATGGAATAGGTTAAGGTTATAAAATGTATGTGTTATAAGAATACTTACACAAATATGTTGCACATATTGATATGTATGTTAAGGATATTTACTATAGCTTTGTCAAATCAATATTCCCAACCAGAGAGTGAAGAAAGTCGAATACTATAATTTATCAAAATGTTAGTTCACACAGAGTAAATCTGAAAAATATTGAAAATGATAGCAACAATGAGTATGAAATTTTATAAGACTAAATTAATATACATATCAAAGATGCTTTCTTGTTTAAAACTGTTGCCCATTTTTCTCAGGGGGAAAAATGATATGAGGTTTGAACTTGGAGTTAAACTATTGTTTGAATGGCATTTTGATCACTGCCAGTTGTTTCTTGGTTAAGATATTTACCTGGCTCGGCACCTATAGCTCAACCGGCTAAGGCGCCAGCCACGTACACCTAAGGTGGCGGGTTGGAATCCCCAGCCTGGGCCCGCCAAACAACAATGATGGCTGCAACCAAAAAATGGCCAGGTGTTGTGGCGGGCACCTGTAGTCCCAGCTACTTGG
>NW_003852511.1:6539949-6560271 GCF_000181295.1 Otolemur garnettii
ATATTTACCTCTCTGGGTAAAAGCTACTTGATCCATGTTTGTATATGTTTATGTATACCTAAACATGTATGTATATTTAGGTGTGTTTATGTGTATGTAAAAGCAGTATGTTATATGCTATGTCTACATGGTACCAATTTGGCTTATATATAAATAAAAGAGCACTCAAAATTTTTAAAAATGTATATTTAAGACATTCACTTTGGTGATGCATCTTAAGCAAATGGTGTTAGAATTCTTACTGCATCTGCTGAAGTAGGAAAGGTACCTACATGCTTCATGGCACTCTACTTTGTTCCCTCCCAAATTTTTAGGTATTAAACATTATTGCTTTTTGTTCTCAATGCCTGAGTTGCTCATGTATAAGACCTTAAAATTACTCTGAATATTGCCAAAGGACTGCAGATATGGTTACTATTTCATATAAACATTTTAGTATTTGGATGAAACTTAACTAAAATGTATCAAGAGATCTTGTTGTCCTAAAGGAGGAGTGCATGAACTCTTTCTGTAAGGAGCCAAATAGTAAATACATCAGGCTTTGTGAACCATAGGTCCTCTGTTGTAGGAATCTACACATTGTCACAGATGGTTAAATGAGTAGATGTGGCTGTGTTGCAACAAAACTTTACTTAAAAAAAAAGTCAGTGGGCTGGATTTGGCCCATGAGCACTGATTTCCTGGCCCTGGGCTAAAACATGAGTCATGGATGCAATGAATCTTCTAAGTGGGCCCTGCATAATAATGTATCTCAGCAGGTGCTACTTCCTTGTTTTCAATAGTGACTTCATATTTTATAATATGTAAAAATTTAGTTTACAAAATGAGCTTATTTCTGAATTTTTCCCCAGTTCTTCCTGTGACTGAATTCAGTATTATAATATGAGTGATTGCTTGTGTATTTGACAAGCATAAAATATCCTAGAGTTGGGCTATTTTTATCAAAAAAGAAATACTTCCTTTGCAACTTTTAGTCTTTTTTTTGGTCTCTATTTATGAGCTTGAGAAAAATGATAATTAGCTTACACAATCTGGACATATTTAAGGGGTCTTGTAGCTCTGTAATTTTGTGCATTTATTATTTGATACCTTGGTCTGGCACTTTTAGAAATGCCATGAGCTGGTGCACTGGCTCATGCCTGCAATGCTAGCATTTTGGGAGTCCAAGGTGGGGGATTGCTTGAGGTCAGGAGTTTGAGACCAGCTTGAGCAAGAGAGATACCCCTTTGCTACAAAGAAAGGAAAATTAGGCAGGTATGTTGGCATGTGCTTGTAGTCCCAGCTATTCGGGAGGCTGAGGCGGGAGGATCACTTGGGCCCTGGAGTTTGAGGTTGCTGTGAGCTAGGTTGATGCTCTGTCACTCTAGCCTGGCCACAAAGCAAGACTCAGTCTCAATAATAATAATAATAAACTTTAAAGTGTTAAAATATGGTGCATAATCATTGTACAAAGATAGTACAAAGATATAGTTGCACAAGAACATTAGATTATCCATAATTGTCCCTCTCAAGTATAATGTCTCAAATTTCCTTTCCATTCACTCTTGAATTCACTCTAGTAGTTTTCACACTTCCCATTTTTCCAAAGTGTTTCTTCTTAGTTTACCCCTAAGTTTCGCTTTGATAAATCTAGATGTCATTACTTAGACCTCATGGCATTGGACCTAGCAGCAGTATTTGTCCCAATGTTTTCCTCCCTAACACAGACATCACTTGCCTTTCAGGATGTCATTCACTCACCTGGATTTTCCTCCCGCCTCTCTAGTCTGTCAATCTCAGCCTTTTCTGAGTGCTTTTCCTCATTCCTTACCCTCTAAATCTTGAAGTGTCCCAGGGGTCAGTAGTTGACCTTCCTTCTTTGAACATTTACTTCCTTGTATATGCTAATAATGATTTCTATATTCGTATCTTTAGTAGAGATCTCTCTTTAATTCCAGGCTGATATACCAAACTGCTTATTTGTCATCTCTTTTGGGGTAGCTGTTGGATATCACAAACCTATCAGGTCTAAAAATGGAGCTACTGATGTTCTTCGTACCTGCCCTTCACATATTTGTTCCTATTGACTTAATAGCTGCTCTTCCAGTTTCTCAGCTAACAAAAAAACCTTGGCATCATCCTGGATTCCCCCCTCCCCGCCATCTCTCTGTCACCTCACATTCAATCTATCAACAAATCTTGTTATGTGCACCTTCACAATATGTCCCAAAGCCAATCATATCTTCCATGTTCCCCACCCCCCCCAACTTTCGCTGTCTAGTGTCAGAGATGATACAGTCTTCTTTCTTTTTCTGTTTTTAATTCTCTTTCCATCAGTGCTTAACCCAGCGTACCTACTAAAACCTAAGTCAGATTGTGCCATTCCTCTGTTCAAAACATCCTAATTGTCTCCCATTTCAATGGGTGTATACACAGTTCTTCCTGGTGCCTAAAAGGCAGTACATTATGTGACCTGTTGTCCTCCTGATTTAAGTCTTCTGTTTTCTATATCTGTAGCTCTGTTGCTGCAACACTGAGCCTCTTGCTAGTTCTTAAATAACCCAGGCTAAACTCTGCCCTGGGCAGTTCTTCTGTCTGGAAGCCTTTCCCTCAGAGAGCCTCCTGGCCTGCTGCTTCCATTCTTCCAGTTCTTTGCTTAAAGCAGCTGTCTCAGCAAGCATGCCTTTTCTGGCCATGCTCATGTTCCCACCAGCCTTGCCCGGCAACACGTAAACATTTTGTTTCCTGCTTCAGCATTTATCTTCTAGCACACTGTGTCCTTTCCCTGTCTATTCTGGTTACTGTTAGTGTGTGTTCACTTCACGCACATGAGTGGGATGTGTGTCTGCTCACTGCCATTTCCCCAGTGCCTAGGAAAGGGCCCTCATGGAACAAGTGGTTGCTCACTACATATTTACTAACTGAGGGAATGGAGTCACACTGGTGTACATGTATGGCTTTACACATTAGACTAATTCTCACTTAAAATAAACCTTGACTTGAGTTCATTGTAACAATTTTACCTGCAACTATATACATTTTTTTATTCTTTTGGGACTCTATATTGTTGCTTCATTTAGGGAGAAAAGCCCAATATTGTGATTTCACTCACTACTTATTATTTTATTGATAATTATGATAGTTTTAAATATGTGAGGATAGTCAAAGGAATTGTAAACTTTGTATTTTATTAAGAAGAATAAAATAGAGGTAAACTTAAGGACTTAAAAAAATTATTTCCAGTAGATTATGAGCTTTCCATATATGAAATAAAAAGACACAGTGGACATACTTTTCTTTCTCTAGTAAGAGAGATCTGCTGATCAGACACAGTGACTTCTGAAGAGCAGTTGCTGATCTTATATGGGGTTAGGGAAAAGTGGAGTATGGAGTCGAGGGTGAGCAGATTTTCAAAGGCATGAGCAAGCTGATTTGATGGTTATTTGAGTGAGACTATGGTGGATTGATTGGTTCTCCCAGGCATGTTTATGGGAATGAGTTTGTGTCTACATGCTTTCTCTAAAAAGCAAGTGTCTGACATTAACTGGTTGGCGAGTGAGGCCAGTGGCTATTGATGGATTCACTGGGTTTAAACTGGTTGTGGTGGCTACTTTTTGCCATGGTTATAGGTCAGGCCTTTTCTGTTTCTAAGGCAACTTCCCCCAGATGTTTTCTGCTTAAAGTTGTCTTCGTTCAGCTATGTTAAAAATGAAAACTATTTTTAATTCTAAAATTGTAGACTTATTTTTAAAGTATAAGTCAAGAGGAATTGATTAATAATTTCTGTCAAAATAATCTCCCATTTTTTAGATGCTGAGTCTTATATCCAGAATAATTTTCTAGATAATTTTGTTTTAATAAATAGTTGTTAAATAAAATTGATAAACCAAATAGAGAGATAGATTTATGGAACAAAATAGAGAACCAAGAAGTAAACCCAGCCACTTATCATCATTTGATCTTTGATAAGCCTGTCAACAACATTAATTGGGAGAAAGATTCCCTATTTAACAAATGGTGCTGGGTGAACTAGATGGCAACCTGTAGAAGACTGAAACTGGACCCCCACCTTTCACCATTGACAAAAATTGATTCTCACTGGATAAAATTTTTAAATTTAAAACACGAAACTATAAAAATACTAGAAGAGAGTATAGGGAAAACATGTGAAGAAATCGGCCTGGGAAAATATTTTATAAAGAAGACTTCCCTGGCAATTGAAGCAACACCAAAAATGTATTACTTGGATCTGATCAAACTAAAAAGCTTTTGCACATACAAGAGCATAGTAAGTAAAGAAAACAGATATCCTTCATAACAGGAGAAAATTTTTTCAGGTTATGTTTCTGACAAATATCTGATAACTAGAATCCACTGAGGACTCAAACTAATTTATAAGAAAAAAACAAATAACTTTTCTTTGTGAGCAAGAGTCAAAAACAGAAACTTCTCTGAAGAAGACAGGCACATGGCATACAAACACATGAAAAAAGACTCATTATCTTCAATCGTCAAAACAATGCAAATCAAAACCACTTTGAGATATCACCTAACTCCAGTAAGATTAGCCTGCATTACAAAATCCCCAAACTACATATGTTGGTGTGGATGCAGAGAGAAGGGAACACTTCTATACAGCTAGTGGGAATGAAAGCTAATATGGCCTTTTTGGAAAGAAGTTTGGAGAATTCTTAAACTTCTAGGAACTAAAAGTAGACTTACCATTTGATCCTGCAGTTTCTTTACTAGGTATATACTCAAATGATCAATAATCATTTTACAACAAAGATATTTGCACCATAATTTTTATTGCAGCTCAATAATATTGATTGCCAAGTCATGGAAGCAGCCCAAGTGCCCATTGACTCATGAATGGATTAACAAAATGTAGTATATGTGTACCATGGAATACTATGCAGCCATAAAAAGATGGAGACTTTACATCTTTTATGTTTGCCTGCATAGAGCTGGAACATATTCTTAGTAACATATGTCAAGATTGGAAGAAAAAGTATCCAATTTACTGAATACTACTATGAAACCAATATATAATCACTTGCACATTCATACAAATGATAAAACGTAACCATAGTCCAGAAAGGAGAATAGAGAAGGGAGCAGAGTGGGGAGGCTGGGAGGAGGGAGGGTATTTGGTGGGGCCTCACCTAATGTCACAATGCAATAGTATATTTCAAAACTATTAAGAATAGAGTATAAATGTCTTACCACAACAAATGAGTAAGCAAGGTGATGATTATGTTAATCAGTTTGATGTAAACATTCCACATTGTAAATAATTCAGCACATTGTACCCTATAAATGTATCAATGTACACAGTTATGATTTAATAAAGAAAAATTTTTCCAATAAACACAAATTTATTGGAAAAACAAAATGAAGCAAAAAAAAAAAAAAACAACTATTGGTGAGATTAACCAGAAATACAAAGGAAAATCTTTAATAACCTCAATCACAAACAAAAAGGGGGAAATAACTAATACCACAGAGATACAAGAGTTTATTCTTTTTTTATTAAGTCATATATACATAGATAACGAATAAATTTATGCCTTTGTGGGATTCAATGTGCTGATTATTTGTACAAATTGGAGTGTTTACATCCTACTAATTAACACAGCTTTCACCTCATTTACTTAATCACCTCATTTACTTAATCACAGTGTTAAGACATTTGTGTTCAATACTTTATAGATTTGACTTGTACTCTTGCAATATGCTCCATAGATGTGGTCCCACCATTAACCCTCCTTCTATCAAACCACTCCCTACCCCTTACCTGGGCTATAGTTGTGATTCATTTCTCATATAAAGTGTGAGTGATTATAAATTGGTTTTATAGTAGTACTGAGTACATTGGATAATTTTTTTTCTATTCCTGAGATACTTTACTAAGAAGAGTATTTTCCAACTCCATTCATGTAAACACAAAAGAGGTAAAGTCTCCATTTTTTAAAATGCTGCATAGTATTCTATGGTATACATATACCATAATTTATTAATTCATTCATGGGTCGATGGGCACTTGGGCTTATTTTTGACTACTACCTAAAACTCTATGCCCAGAAATTTGACAATGTGGAGGAAATGAACCAATACAAGAAGAAATATATCTCTTGAACAGACCAATTTCAAGCACTGAGATTGAAGAAACAATAAAAAAGCTTACAATAAGAAAACAAACAAAAAAAAGGGCCTGAGACCAGATGGCTTCACATCAGAATTCTATCACATCGTCAAAGAATTCTATCACATCTACAAAGACCTTATAACTATATTGTAGCACCTATTCCAAAACATTGAGAAAGAAGGAACCTTCCATAACACTTTCTATGAAGCAAACATCACCTTGATTCCAAAACCAAGAAAGCACTCAACCAAAAAGAACAACAGACCAATTTCACTAATTAATATCAATGTAAAATTACTCAACAAAATATTAGCTACTGGGTTGCAGCTACACATTAAAAAATTATACATTATGATCAAGTAGGCTTTATTAAAGGGATGCAAGGCACCCTTTAACATGCACAAATCCATAAATGTAATATCATATCAATAGAAGCAAAAACAAAGACTATATGATCCTCTCAATAGATGTAGAAAAAGTATTTGACAAAACCCAGCATCCTTTTCTAACAAGAACACTTAAGAAAATAGGCATAGGTGGTACATTTCTTCAGTTTATTGAAGCCATCTATGACAAACCCATAGCTAACAACATACTAAATGGAGTAGAAATTGAAAGCTTTTCCTTAGAACTGGAACCAGACAAGGATGTCCACTATCACCACTACTATTCAACATTGTGCTGGAAGTTCTAGGCAATACAGTCAAGTAAGAGAAGGATATAAAGTGCATTCAAAGGGGAGCAGAGAAGGTCAAACTCTTGTGCTTTGATAATGATATGATCTTATACTTAGAAAACCCTAGAGATTCAACCACAAAACTCATGGCAGTGATCAGGAAATACATGTCTCAGGGTATTAAATCAATGTCCACAAATCAGTAGCCTTTGTATATGCCAATAACAACCAAGTTGAGAAGGAAATCAAGGAACAATTTCCTTCACAGGAGATACAAAGAAAATGAAGTACTTAGGAGTATACCTAACAAAAGAGGTGAAAGATCTTTTCAAAGTGAATTATGAAACCCTACAAAAATAAATTACAGAAGATACTAACAAATGGAAGAACATACAATGCTCTTGGTTGGAAAGAACCAACATAGTCAAAAAACCTACCCAAAGGAATCTACAGATTCAATGCAATCCCCATTAAAATACCAGCATCATATTTTGAAAAACTGGAAAAAAATAGTACTTCATTTTGTATGGAACCATAAAAAAATCCCATATAGCTAAGGCTGTTCTTAGTAATAAAAACAAAACTGGAGACATCACCCTACCAGGCTTCAGGCTATATTACAAGTCCACAGGGATAAAAACAGCATGGCATTGGCACAAAAATAGAGATATAGACATATGTAACAGAATAGAAAAACAAGAGTTGAAACCAGCTTCATTCATATAAACATGAAAGAGGTAAAGTCTCCATCTTTTTTTTTTTTTTTTTTTTTGGCCAGGGCTGGGTTTGAACCTGCCACCTTTGGCATATGGGGCCGGCACCCTACCCTTTTGAGCCACAGGTGCTGCACCAGTCTCCATCTTTTTTAAAGCTGCATAATATTCCATGGTGTACATATACCACAATTTATTAATCCATTCATGGGTCAATGGGCACTTGGGCTTCTCCATGACTTAGTAATTATGAATTGGGCTGCAATAAACATTCTGGTACAAATATCTTTGTTACAATGTGATTTTTGGTCCTCTGGATATATACCTAATAGAGGAATTGAAGGAGCTGGAACATATTCTTCTTAGCAAAGTATCTCAAGAATGGAAGAAAAAGTATCCAGTGTACTCAGCCCTACTATGAAACTAATTTATAAGCACCCACACTTCCATATGAAAGCTATAACCCAACTATAGCCCAAGATGAAGGGGAAAGAGGAGGGGGAGGGGAGAAGGGAGGATGGATGGAAGGAGGGTAATTGGTGGAGCCACACCTATGATGCATTTTACAAGGGTACATGTTAAATCCACTAAGGATAGAATATAAATATCTTAACATAATAACTAAGAAATTGCGGTGAAGGCTATGTTAACCAGTTTGATGAAAGTATTTCAAATTGTATATAAAACCAGCAAGCACATTGTACCCCATAATTGCATTAATGTACACAGCTATGATTTAATAAATAAATAAGAGTTGAAACCAGTCTCTACTTGCCATCTGATCTTTGATAAAACAAACAAAAGCGTACAGTGGGGAAAAGGATCTCTATTCAACAAATGGTGCTGGGAAAACTGGATTACTACATGTAAAAGACTGATACACATCGCCACACATCTTTCACCAGTTACAAAAATTGACTCAAGATGGATAAAAGACTTAAATCTATTTAAGGTTTTTAAAAGATTTGAATAAAGAAATGATAAAAACCTTAGAAGAAAGTGTGGGAGAAACTGTTGAGGATGTTGAACTGGGAAAAGATTTTATGGCAAAGACTTCAGTGGCTATTGCAATGACAAGAAAAATTAACAAATGGGAGTTAATTAAGTTGAAAAGCTTTAGCACAGCTAAGGACATGACAAGTATAGCAAAAATACAACCTTCAAAATGGGAACAGACATTTGCAGAATATGAATCTGAGAAAGTGTTGATAACTAGAATCTACAGAAAACTCAAATTAATCAACAAAAATAGAGTAAACAATCCCATCTAACACTGGGCAAGAGATATGAAAAGAACCTTCTCTGATGAAGACAGACAAATGGCTAACAAGCAGTTCGAAAAATGCTTATCATCCCTGATCATCAGAGAATTGCAAATCAAAACAACCCTGAGATAACACCTATACCCAGTGAAAATAGCCCACATCACAAGGTCTCAAAGCTGCAGATGCTGGAGGGGATGTGCAGAGAAGGAAAAACTTTTACACTGCTCATGGGACTGCAAACTACTACAACCTTTTTTGGAAGGACGTATGGAGAATCCTTAAAGAACTCAAATTAGACTTCTCTTTTGATTCTGTAATCCTATTAAGTAGGCCTCTACCCAGAAGAAACAAAATCATTTTATCATTAGGACATTTGCACAAGACTGTTTAATTCAGCTCAATTTACAATTGCCAAAATGTGGAGATAACCTAAATGCCCACCAACCCAGGAATGCATTAACAAGCTGTGGTGTATGTATACCATGGAATACTATCCAGCCATCAAAAAGGTGGAGACTTTACATCTTTTGTATTAACCTAGATAGAGTTGGAACACATTCTTCTTAGTAAAGCATCACAAGGATGGAGAAACAAGAATCCAATGTACTCAATTCTAATATGAAGGAAGTAGATGATCTAATACAAGGTGGTGAGTAAGGAAATGAGTGATTGGGGAGAGGGAGGAGAGAGGAGGTTGAGGTGAAATGGAGTATTATACATCTCTTGGGGGTGGGACACAATTATAAGAGGGACTTTACCTAACAAATGCAATCAGCATAACATAATTCTTTGTACCCTCAATGAATCCCAAATAATAAAAAAAAGAAAAGTTCCAAAAAAAAAATCTTTAGGTAGGAGCTTAAAAAAATAAATGTAGCTGTTACTTTTCTTCATGTTTTTGATATTTTGAAGGGCTTACATTCCACCCCAACATGATCTGCTGTGGGAAAGGAAATTTTGGTCTCTTTGTAAATTTATGTAGGCATATAATAGTGATATTATTATGCAGGTGTTTATTCTATAAAAAAGTAATTACAATTTTATGATAGCATGGTATATCAGGCTAAAAGTGTGCCAAAGTCACCAAATTATTTAGTTTCAAATAAAATCCTAAATCATCAGATTACCATTCCTGAACTAGACATAAAGGCAGGTGATTTTTTTAAAAAGTGTTTTCCTCCCTAGATATTTTCTTGATTTCTTCTTATATTTATGGCATGTGTGCCTCATGCTCTTTTAAACACTTTATATAAATGAACCATTATTATATCTAACACAACCAAAAATATAGCACAAATCTATTCTATTACTCTCATGTTGAAGAGTTGTTGCTTGTAGGGAGTGAGCTCAAGGCATTTAGCATAGCATTCACCTTTAGGGTAACATTCATCTCTTATTATTTGCTTCTATGTATCTTACACTTTCTCTTTCAAATTCCTTGGAAACACCCAGATGCCATGGACCTTATTTTAGTGCTCACATTCTGTTCTCTAAGTAGAATGGTTTTCTAACACCTCTTGACTCAGGTAGTTCATCTTTTATGAATCCTTCCTTGTGCTCAGATAGAACTTTTCATAGATCAGCTGTATATATCACCCTATGTCATAATTATATGTTTACCTATATATTTACCTGGTATACATTTCCTTGTATATTGTTAGTATTTTTTATCTTTTTGTATTAAAAATGAATAAGTTGAAATGTAATTGCCTTTTTATTCTCTGTCAGTAGAATTATTAGAGAACATGGGTTTTTCTCATCTGTTTTTTAAACTAGTGGTCCTGCTTTGCATATAAAGGAAATAAAGAAAAATGGAAATGAAAAATGGACCTCAAATGACTCTGCAATGACACCAGTGTTTGAGAAGCCAAATTCACTAACTAGTAGTCTGCTGTCAGTGAATAGTGATAGCAGTTTATGTGAAACTGATCGGGATGAGGAAGAAAGGTAAGATCTTTTTATTTCCATATGAAGGAATGTTAGTAGTGACTACTTTGTCTGGAAATAAAGTTCCATTGTCTCCCAAAGCTAGAGCATACTCAACTAAATCAGTGCAATTGAAGGATTGAGAAGTGACTTGGACAAGGAGCAGTTCCAATACATGGTGGTAATGGATCCCTGACAGTAGGGGATGAAATTAGAGGACTCTTCAGAGGATATCTGCTGAGAAAGACAATGGAGAAGTAGGAGATGACAGAAGACTATAATGTTCAATGGAGTTATTGTTTTTTTATTTTTCAAAAGAATCTTTTAGAGTATGTTTGTATGCTGCTGAGAATGATCGAGTAGAGAAGGACATGTTTGTGAAATTAATTTTATTTACATGTCTAAGCATTAGATAGCTTGATACATTATGTTTTAAAGATTTATAATAATTAATTGTCCTGAGAATTTGGGGTTTTCATGTATTTTTTATTTTATTAAGTCAAATACACATAGATTTGGATCAGAAATAGAATATTATAATTTAGTGGAACATGCAAATGGTATCCTAAAAGTTGAACTATCATACAGATTTTTAAAAATGTCACACCAATAAACACATAAACTCTCAGGTCATACTGAATAGAGTTTAAACATTCACTAATGATTATATATATGTAAAATATTACAGTCTCCTTGCCAGTAGCATTGTGAATAGCTATAATATGCTGAGGCACTCTGAAATATAAGATATATCTATTTTATAACTATTACATTGTGGGGAAAAGGAGAGAATTTTGGTTATGTGCAATAGAAGATCAAACTATTGACAATCTGTTACAGGTTATTACTTTTAGATTCTAAAGTATAAATAGCATATTTCCCTGTAATAACAGTGTCATTGACATGTATCATGTGTTTAGTGTTTGCTGAATGCAGGAATAAACAGTTCGCTAGATGAGTGAATGCCTGTGATGATTTTATTTATTTTATTTTATTTTTTTATTGTTGGAGATGCATCGAGGGTACAAAGATCCAGGTTACACTAATTGCATTTCTCAGGCAAAGTCCCTCTTAGAATTTCTTTAGAAAATATAAACTTTTACTTTATTGAAAGTAAGTTTCCAAAATATCCTTAGAATAAATTCTTTTTATTTATGAAATATTTGAAAAATTCAGAAATTGTTATATTATAGCCAGAAATGGAAAAATTCAGAAAGTGTTATGATTATAGCTAGAAATGGAAAAAATAAATGGATTCATCTACTATTACATCCCTTAAAAATAAATATTACCTTCATAGCATGCGGTGAAATACCAACTTTGCAGCTGGTGTGGGCTTGAGCAAGTTCCATGGTTTCTGTGCCTAATTTATTCCTATGTAAAATACCAAATGTCTTATATGCCTCACAGAACTGTGTGAGGCTTAAAATGAGTTTAAGACATGTGCAGTTCTTAGAATAATGCATGGTAACTGCATTGTACATCCTGTTAGAGCTCACTAATAATAGCATTTAAAAGAGGTTTCCGCTGGAAGGATATAGACTTGAGTGCAAGGAAAAGCTTATGGTTATAGGAAATAATGATAATAACAATGACAAAAAGAACACCTGGTGTATTTGTCTATCAAATAATATGAGTAATGATGCATTTTTCCTTTTATATTATCTGTGAGAAAGGTTGATCTAAATTTTATTTTTGTTATGATATTGTTGAATATATGCTGTCTCTTATCATTACTCTTTCTCTTTATAGTTTAACCCCCTTTAGAAAATTATTGCATTTTACATTACCTGTAAGTGAAAATGCTTATTATAAAAGATATTTCTAAATGTTATGGATATGAGAAATAAATTATAAATGCATACATTTTATGTAAAAAACCCAATAGTTTAATATATACTTTGTATTTTACACATTTACTATTTGCTTGAAAGAATTGTTTGTTTTTTCAGGCCAGCAAAGAAAACACCTAAAGAAAAGAACAAGGTAGTGTAAAATATAAACTATGAAACATATGATTGTAAAGATACTTTGTGAAAGGTAAAGTGAAAAAATAGAGAATGTTGTTGTAAAGAGTTTACTTTGATAAGGTGATTAAAAAACAGTAGCCATGGATAGAGGTATCCTTTGAATAAAAATAAGTTCTTTCAACAAGTACCTGCGGCTTTTCTCAGCATTTCTGTATATTTAATATATGGTCTAAATATTTTGGGTACCTTTTAAAATGGTGTTATTTATAGGTCGAACAAAATATACATTCTATGGGAGACCTTGATGACTTAACTGGGTCATCTTCAATAGCCCCAGAGGATTGCGAGTTGCCTCACTCTGATTTTATGCTGCTGATTGAACAACTTGGAAAGGATTGTAAAGGTAGGATCATTGTATAAATGTAAGGCCTTTTTTGTGTCCTATAGTCCCATAGGCACACGTTGCTTAGTACTACCTCATAGAGCTTGTTTGTTTTACAGTAATGTTCATCTCAGAAATATGTTTTATGCTAAAAATAGAATGAGAACTATTATATGCTGTGCACTCTTCAGCCAAAAGGCTATGCTAATTTCACTATACTTTTCTCAGTGCGAATGGCAGCCCCGATCTCTTTATTGACTCTCTTCTCTCCTATGCTTTTATCCAAGGTCAGGTTACCATTACCTTCCCTGGAAATACTATAATCACCTTAGAACTGTGTTCCCACTACTCCTCCTGCCAAAACTATGGTCTTCTCTGCAGCCATAACTATATAGTTTGAAAAAATTGAGATCTGATTATAGTACCTCCTTGCTTAAAACCCAGATACCAGTTCTCAGTGCTATAAAGTTAAAGAGCTAAATCCTCTAGTGTAGGAGTATCCACCCTGTAGCCCATGGGTCCTCAAACTTTTAAAACAAGGATCAGTTCACTGTCCCTCAGACTGTTGGAGGGCTGGATTGCAGGCCCTGGGACCAGCTGGCTGCTAAGCAGGACAGGCAGCCTCAGCAAAAACACCCCGCAGGCCGGATAAATGTGTGGCCCACCAGCCATAGTTTGAGGACAAGCTGTAGCCCATGGGATACGTAACAGATTTCTGAGGACTGTTTTGCTTATCTGTAATGTCAGATATAAGGAAAGGTAAATATGGACTTTTCTGTTGCTCATTGGCTTTTATTAGTGTTTAGGTATTTAATGTGTGGCCCAAGACAACTCTTACTTTTCCAATGTATGGCAGAAAAGAAACAAGATAGATTCTACATAATTTTGTTATTTCATACCCTTCCTCTTGGTGTCCCACTGTTCCAGATAGTTTTTCTACAATCAGTAGCTTTATTGAAGTATAATTGATAATATGATAAACTGCCCATAGATAGAATGTACAATTTTATGAGTTTTTGCATATGTATACACATATGACGCCATTGCCATAATCAAAGGGCTCCTTTCAAATTTCCATATTAAAACAACTACAGAATTGTTTGCCAAAGTATTTCTGTCATTCTCCATTCCCATCAGCAGTATCTGGCAGTTCCATTTGCTCTGTATGGTCACAAACACTATGTATTGCCAATTTTTATTTTCTTTTATTTTCATCCATCTGATGGGTGTGTACTGTGCCTGCACATTATGATGGTGTTAAGATGCCTATGACTAATAATGTTGAACATTGTCCTATCTTCTTATTTATCATCCATCTTTTTTTGTGAACTGTCTTTTCAAATTTTTTTGCCATTTAAAAGTTGTTTTTTAGGGGGGTGGAGCATGACGGTAGATGGAAAGGACTGAGCTTTTAACCCAAACTGACTGAGCTTATAGAGCAAAAGGGCAGAAAGAAAGGGCCTAGATAAGTCCTGGTGGCTTAGAGGGGATGTTCAGAGTGTGCAGTGTGGAGGTGGACAGCTGGATTTGGCCGGAGCTGTGGAGAACTAACACACTTGGGCAAGTTTCTGTGAGCATGCCCAGGCCACAGCAGCTGCAGCTGTGGAAAGTCCCAGAAAGAAGTTCCTGCAGTTTGTGATTCTTGGGAGAAGCTAGGTGCTTTCCCAAGTGGAATTTGGTGGCTCGATTGGAGTGCTGACTGGAGCTGTGTTACTGCTGTTTGGTAACCAATGAAACATCCATAGGGGGAAAGTTCCTGCATAGGGGAAGCCATTGTGGTGAAGGGCTCCAATCGCCTGTGTAGGTGGGCTTCTTACTGGGGGCCTAAGGTGCCATGGTCTGAGTTCTGCCTGCGGGAAGCAGACCTTTGCTCCTGTCAGGTCTCAGGGACTCTGAAAAGATTGAAGAAGTGGGCACTCCTGAGCAGAATTTGGGGCCAGTTTGGGGTGCAATCTGGAGTGGCCCTACTGCAGTTTAGCAGTGAGTGAAATATCTGTAGGCAGGTGAAATTTCCCTGTCAGGGATGCGCCACTGTGGAGAACAGCGCTAAAAGCCTGTGCAGTCAGGCCTCTTGCTGGGGACCGAAGGCTCCATGGTTTGAGTTCTGCCTGCTGGGAGTGGTCCTACATTTGGAACAGGCCCAGGGACCCCCACTCTCCATGGGAATGGTTAGAGGAGTAATCTGTGAGACCTGTCTCTGAATTGTTGAGAACTGTGGAATGTCATATCTGCAGGGGCTGAGCACTGAGGTGAACAGGGACCACCAGAAACAAAATAAGCTGCCAAACTGCTCTAAGCTTGGGAACCAGAGAGAGGTTAGCACCTGTGTTGTTTGTCCCCCAAATTCACAGCACCACCTGGTGTCCAGGAAGTATATTGTAACATAACTATATTGAACTAAATTGAATCCTTACATCATTTACATATGTGGATATAATTTTTTTGGTTGTTGTTGCTTTTTTTCTCCTCTTCTTTTTATTTTAACTTATAGTATTATTATTATTTTTTCTTTTTCTTCTTTCCTTCCTTAATTTGGTCGCTGAGATTGCTTACATCAGGCTATATAAGCGTTTTTTTTTTCTTTTACTTTGTTTCAATGTGCTTTGCTTTTTGCTAAGTTGTATGGTTGGATCTTCTCCTATCTTTAATTTTTACATTCATCAAGAGCAAGGACTTCTGTATCATTATTATTATTATTTTGGTTACAGAATTTTATCTTGAATTATTCTCTCACCTTAGTACATTTCTCTACATTCTCTCAGTTGATAGAGACTCTTCTATTCATCTCATTTCTCCCATGTAAAGTGCTTGGGCATCAGCTAAGATACCCGCCCCCCCTTCTTGTTTCTTTTTTTTTTCCCTTGGATTGTTACCTTTCTTCTTTCTTTCATTATCCCGCCTCCCTCCTGCTTCTTAATTTGATCCAATTGTATGTTTAATTTTCCTTTATCTATGCTCATATATTGTTTTTCATATATTGTTGTTCATATATTGTTTTTCTTTTTTCTTTTCTTTTCTTTCTTTTACCACCCTTTTTTTTTTTCAGAGGGCAGGTGTGACACAGTGGTGGTCTGGCAAGTAGAACACAGCAGTAGCCTGGCTCAAAGAGGCCAGGAGAACTTTTTACTCTTGGCCCCAGGAAGAAAGTAGTAGGAAGATCATGCTGTAGAACTTTTCTACTTTTCTTTATTTATTTTTTTCTTTTTTATTCCTCATTCAATTTTGCCTTCTTGGTTTTTGTGTTTTCTCTTTTTCTTCTCTTCCTATTTTTTGGCAGAGGAAGAGTCTGACTGTGGATAGACAAGTTAGCAAGTGCCTAATTTTGAGGAAGCCACCCATATCAGCTCCTCACAACCCTTAATGTGGCCTTAGCACCATGCTGAACAATGATATTTATTCTATCACTCTCAGCCTCCCTTTCTGTCCTTCATCTCACCTATTCTTCAATTTTTTTCTGTTAGTTTCCCTTCTCCCACCCCTTTTGCCTTTCTTTTCTTTCTTTCTTTTTATTTCCTTCTACTCTTCCCTCCACTTTTTATTTTTTTCTCTTCTTCTTTTTCTCCTTTCCTCTTGCTTCTCTTTGTTTGCTGTAACCCTTCTTGGCCTTCTGACCCTATACCCAGAGGCCTCTTCATTACCTAAACTCTGAGACAAAGTAACCTGAAGCAAAGGAGAAAGGGAGAAAGAAAAAGGTACACAAGGAAGTGAACAAGAAGAAAGCACACGTGAGGAGGTACTGAAAGAAAAATTCAGGCACCATGAATAACTAAATTAGAGCAACTCTTCCAAGGGATTACAAAGCAAGTTTTAAAGAAGACTCCTACTATAAAGAATTAATGGATTTGACAGAAAGGGAATTTACAGTATGGGTGATTAAGACAATAAAGGGATTGGAAGAGAAAATGGAAAGATAGGACCAAAAGTCAGACGAGAGATATGTAGACTATGGAAAAGATATGGATGAGTTTAAAGAAATGAAAGAGGGGGGTGGAGCCAAGATGGCAGAATGCAGCCAGCTTTTTGCAGAAGCTCCCGTCCAGAAGGAGGCTTGAGGGACAGAAGTTTAGCAAGTTAGCTGATGGTTTGGAGCAGAACCAAGAGAGAAGATTGAAGAGTGCACTTCAACCTTCCTGAGGTGAGCTGCGACCCCCACAATACAACCAAAAGGTACAAAATCCACCACCAAGCGGATGGGAGTCCCCTCCCCCACAACAAGGGTTCACAGTTTAGTCCATGCAAACAAGCGAGCAGAGTTCAAACTTCCTCCCACTCTATCCCATGGGAGAGACCCCCTAAAAACTGGACCTCCTAGCCCTGCTGGTGTGCCATGGCACCCTCTGGCCAGGCATAAAACTGTAAAACTATATAAAACTGTATATATTCCCCACCTGCAACATTGAACTCTGAGGAGCCCCACCCAACCACTCTGAGGTCTGGAGGTTTGTTACCCATGGAATCCAGATTCTCGGGCATCTCCTTGAGAGAAGTTGAGGGGGAAGGGGCTGGTGCTGTCCTGTGCTGACTATGACACAGGCATGAGGAGAGGAGAATCGGCTCAGGAGATGCCAAAACAGCAACAGTGTCACTTTGAGCTGCAGACTGACGCCATTCCAGCCCCATCTCTCTGGGCTAATAATAGCCACAGGCAAAATGCAGATAACTTTCATAAGTAAAGCACCAGCCCTCAGGGTCTAATACTCCTGAGACAAAGGCAGTGTGTGGACAGAGGCTAGACTTGACACCTCAGTGTAAATTGCTATTTGTCTGCTGCCCAGAGCTGAATGCAATGACTTGCAGAGAAATCTAGCTGGACAGAAGCCTAATTTAAACATGCAAGGACCCCCTGTTGAACTCAGATTTCTGGCTGATTTTGCCAGTCATAAAACCCAGGAGCAGTGGACTACTGGAGTGAATAGGGTCACAGACCTGGGGGATTAGGAGTGACTGGGTGCAAGGCGGGGAAGGAGGTATTAACCTTCCCAGACTAACCCATTATCCGGGTGGGTCCCTTTGCCCTCACAGAGCACTGGAGCAAGTTATATCTGAGCTGCAAGCATACTCCTCTTATCTAGCTCTGAGACATTTGAACTCTTCTATCTGAAATAGGTGCTGACTGGGACAACTGATTTGGACCCCTTAATCCTAGCAGACTACCCAAGGACTATTCAAAGGGGCACCCCAGGTGTATGGTTGAGGGAAAATTTGAACTATATAAAACTGTATAGATACCCCACCTGCAACATTGAACTCTGAGGAGTCCCCACCCACTCACTCTGAGGTTTAGAGGTGTGGAGTCCAGATTCTTGGACATCTCCTTGGGAGAAGTGAGGAGGAAAGGGCTGGTGCTGTTCTGTGCTGACTGTGGCACAGGCATGAGGAAAAGAAGATAGGCTCAGGGGACACCACTACAGCAACAGTGGCATCCTGAGCTGCAAACTGACGCCATTCCAGCCCTGTCTCTCTGGGCAAACAGAGGTTATGGACAGCAGCCACAGGCAAAATGCAGATAACTTTCATAAGTAAAGCACCAGCCCTCAGGGGGCTAGTACAGCAAAGGCAGTGGGCAGGCAGAGGCTAGAATTGACACCTGAGTGTAAACTGCTATTTGTCTGCTGCCCAGAGCTGAATCCAACCTCAGACTTGCAAAGAAATCTAGACAGACAGAAGCCTAATTTAAGGATGCAAGGCCCCCTGCTGAACTCAGATTTCTGGCTGATTTTGCCAGTAGTAAACCCTGGGAGCAGTGGCCTACTGGAGTGAATAGGGTCACAGACCTGGGGGATTAGGAGTGACTGGGTGCAAGGTGGAGAAGGAGGTATTAACTTTCCCAGACTAAGCCATTTGCTGGGTGGGTCCTTTTGCCCTCACGCAGCAGGGTGGATCCAAAACTGCTTGCTAGAGTCGCATACCTCATGGCGGCAGAGGAGATCCCTGTCCCAGGCTCCTGCTCTGGGCAGGCCCAGAACTGCTTGCTAGTGCCATGGGCATCCTGCGGGCAGTGGCAGAGGAGTCCTCCATTCCAGGTAGACCCGAAACAGCTTGCTAGAGACACGCACACCCCATGGGGGTCAGGGGAGGAGTTCCCCGCTCCAGGCACCCAAGCTGGGTGGGCCTAGAACTGCTTGCTGGAGCCATGTGCACCCTGAATGTGGCGGTAGAGGGGTCTACCACTCTGGATGGGCCCAGGACTGTTTGCTAGAGCCACATATGTCCCACGGACGGAGGTAGAGGAGTTCCCTAATCTGGGATCCCGCACTAGGAGGGCACAGACTGGCTTGCTAGTGCCGCACGTGTCCAATGGGCAATGGTGAAGGAGTCCTCCACTCCCACCCAGCTACTCTGGTGGGACTGAACTAGGACTGATCTGGTCGCTCGCATACCCTGCACTACCGCTGCCATTTCCCCACCCCCTGGCTGCTCCAGGGTGCTGAACTAGGACTGATCTAACCACTACAGTTCCCAAGTTCCACCAGTTGCCCTGGATTGGCTGAACTAGGACTGATCCAGCTGCTGCTGGGTCTCCTGCCCCCCGGTTGCCTTGGCAGGCTGAACAAGGTCTAATCCAGCCATGCACAGTGCTGTGCAGCTGCTGCTGTTCCACTGCACCCGGTTGCCCCAGCACCTGAGAACTGGGAGAGGACAACAGACACACTCTGCCCATCTCTCTGGGAAACCAGAAGAAGCCACCAACTAAACAGTTCTGATAAGGCCTTCAAACAAGGTAAACTCAGCATGGGGTGGAATCAGCGGAAAAACTCTGGCAACTTGAATAACTAGAGTAGATCAACTCCTCCAAGAGAAAATGGGGCAGACACAATTGAAGACCCCATCCACAAGCAAATGGCTCGGATGTCAGAAATCGAGTTCAGAATGTGGATAGCAAATAAGATTAACAGAATGGAAGAAAGGAAGGAATTAGGAGTTCAAGAAATTATTCAAAAGATTTCTCAAAAAATTATTCAAAAGATATCTCAAGAAATTATTCAAAAGATGTCTCAAGAACTCAATGATTTCAAAGATAAAATGATCAAAGATTTTGAAACACTGAGACAAGAGGTTGCAGCTCTCAAGGATCTGAAAGACACGGTGGAATTCCTCCGTAAGAGTGGAACAGGCAGAAGAAAGGATCTCTGATACTGAAGACAAAGCTTTTGAAGAAGCCCAGGAGTGCAAAAATCAAAAGAAATGGAGAGCAAAAGCAGATCTCACTCTCAGAGAACTCTCAGATAATTCAAAGAAAACTAATATTCACCTTATAGGAAT
>NW_003852511.1:6561028-6585645 GCF_000181295.1 Otolemur garnettii
TCAAAAGCTTTTTCTGCATCAATTGAGAGAATCATATGGTCTTTGTTTTTTAATTTGTTTATGTGATGAATTATATTTATAGATTTACGTATATTGAACCATCCTTGAGATCCTGGGATAAAACCCACTTGGTCATGGTGTATGATTTGTTTGCTGTGTTGGTGGATTCTATTGGTTAGGCTCTTGTTGAATATTTTGGCATCAATGTTCATTAGTGATATTGGTCTATATTTTTCTTTTCTTGTTGAGTCTTTTCCTGGGATAAAACCCACTTGGTCGTGGTGTGTGAGTTGTTTGATATGTTGCTGGATTCTGTTGGTTAGGATCTTGTTGAAAATGTTCACATCAATATTCATTAGTGATATTGGTCTATAATTTTCTTTTCTTGATGGGTCTTTTCCTGGTTTGGGTATCAAGGTGATGTTTGCTTCACAGAATGTGTTGGATAGTATTCTGTCTTTTTCTATATTTTGGAAAAGGTTGAGTAGTATGGAAACTAGTTCCTCTTTAAAGGTTTGGCAGAATTCTGATGTGAAGCCATCTGGTCCTGGGCTTTTCTTTTTAGGGAGACTTTGTATATTTGATGTTCTTCCTTTTCCAGTTGCTTAAGATGTCCCATTAAGTTTTTAACTTCCTGTCTTTCTGTTCTCTTGAGGAAGGCTTGTTATGCTATAAAATTTCCTCTTAGGACTGCTTTTGTGGTATCCCAGAGGTTCGGATAACTTGTTTCTTCATTATCATTATGTTCTAAAAATTTGGAAATTTCCTTCTTGATCTCATCTTTGACCCATCTATCATTCAACATAAGGTTATTTAGCTTCCACGTTTTTGTATGAGACTGCAAATTCCTGTTGTTACTGAGTTCAACTTTTATTCCATGATGGTCTGAGAAGATGCATGGAATAATTTCTATTCTTTTAAATTTACTGAAGTTACACTTATAACTTAAGATGTGATCGATTTTGGAGTATGTTCCATGGACTGATGAGAAAAATGTGTATTCAGTTTTGTTAGGATGAAAAGTTCTGTAGATGTCTGTTAGGTCCAAAAGTTGAATAGTTAAATTTAAATCTAAAATTTCTTTGCTCAGCTTCTTATTGGAGGATCTGTCCAACACTGCCAAGGGAGTGTTCAAATCTTCAAGTATGATGGAGCTGGGAGAGATCAAGTTGCTCTGGCAATTAGAGTCTCTTTTATAAATTGAGGTGCATTCTGGTTGGATGCATAGATATTGGTAATTGAGATCTCATCATACTGAGTATTGCCCTTAACAAATATAAAGTGGCCATCTTTATCTTTGATTACTTTTGTTGGTTTAAAACCTATTGTATCTGCGAGTAATATTGCAACAACTACTTTTTTCTGCTTTCCATTAGCCTGGAATATAGATGACCATCCCTTCACCCTGAGTCTATATTTGTCTTTTAAGGTAAGGTGAGATTCTTCTATACAATAGATGTCTGTTCTGAGTTTCTGTATCCAATCAGCCAATCTGTGCCTCTATAGAGGACAATTTAAGCCATTCACATTGATAGAAATTATTGATAAGCCTGGTAAAATTTTGGGCATCGAGTTGTTCCAAAGTCCAGTAGACATTTTTAATCTGTTTGCCATTATGGAAGTTGGAATTTGATCCAAAGTTTCTGGGTGGGTTTACTTTTGTGGTGGAGGATTGCACTGGTCATTATGGAGGATAGGTTTGAGAATTTCCCTGGAGCTGGTTTAGTTATAGCAAATTTCTTCAACGTGTGAATGTCATTAAAGTATTTAATTTCTCCATCTTAGATGAAACTCAGTTTAGCTGAATATAGGATCCTGGGTTGAAAGTTATTTTGTTGTAGGAGATTAAAAGTCGATGACTATCCTCTTCTAGTTTTTGCTCTCCATTTCTTTTGATCTTTGTGCTCCTGGGCTTCTTCAAAAGCTTTGTCTTCAGAATCAGAGATCCTTTCTTCTGCCTGTTGCACTCTGTTATGGAGGGATTCCACCATATCTTCTGAACTCGATTTCTGACATCCCAGACATTTGCTTGTAGATGGGATCTTCAATTATGTCTTCACCATTTTCCCTTGGAGGAGTTGATCTACTCTGGTTATTTGATTTGCCAGAGTTGTTCTGCTGGTTCTGCCTCATGCTGAGTTTACCTTGATTGGAGGCCTTATCAGAACCATTCAGTTGGTGGCTTCTTCTGGTTGCCCAGAGAGACAGGCAGAATGTGTCTGTTGTCTTCTCCCAGTTCTCAGGTGCTGGGGCAGCTGGGGTGCAGTGGAACAGCAGCTGCTGCACGGGAGTGTGTGTGGCCAGATTAGATTTTGTTCAGCCTGCTGGGGCGACCGGGAGGGGAGGGTCAGGAAACTGGCAGCTGCCAGATCAGTCCTAGTTTGGCTCCTCAGGGGTAACCGGTGGAATAGGGGAACTGTACTAGCTAGATCAGTCCTAGTTCATCTTAATACAAAAGATGTAAAGTCTCCATCTTTTCTAGTGGCTGAATAGTATTCCATGGTATACATATGCCACAGCTTGTTAACCCATTCCTGTTGGTGGGTATTTGGCAGGTTCCATATTTTGGTGATTGTAAATTGATCTGCATTAAACAGTCTAGTGCAAGTGTCCCTGCAGCAGAAGAATTTTTTTTCTTCTGGGTAGATACCCAGCAATGGAATTGCAGGATCAAATGGGCATTCTGGTCTGAGTTCTTTGAGGGTTCTCCATATTCCTTCCAAAAAGATTGTATTAGTGTGTGTTCCCATCAGCAGTGTAAAAGTGTCCCTTCTCTCCACATCCACACCAGCATCTGAAGATTTGAGACTGTGATGTGGGCCATTCTCAGTGTGGTTAGATGATATCTCAAGGTGGTTTTGATTTGCATGGCTCTAATACATCTTTTGTATTAAGCTGAATGGATGTGGAATACATTATTCTTAGTAAAGCATCACAATAATGGAGAAACAAGAATCCTATGTACTCAATTCTGATATAAGGACAATTAAGGTCCTAATACATTGTGGGGGTGGGGGATGGGGAGAGCTAAGAAAGGAAAGGAGAGAGGGGGTCGGGGGGACAAGGGGTGTGGTACACCTTTTGGGGACAGGACACAATTACAAGAGAGTCTTTATCTAACAAAAGCAATCAATGTAACGTGGTTCTCTGTACCCTCAATGAATCCCCAACAATAAAAAATGTAAAAAATAAAAATAAAAGTTTTTTTTTGGGGGGGTGAATTTTTAGAGTTATTTACATATTTTGGATGGTATTGTTTTTATTAGCTATGTTTTTTGCAAGGACTTTTTTCCAGTGTGTGACTTGTATTTTATTTTCTTAATATTTGTGAAGAGCAGGAGATTTTGGTTTTAATGAAGTCCTATTTTACCAGTTTATTCAAAATTTTGGGTTTTGATTTTTGTGCGAATACTTTTGTTTGCCTAACACAAGGTCACAGAGACTCTCTCCTATACTTTCATATAGAAGTTGTAAAGTTTTGAGTTGATGTTTAAATCTAAATGTAATACCTGATCCAGTTTGAGTTCATTTTTGGCTACAGATATTCACTTATAGTAGCACCACATGTTGAGAAGATGATCCTTTTCTTCACTGCATTGACATCAGGCCTTTGTCAAAAATAAGTTAGCTGTATATTTATTTGTGGGTCTGTTTCTGGACTCTGTTGTGTTGCATTGATGTACAAATGTTCTTTGAATTACATCCTGATGAAACCATCATAAGTTGAAAGTCCATTTAATACACTGACAAACCCATTGTAAAGTTGAAAAATTACAAGCTTAAATTATAAGCTAACCGACTTAAATTGAGGACTATTTGTATTGTCTTTCTTAATACAGCTTGAAAATCCTTAACCCCAAAATCCAAATTCTGAAAGCCTCCAACATGTTGAATTTTGTGAGTGCCACCATGGTGCTACAAGTGGAAAATTTCACACTTCATAAACACAAACTTTGTTTTATGCACTAAATTATTGAAAGTATTGTAGAAAGTTACCTTCAGGGTGTGTGTAAAGGTGTTTATGAAATGTAAGTATAATTTTGTTCAGACTTGAGTTCTGTTTTCATGATGCCTAATTATATATAGGCAAATATTCCAAAATCCAAAACACTTCTAGAACCAAGTGTTTTGGATAGGGCACATTCAGCCTGTATCATAGGCTACTTTAATTTGCTTTATAATTTTCTAGAATTCAGCTCTCCAATTTGTTGTTTTCTTTCAGGGTTATTTTGGCTATTCTAGATCCTTTGCATTTTCACATGAATATTAGAGTCTTCTTGTCAATTAAAAAAAAAAGCTTGCTGGCCTATTAGGAATTTGATTGAGATTATGTTGAATCAGTAGATTAATTTTAGTATAATTGCCATATTAACAATAATGAATCTTTCCACTCCTGAACAGAGTGTATCTATTCATTTATATAGATTGTAATTAATTTTCTCAGTAGTATTTTGTGTGTAGTTTTTTCTACATTTTATAAAAGTCATTTGTATTTCAATTTTTGATGCAGTTGTAAGTTATATTTATAAAATTTCAGTTTGTTGACAGAATATAGAAGTGCAGTCAATTTACTTTTTTGTTTATTTTGTGTTCTCTGACCTTGATAAACTCACTAGTAGCTTCCCTAATGTTTGATTAGATTTTCTAAATACACCAAAGGTTGTAAAAATGTTTTTCTCTAAAACCACTGTCTTCTCTCTAAGAATTTTTATTGTTTTATGTCTTAAGTCTAAGTCCTTTAACCAGTGAGAGTCAATTTTTGTTAGAGGAGAAAGGTAAAATAAATAAATATAAATAAATAAAACCACTGTCTTACTAAAGATGGTAAATAGTTTGGGTTTGAGGCCAACTGGTCTCTGTGGGTACAATCAACTCTGCCATTGAAGCATGAAAATAGGCAAAGATCCCCCCAAAAAGATGTCAATGAAGAAAGCTGTGTTCCAACAAAACTTTCTTTACAAATGCAAGAAGCTGGCCCACAGGTTGGGGTTTATCACCCCTATTATGTGATCATGGTTGTGAATAAAGACAGTTTTATAGTTTTACTTCTGTTTTCCAATCTCAGTAACCTATTTTCTTTTTCTTGCCTGACATCAGTTGCTAGAGGTTTTCTTTTTTTATTTTTTCTGTTTTATTGGTTTCATCTTTGATTCTGAATCGAAGTAAAGAAAAGCAGATGTTCTTGTGCTGTCCTGATCTTCTGGGGAAAACATTCAGGTTTTCAGTATGATATGGCTTAGCTGTAGGTTTCTCATACATACTTTTCATCATGCTGAAGAAGTTCCTTATATTCCTAATATGCTGGCTTTTGTAAAAAAATCAGGAATGAATGTTTAATTTTATCAAATGCCTCCATATACTGAGATGATTATAGATTCCTCTCTTTTAAATTAATGTTGTAAATAATAGTGATATAACATTTTTCTCATTTTTAAATTTTATTTTAAAATATATAGTATTTAGGGCAAACAGATGCTTTTGATACATGGCTTGATTCTGGGCTATAAATGTGCCCATCCTTCAGAATAGTGTTCCTTGTACTTTTTAGGTGAAGTTTTGCTTCTCTTCTCTGCCCACAATTGATTCCCAATAATTATTATTTCCCTCTGTGCACTTGTGTGCCCTTTGGTTAGTTCCAATTTATTGAAAAGTACATGTGGTATTTTCCTATTCTTGAGATACTCAGGAAAATGGTTTCCACTTCCTTCCATATTATTGTAAAAAAGGCATTAATTCCTCCTCTTTTATAGTTGAGTAGTACTCTATGGCATATATATACCACATTTTGTTAACCCACTCATGAACTGATGAGCATGTGTGTTCATTCCACATCTTTGCCAATTGAGAATTGTGTTGCAATGAATATTTGCATACAAGTGTTTTGTTTTGTTTGTTTGTTTGATAAATTGACTTCTTTACTTTTGGGTAGATGCCCAGTAGTGGCATTGCTGGCTCAAAAGGTAGGTCTACTTTCAGTTCTTTGGGAAATCGTTGTATTATTTTCCACAGGGTTTATATAATACTAATTTGCAGACTGGCTAACAGTGTATAAGTGTTCCTTTTTCTCTGCATCCATGCCAGCATCTATTCTTTTTGGACTTTTAAAATAAAAGCCATTCTAACAAGAGTAATGTCATATTTCATTGTGGTTTTAATTTGCATTTCCCTGATGATTAGTGGTATTGAACATTTTTCATGTATTTGTTAACCATTTTCCTATATTCTTTTGAAAACCTTTTGTTCAGGAGGCACCTGTGGCTCAAGGAGTAGGCACCAGCCCCATATACTAAGCTTCAAGCCTGGACCCAGCCAAAACTGTAAAAAAAAAAAAAAAAAAAAAAGGAAAAACTTTTGTTCATGTCTTTTCCCTGCTTTTTAAAGGGGGTATCTGTTTTTTATTGCTGTAGATTTTTTCTTTTCATATATTCTGTTTATTAGCCCCTTATCAGATGTGTAGACTGATTATTTCCTTAGGTATGCATAAGCTTTTGAATTTAATCAAATCCCATTTATTTACATTTGTTGGTTTTGTAATTGCCATTGGGGTCTTAGTCATAAGTTCTTTGCCTAGATCAATGTCTATAAGACTTTTTACTACATTTCCTTCTAGAATTCTTATGATTTCATGCCTTACACTTAAGTCTTTTGTCTATCTTGAAGTGGTGAGAGAGAGTGGTCCTGTTTCATTCTTCAGCATATGGCTATCCCATTTTCCCGGGAACATTTTTTTTTTTTTTTTTAGAAAGAGTCCCACTCTGTTGTCCCTAAAGTGCTGTGGCATCATAATTCACAGCAATCTTAAACTTCTGGACTCAAGCAATCCTCTTGCCTTAGCCTCCCATGCAGGTGGGACTACAGGCATAATATTGGGCTAATTTTTCTATTTTTTGTAGAGACAGGGTCTCACTCTTGTTCAGGCTGGTCTTGAATTCCTGAGCTCAACCAGTCCACCTGCCTCAGTCTCCTAGAGTGCTATAGGCATGAGCCACTGCACTCACCTGTGGGTAGATGGTTCTCTATCTGGGTTGTCTAATCTGTTTCATTTATATGTCTCTCTTCTTGTACCAATATAATGCTGTTTTGGTTTCTGTAGATTTTTAGTATATTTTGAAGTCTGGTAATGTGATGCATCCAGCTTTCTTTCTTTTTTCTTACTTCTTTTCCATTATTTCCTCTTAGAATTGCTTTGTCTATCCAGGCTCTTTTCTGGTTCCATACAAAGCATAGATTTGTTTTTTGTTTTTCATTTTAGATATGTGAAATATGTTATTAGTATTTTATGGGGATCTGTAAATCACTTTGGGTGGTATGTACATTTTAACAATCTTAATTCTGCTGATCCTTGGGCAGGATACTTTTTTTCCATTTGTCATCTGCAAATTCATTCCTTAGTGTTGTGTAGTTCTTGAAGACATATTTCAAAACTCATTGGCTATGTATATTCATAGGCATTTTATTTTATTTTTATAGCTATTGTGAATGGTATTGAGTCTTTGATTTGACTCTTACCTTGACTGTTACTGTTATGTAGAAATTCTACTGATTTGAATACATTGATTTTTATATCCTGAGACTTTGCTGAATTGGTGTATCAATTTCAGGAGTCTCTTGGTGGAATCTTTGAGGTTTTCCAGATACAAAATCATAATCCACCATGACCAAGCTGGCTTTGCCTCATGGATGAAAGGATGGTTCACACATGCATTGATAAATGGATGGTAATTGTGAGGGGTGGTCCTGGGTTTGAAGATGTTCTGTTTGTTTTTGGAGCCTAGTAGCCCCATCCCTGACTTATTGATGAAAAAACAGGATTGTTGCTGAGTAGGACACAGAGGCCTCCATGAGAGGCTATAAGCAAGTTCAAGCCATGCTATTTCTGGAAGACTACTGCTTGCTCCTGGAAATTTTCGAGCTGATCTTAAATTTCTTCTAGGCTGGCAGTAAGTTCTTTTGACAGTTTTGAAAATTCAGGTAGGGAGACTCTAAGGCCAGTGACTCCTGTTCCTGCACCTGAAGAATGCCTAGGGCACTGACCAGGGGGATATGTTGTATTGCCCTCTTTGTCCTTGTGTGTGATGACAGGTGTGGGAATGAGATGTCTAGGGTAGCAAAATTAAAGGTTGGGGAGAGATAAGCTAATGTGCAGGTACCAGTCCAGTTTGTGGGCAAATAGGTATAAGCTGTTGTCCACAAATGTAAAAGGCTTGTTCTCAATAGTCAATGCACAGAGTGAGTTGGAAGGTTGGTAGAGAGACTGAAAGTGTTCTAGTCCATGTAGAGAATGAAGTGGGTTTCCTCCAAACATGGAGACTAACATCCAGTGCAACTATGCCCAAAGGTCCTAAGCTGGGATGTGGGAGGAACTGCATAAGGGACTTCAGAAAGGATGGCTAAAGTGCTGCTGTCATTAAAGCCTCTGAACTGATGAGATGGGAAATGAGGGGGTTGGGTTGGTCGGAGGGGTGATTTTCTGACAGGTAAGGCATGATAGTGTGATTTATTTTAAAAGGTTATGTATGTTGAGGGTGAGTTGAATGTGTGTAAGAATTATTGAAGGGAAAAGACTGAAATGTACCATATTATGAATATCTTCTGAAATTTTTCTTTTCCTGGTGTCTGGAAGTAGGAGTTTTCCATTTTGGTACCAATATGGGGAGTGAAATGTAGTTCCTGAAGAGGAGTGAAAGGTATTATTTTGTTGGGAATAGTGGAGTCTGGAGAATGAGATAAGAGGAAAAAGTGTTGGGGAAGCGGGTGACCCACAGTTGCCTCTTCCACCCACTTGTCTCCTTCTCCATTAACTGAAGAGATAAATCCTGTATCAGTTTGGTGGCCTTTACAATGGATGAGGGCTACCTTTGAGTAAGAGGGTGGCCTCTAAAAGGGCTAAAATTAGTTTGAAATTAATTGTAGGGGAGCCTTTAGTGGCTCCCCTCTCAAATGCAGAACTGGGCATTTGGGTGTAAGATGTTGTAGGTATATCTGGAGTCTGAATATTGATCTCCATGTTGGTGGCTAGTGTGAGAGCACAGATTAAAGAAGTAAGTTCTGTTTGTTGAGAAGTGATCCCAGTTGGGAAATGTGTAGCTTCGACTACCCTTCAGGGGTGGTAACATTCTACGTCATTATGAAATCCTTCAATGATAACACAACATCCTGATGCTGTTGGGGTTTTGGATACACTACCATTGACAAACCAATCTGTATGTGTTGGGTTGTGAGATGATGAAAAATGGTCTGAGAGTGATCAATGATGTCTGTGCAGTAATGTCATCTAGGGTGAGATATAAGCATAGGAGTTTGGGTTGGATTAGGGTGGCTGGGTTGAGGCATGGACAGCATTTTGGAGTTATAAGAGGATGAATAAGTATGGAATGTAGGGTCTGTAGGCGTGAGTCTGAAATAGAAGATAATGCTTTGTGATTGAACATATCAGGGAGGTTATGGGTGGTCATGATGGTAGGGACTAAAAGAATGGTGGTGGTGCTAAGGTTTCTTTTCTTTTTTCTTTCTTTTTCTTTTGTGTAGAGACAGAGTCTTACTCTACTGCCCTCCTTAGAGTGCGGTGGTGTTGCACAGCTTACAGCAACCTCCAACTCCTGGGCTTAGGCAATTCTCTTGCTTCAGCCTCCCAAGTAGCTGGGACTACAAGTGCCCGCCACAATGCCCGGCTATTTTTTTTTTGTTGTTGTTGTTGTTGCAGTTTAGCTGGGGCCGGGTTTGAATGCACCACCCTCCAGTATATGGGGCTGGCGCCTACCCACTGAGCCACAGGTGCCACCCGATGCTAAGTTTTTTAAACAGAAAAGCCATCTAAGGTATATTAGATCTAATTGTTTTGAAAGGTAGGCAGTGGAGGACAGGGAATATCCAGCTGGCTAGGTGAGTAGACCTAAAGCAAGTTTTTTTTTTTTTTTTTTTTTTTTTAACTGTGAACATACAGATAAAAAGGCTTGATAGGGTTTAAGGTTCAGGAGGGTAAGGGCTAGTCCTTCTATTAGGGCCCTTTTGAGATGATTAACTGAAGGGTCACCCTTTGCTTCTTCTTTTAGAGGCTTGGAAATTAAGAAAAAATTGAGAATCCATATTCTAAAGTATCTGCCTAATCCAGGAAATGATTGTACTTGGTGTTTTGTGGTAGGTAGAGTGAGGACCAGGATGGCCTTTTTTTCTAGTTTCTGGAATGGATCTGGTGGTTGGGGTAGTGAGGTGCCAAGGTATGTGACAGAGGTTTGTGTTAGTTGGGCCTTTGTATTTGACACCAGAGAACCCCAACTTGCCAGGTGATTTAGGACATGGCTGTGTGTTGGAGAGAAATTTATTTCAAAGGGGAGCAGACTAGTAGATCATCAACACACTATAAGAGAATGCAGGGTTTATATCTAAGGTAGGTAAATCTTTCTGTAGGGCTTGTCCAAAATAATGAAAGCTGTCCTAAAAACCCTGGAGGAGGATAGTCCAGTTGAGCTGTTGGGATTTTTTGATTTAGGGGTTGGTCCAAGTGAAATCAGAGATCTGGGGAGGTGAGACTAATGGGAATAATGAAGAAGGAATCTTCGAGATCTAGGACTGAAATTGCGTGGTGGCAGATGTTATTATGGACAGGATAGTGTAGGGGTTAGCAACTACCAGATATGTGGGCCAGGGAGTATGGGAGTGTTGTGTGGAGAATGTATTGAAACTAAGACATGAGGTGTAGCAGATGGATGATTATTGGTTTGACTCCTTTTAATCCCTTGGAGGGAATGGGGTATTCAGGGACACAAATCTAGACATGTTTGGTGTTCTAGACAATGGGATTTATAGAAGGTAAGCTCTCTAATTCTTGGGGAAGGGTACGGTTTGACCTTTTGCCTTGGTTTAATAGTAAATAAAGTCTACTGGAAGCTAGGTTAGTCATAAAGAGGGTAATTCCTAACTTGTGTTGTATATCTCATCCAAAGAATGGGATGACAGCTAAGGATAACTAAAAAGGACTGAGTGAAGGTTACATTTTTGAAAGAGCAAGTCAAGGATGAGTTTGGAGAAGTTTTACTTGAATTCTTTTCATTCCTGTGACAGTAGTGGTAGAAGGTTGGAGACCAGAAAATTTGGTTAGAATAGAGAGTCTCACCCCAGTGTCTAATAAGAAATAGACACTCTCTCCTCACACTCTGCCATTTACCAAGAGCTCCATGGGCTTGCCAGCTGCATGGGCTGAGGAGTCCAGGCCTTGTCAGTCTTCAGCCATGGATAAAAGAAAGGCAATTTCCTCTCAAGTCATCTAGGGAGCTGGCTTAGGGGCAGGGCAGCCTCTGCCTGGAAGGAGTGCTTCTGGGTAGAACAATTCATTTTCCAGTGCCAACACTGTCCACATGCTGGACACGGCTTAATAAGAGGGCTGTGGATTTGGGCAGCCTTTTTTCCAATGACCCTCTCCTTCACACCTTAAAGAGGTGCGTGGCTAGGCAGGGAACAGTAACTTCCCTAGTCACTGCCTGGTGGGTCTCCAAGCTATAGCACCTGTCTGGCCTGAGGTGAGCATCTGTAACTGGATTTTTCTTTGTAAGTGCCTCTCTTATTTTGCCTTAATCTCTTCTTCCAGGTTATTGAAAACATTAAAGACCCTGTCAAAGGGTACTATTTGGGGGGTGGGGTGGCCTTTTTCTAATCTCTGTTTTTTTCCTAATGTCAGGGGCTAATTGAGAGATAAATTATAAGTGAAGTATTTCCATGCCTGCCATTAAGCAGAAAATCTTGTGGTCTTGTTAACCCTCCCCATTTCTATGAGTACAACTGTGGGTCAGTCTGTGGGATGGCCTCATGGACTATGGTGTGTCTGTTGGGAACCTGGCCATGCATATCATCAGCAAAGTCCTCTGCTGCTTTCCGAATAAGCTCTTTTTTTCATGGGTTAGGTTAACATTTAGGATCATGTAGATATTGTGTCAGGCAAGGCTAAAAGACTAAGCCTAAGAAATTCCTTTCTCTATTTGGCTGGTTTTTGCTTAAAGATCCCAGTTTGTCCTCAATTTGGGAGAGGTCAGACAAAATAAACAAAGTGAATTCAGGTTGGGCCATTGATGCCTGCAACTTCTCTAATGAAGAGGAAGGCAAACTGGGCCTGAGAGCACATCTGAGGTCTAGGTGGAGGGGGAGGGAGGAATGCAGTCATGGAATCAGGGGAGGAAGGGGTGGAAGAATCTGGTAGAGGGTACAGGGGGAATGCAGCAGATTATAGGGGTTGTGAGATGGAGGATTGTTTTTTGGGACACTTTTATAAGTGGGTAGTTTATCTGTGGCATCAAAAAAGGTCTCAGGAGGTTCCTTAGTCTTTTCCTTTGGAGGTTTTCATGCTGGGATCACGTCTATGGTTTATCCTATGGGGGTATATGTGAGTCTTTCTAAATGTAGAATATAAATGTCTTAACACAATAACTAAGAAAATGACATGAAGGCTATCTTAACCAGATGGATGAAAGTATTTTGAACTGTATATAGAAACAACACACTGTACCCCATGATAGTATTAATGTACACAGCTATGATTATATAAAAAAAAATAAATGAAAGCAACAGTAAGTGGTACAAGATTTACAGAAAGAAGGTTTTTAGTGGAGGTTAAGGAAGTCTTGTGCATAAGAAACTTCTGACCACTTGCCATTTCTTTTTGGAAAATTGTCCAAATCATGTCAAATTTGGAAGTCAAATGTTCCATTTTCAGACCATCTAGAGTCATTGTTTAGAGCAGTGGTTCTCAACCTGTGGGTTGCAACTTCTTTGTAACAATGAAAATATTCCTGCGTATCAGATATTTACATTGCAATTCATAACAGTAGCAAAATTACACTTATGAAGTAGCAATGAAAATAATTTTATGGTTGGGGGTCACCACAACATGAAGAGCTGTATTAAAGGGTCATGGCATTAGGAGACGTTAGGAAGGTCGAGAACCAGTGGTCTAGGGAGTGTTGTGGCCATGTTGTGTTACAGAGATAGATTAGCTTTTTTGGCTTTATATCTATTAGCAATAATTTGGAAAAATTGTCAAAGAGGAAGCCAAGGAGGATGTCTGCAGGAATTCCTTCCTGCACAGAGCTAGACTGAGAGACCCTCATCTTTGCTAACTTTAATTTTCAGAAAGTTCTTGCTGACATTGATTGATCTAAGCCTCACAGTACATTGCAAGGACAGAGAATAATTGCCCTGCATTGCAAGAACAGAGGATAATGGCCTCAGCAAACCATGCCCATGTTGGGTGCCAAAAATGTAAAGAGGAAAGGACAGAGACAGAGAGTATGGCTCAGCAATCAAGGCAGGTTTATTCTGATAAACCCGAGAGGGGCCTTTGGCCTGGTCAAAAGGCAGTTTCTCTTACAGTCTAGCTATTTATATAGCCTATTTGAGGCAGGAATGCCTTTCTAGGGCAGAGTTTAGACTGCAGAGGTGGGAGAGGCCATTTGAGGTTGAGTTTAGCCTGCTGCCATGGGAAAGGCCATTTAGGGTGGAGTTCAGCCTGCTGAGGCAGGAAAGCCCATTTAGGGCAGAGTTTTTTTGGACCTAGCTGTTCTGATCTTTGAGAAAGGTCCCTTTCCCTACAAATCAAAACCCAAGCACTAATAAGAGAGCTCCATATTGGGTGTCATCTCACAGTAGTTTGCCTCCCTCAACTACACTTTAAGCATTAAACATAGCCTTATCTGTTTTATCTGCAAAGCTTAGTATGTTTTCCATTCCACATCGTAGACACTGTATATATTAATGTATTGATTCAGTGTATGAATGTGTGCATGTTATTTATAAAACTTGCTGTAGCCTTTTACATTCCAAAAATACTCAGACATTTTATCTCCATTTTGTTTTCTTCATAATTCAGATTCTGTTAGCCTGATGAAAATGCGTGATGAATTTGTTTCACATCAAAGACTATTAGAACTTACTGAAAATCACTGTGAACAACTTATAGCACAAATTGAAAAAATGGAAAATAAGGCAGATGTATTACAAAAGCAGCTATGGAAAACAGAAGACATAAACTTGCAGTTAGAGCATCTAAAAGTTGCACGGGAACATGAACTTTGCACTGTGAGGTATAGTAACCTACTTTTAAAGAAATATTTGTGTTGTTTTCTTTATCCTGAAGATATATAGGAGAATTAGTGTAATCCCAGAAGTTAAGTAATTGCCAACTTAACTTCTGGCATTAAACAGGAGAAAACTTTTTGGTGTTGTAGAGTGTGAAATTTTTATAAATAAAATTCTTATCATAAATATAATAAATTTTTGCATGTGAATATTCTCCTAATACTTAAATATATACTCTTTTAAATCATACATTGAATGACTATATGTGTATAAGTCCACCAAATGGATATCTCATCATTTAAAAAATTATATTTTGGACTTAAAACTTGTTTGTTTTATAATTAATGCTACAAAGCAATCTTTGATATAAATAATTTTTTAAAATTCTAATTATTTACTTTGAAGAAATTCTTCACTATGGACTTGTTTGGTTAAAGTATAAGAACTGTTAAAAATAGGTAATTTGTCAATATTTCTAAATTGTTCTTTAAAAACTTTTATTAATTTATAATTTAAAGAAGTATGAAATAGTCATTTTTCTCAACTCAGAATACTTTTAAAAACATGTGTACAGTTTTATTCTGAATGTATATGGAATAGAAAGTAAAATGGAAAATGATTGATGACTAGTTTATTCAACTTCTCTCTCACAGTAGATAAAATTGATTTAAAGTTCTGTGTTAAAAACACATATTATCATATATTTTTAAATTAAATATTATATTCTATCTTGTTCTAAAAGGCATTTTAAAATTATTTATAACATACATAATCATGAACAAGACAAATTGAGAGTGTTAACAAACAAAGAAACATAAAAAGTGTGGGGTAGCAGATATTAGACACCCTAGTCTAGTCTTGGATTATAGTAACCTGTAGATATAGGTTGTGTGAAAGACTTTGGAAGTTGCTACATGATTAACACACTGTAAATTACTGTCAGGGATACCTGCAATATTTTATGAAGATTAAAATATGTTGCTAGTGAATTTATAAACCTGTTTGCAAACAGTTAACTTTTAAAAATTTGTTAACTTGAAATGATCTGTCCTAATTAAGAAGTATTTATAATTATTGGAAAAAAAGCTAATCTTTGACTTGTACTTTTACTGAATATCTGATATTCTTTTCTATAGTATCTGCAAGAGTTACTAGTATCAGAAACTTACCAGTTAGCAGAATGCATCTTTATTATTACCTTTCAATTATAAGTCCTTTGGAAGATATCAAAGGGAAATATTTAAATTGTGAGATCTAGAAGGAAAAAGAAATCAATAACATAGGAATTGTATTAGGATAAGAAGCCAACATATGAAGAGGCAGATATTAAATCGTTATCTAACAAAACAAAGTTTAAGATAAACATATTTAACTTCAGATTTACCTCAAAAGAGGAAGAAGAGAAGAGAAGAAATTTCAGTATTTTATGTGAACAAATTAGGGAAGAGTTAAGAAGAAAGGAAGAGGAATGTAGGAAAGAAGTTGAAATGAAACAACAACGTGAACAGACTCTGAAAAAGCAAAATGAGGAATTCTGGACAATGAGAACTTATTTATCTGAGGTAAATTAATCTTTTTTTTTTTCAAGTTCCATAGTTTTCATTTAAGAAGGTAATAGGAGGACCCCTCCTGTGGCTCAAAGGGGAAGGGCACCGGCCCCATATGCTGGAGGTGGTGGGTTCAAACCCAGCCCTGGCCAAAAACTACAAAATAAATAAATAAATAAATAAATAAATAAAAGTGTTAAAAAGAAGAAGGTAATAGGAAGTATTATTCATTATAGGAAGCTATGAAAAATATTGAAGTTATTTGTTTACGTTCATGGCCTTGAAATTATTAAACTTTAGTTCTCTTAAAGATACTTTTAGTCATTTTTCAGATATGCCAGATAAATGAAATGTCAATTTATTTTATTAGTTATCTCAACCACTGAACTGATAACTTTATTATTCATAAAGAGTTAGGTAAATTTGTGGAAGAGTAGTAAAATGCCATAAATCTTTTGACCCATTCAAGGGATGATACCTACATGTAATTTTTTGATTCTTGTCAATGTCAAGCACCCTATGACTTATTCAGCTCTGTTGAAGGAAAGGATGCTGCAGACTGAATCATCACCACTTCCTGGGAGTTGTGCACTAAATGTCAGCTTTGTTTTATTTCCAAGAGCTTATTAGAGACATAAGAACACTAAGAAGTGGAGATCAATTCAAAACATTCAGTGTACAGCTCTAGCTCATGTAGATTGTGTGCATACCATTCAGGAGGTCAGTTTCAAGATTCTCAGTTTCCATAATATGCCCTTTTCTAAATTTTATTTTTCTGAGAATAAGCCTTGTTTCATAGTAGTTGTTCTCTAGGTTCATAAATAATAATCTTTCTCCATATCAAATTCATGCAATCCATTATTCTGGGTATAAAAAGCTCCACAGAACCAAATAAATGGATAAATGGAAATAATGGTTTCGGGGAGACATCCTTGGATAATTAATAAAAGCACTTTAAACAGCAGGCTTTAAATCTTTCCTTGCTTTATATATACATTTAGAAAAGTGAAACTTGCTAAAATAATTGTATTTCAGCCCATGCTGGGATAATCTAGATTTTAGTCCATTTTGGAATAGTCTGAAGCTAGGAAATCAGAAGCAATATGGGAAACTCGCAGTTATACTTTTAAATGTAAAGACTATTATATCTAATCATATATGGCATTTCTGTTCCTCTTACAGCCTAGTCTCACTTTTTCATCTTTAAAATGTTCATTCGTTTCTATTATATTTAAAAGATAGAGTTATGTTAGAGTTATGTTTACTATTTTAGATGTTAAGCTAAAGTATGCAAGGAAATAAATAGGTTTTTTGAAATTTCAGATTAATATAAGATACATACAAATTACATTACATAGTTTGCTTTTGTAAGGTTAAAGTCTGAGTTGTATTTGTGTCCATCACCCAGAAAGTGTGCAGTATACCTGTGCAGTAGTACCTGCTGGGTGGAATTTTTTTTTTTTTTTTTTTTGCAGTTTTTGGCTGGGCCTGGGTTTGAACGCACCACCTCTGAGAGTGTTACCAAACTCCATACATGACTCTACGCTGTCATACGGAGTCAGCGCCCTACTCCTTTGAGCTACAGGCACCGCCTGTTTAATAAACCCCCTCCTTGAATTTTTCTCTCAGGTGAGCATGTATTTGACATTGATTCTCAACCTTCCTAATGCCACAAACCTTTAATATGGTCCAAAGGGGTTGAGACCCACAGGCTGAGAATTGCTGACTTAGGAGAATGTTCTCCAAATTCATCCAGGTTGTTTCAAAGGATACAATATTTCCATCACTTTTTATTACTGAATTGTATTTCATGGTATACATATAACATAGTTTACTTATTCTTTTCTGCCTTGAAGTTGTTTTCACATATTTGAGATTGTGGGAATTGATCCAACCTCTTCCCCACGCCCCAACCTGCATTTAAATGACATTAAGTTTTTCTCTCATGTGAGCATGTAGATTTTAATCTACTGGTTTAAATTTAATACTGGGTACATGTATTGATAACTAGGATCAATAGAGAACTCAAACTAAGCAACATAAAAGAGCCAACAATCCCTTATATCAATGGGCAAGAGAGATGAATAGAACCTTCTCTAAAGAAGACAGATGAATTGCTAAGAAACATATGAAAAAATGCTCATTGTCCCTAACTATTAGAGAAATGCAAGTCAAAACCACCCTGAGATATCAACTAACCCCAATGAGAATGGCCCATATCACAAAATCTCAAAGCTGCAGATGCTAGTGTGGATGTGGAAAGAAGGGAACACTTTTACGTTGCTGGTGGGACTGTAAACTAATACAACCTTTTTGGAAGGAAGTATGGAAAATCTTCAAAGAACTCAAACTAGACCTTCCATTTGATCCTGCAATCCCATTACTGGCCATCTACCCAGAAGAAAGAATAATCCTTTTACGATAAGGACACATGCACTAGACTGTTTATTGCAGCTCAATTTACAATCACCAAAACATGGAAACAGCCTAAGTGCCGACCAATCCAGGAATGGATTAACAAGCTATGGTATATGTATACCATGGAATATTATTCAGACACTAAAAAAGATGGAGACTATACATCTTTTGTACTAACTTGGATGGAGGTGGAACACATTCTTCTTAGTAAAGAATCATAAGAATGGAGAAGAAAAAAATCTAATATACTAAATTTTGTTATGAGGAAGGGAGTGGGGATGTGGAGTAGTGGAGAAAGGGAAAGAGGGAGGGAGTTGGGGAGTCATCACAGTATTTGGCACACCTCTTGGAGGAGGAACTTTGTTTGACAAATTCAATTAGAGTAACCTGGATCTTTGTACCCTCAATGAAACCCCAACAACAAAAATAAATACTGGGTACATGTGATTATTGTTCCATTCTTCTGACTTAGGAGAATGGCCAACAATTTCATCAAGTTGTTATAAAAGATACAAAATCTCTATATTTTTATGGCTGAATAATATTCCATGTTATACATACAACACAATTTATTAATCCATTCCTGTATTGGATTGTTTCTATCTTTGTGATTATGAATTGTGCTGATGCTATAAACATTCTACTATAAGTTTTCTTATGGTAGTATACCTTTTCTTTCCTTTGGTTAAATACCTAGTAAAGGGATTGCAGGATCAAATGGTAGGTCTACTTTTAGCTCTTTGAGGAATCTCTTTACTGCCTTCCATAGAGCTTGTACCAGTCTGCAGTCCCATCAAAAGTGTATAAGTATTCATTTCTCTTCACATCCACACCAGCATCTGTTATTTGGGATATATGATATAAGCTGCTCTCTGTGGGGTTAGCTGATACTTCATGGTGGTTTTGATTTACATTTCTTTGATGATTAGAGAGAGACAATGTGCATTTTTCTATGTCTTTGTAGGCTATTTTTCTATCTTCTGGAAAATAGTTACTGTTCATGTGTCTTGCCCACTTTTTAATATTTCAGATTAATATAAGGGTACCAGTGTTTAGGGTGCATTATGTTCAATTCTAAAGTTCAAGATGTAGTTGAGCTATTACCTCAGAGTTTGCTGAACACCCTCACGTTATGCACATTAGATGAGATCCTGCCAATCACCTTCCCTCCTAACCCCTTCTCCTCATTAGAACCGTGTTTTATCTTTCACATGGATGTGTAGTTGTTTATATATAGATTTCATGTTAGTGTTGAGTACATTGGATATTTTTTTCCCCATTAGTGAGATACGTTACTAAGAAGAATATATTTCAACTCCATCCAGGTAAACACGAAAGATGCAAAGTCTTCATCTTTTCTTATGGCTGAATGATACGCCATGGTATACACATACCACAGTTTGTTAATCCATTCATGGGTTCATGGGCACCTGGGTTGCCTTCACATCCTAGCAACTGGGAATTAAGCTTCAATAAACACTCTGGTACAAATGACTTTGTAGTAAAATGATTTTTGTTCTTCTGAGTAGAAACCCAGTAATGGAATACAGGTTCAAATGAAAGGTGGACTTTTAGTTCTTTGAGAATTCTCCATATGTCTTTCTTAGAGATTGTATTAGTTTGCAATCCCACCAGCAGTATAGAAGTGTTCTTTACTGTCCACATCCACACTAGCATATACAGAAGCAGGATTCTTTGATGTGGGATAATCTCACTGGGGTTAGGTGATATCTCAGAGTGGTTTCAATTTGCATTTCTCTGGTGATTAGGGATGAACATTTTTTTCATGGGTTTCTTGGCCATTGTCAGAGAAGTTTCTGTTCAAGTCTTTTGACCACTGGTGCATGGGATTAATTTGAGTTCTCTATAGATTCTAGTTATCAGCCCTTTGTCAGATTCATATTATGCAATATCTTCTTCCATTCAGAAGGCTGTTTTGCTTTAGTTATGGTGCCCTTAGATGGACAGAAGCCTGTTAGCTTAATTATGCCCCATTTACTTTTTTTTGTGTGTTCCTGCAATTACCATGGGGACCTTCTTCATAAAATCTTTCCCAGGGAAGCTTTGTCAAGTGGTTTATCCAATACTCTAGCATTTTTATCATTTCATGTCTTAAATTTAAATCTTTTATCCAGTGAGAATCAATTTTTTGTCAATGGTGAGAGGTTTGGGTCCAATTTCAGTGTTCTGCATATGGCTAACAAGTTCTCCCAGCACCATTTATTAAATAAGGATTCTTTTCCCCAGTGCATGGTTTTGTGTGGTTTATGAAACATCTTATCACGCTACATGGCTGGGTTCATCTCTAGATTCTCTGTTCTATTCCATAGATCAGTATGCCTCTTTTTGTGCCAGTACCATGCCATTTTGGTCACTATAGCCTTATAGCATAGCCTGAAATCTGGTAACGTGATATCTCTGGATTTGTTTTTATTTCTAAAAATTTTATTGGCTATTCATGTTTTTTATTCCATATAAAATGAATTACTATTTTTTCAAGTTCTTCAAAGTGTGACATAGGTGCTTTGATGTGGATTGCATTAAATCTGTAGAATGCTTTGGGTAGTATGGACATTCTAATGATGCTGATTTTTCCCAGCCATGAGCATGGTACATTCTTCCATTTGTTAATGTCTTCTGCTATTTCTTTTCTCAGGGTTTCATAGTTCCCTTTATAGAGATCCTTCTCATACTTTGTTAGATATATTCCCAGGTATTTCATCTCTTTGGCGCTATTGTAAAAGGTAAACCTACTGTAAAAGGTATTGGATCTTTGATTTGATGCTCAGCTTGACTGTTGTTGCTACTATAGATGTAGGCTACTGGTTTGTGTACATTGATTTTGTATCCTGAGAAGTTACTATATTTCTTGATCACTTCTAAGAGCTTTGTAGTTGAGTCCTTGCCATTTTCTAGGTATAATGTCATGTTATCCTCAAAGAGCAAGAGTTTGACCTTTTCTGTCCCTACTTGAATATCCTTGATCTCCTTCTTTAGCCTGATTTCGATGGCTAGGACTTCCAGCACTATGTTGAATAGCAGTGGCGATAGTGGTCATCCTAGTCTAGTTCTAGTTCTAAGTGGATATGCTTTCAGTTTTATTCCATGTTATGTGATATTGGCTATGGATTTGTTGTAGATGGCCTCTATCGGATTGAGAAATGTCTCACCTACGCCTATTTTCTTAAATGTTCTTATTGGAAAATGGTGCTGGAGTTTGTTAAAAAGCCTTTTCTGCATCAATTGAGAGAATGATAAGGTCTTTGTTTTGATTTTACTTATGGGGTGAATTTCATTTATAGATTTACATGGGTTGAACCAAATTTGCATCTCTGGTATAAAACCCACTTGATCAAGATATATATTTTTTAATGTGTAGCTGTATTCTGTGTGGTAGGATCTTATTGAATACTTTTGGATCATTATTCATTATTTATACTGACCTATACTTTTTTCTTTTTTGTTGAGTCTTTTCCTGATTTTGTAATCAGGGTGACATTTGCTTCATAGAATGTATTGGAGAGGATTCCTTCCTTCTCTATGTTTTGGAATAGGTTATGCAATATCAGAACTAAAATTCCTTCTTGAAGCCTTGATAGATATCTGATGTGAAACTATCTAGTCCAGGGCTTTTGGTGGGGGGGGGGGTTGAGGGAGGTTGATTTTGTATTGTTGATGTAATTTCAGTGCTTGATGTTAGTCTTGGGCAGCACCCATAGCTCAGTGGGTAGGGTGTTGGCCACATACACCAAGGCTGGCAGGTTCAAATCTGGCCCAGGCCAACTAAAACAACAATGACAACTGCAACAACAACAATAACAACAACACCGAATAGCTGGGCACTGTGGCAGGTGCCTGCAGTCCCAGCTACTTGGGAGACTGAAGCAAGAGTAAGCCCAAGAGTTTGAGGTTGCTGGGAGCTGTGACACTATAGTCCTCTACTCAGAGCAACAGTTTGAGACTCTGTCTGAAAAAAAATTCTGCTTCTTTTTGGTTGAGTTTAGGAAAGCATTGTGATTCTAGGTATTGGTCCATTTCTTCTACATTTTCAAATTTCTGGGCATAGGGTTTTTTTTTTTTTTTTTGGTTTATTTGTTTGTTTTTCATTGAGGATCTTTTGTATTTATGTGGTATTGTTATTTCACTTGTTTGTTTATGATTGAAATTATTAGAGATCTTACATTTCTATTTCTTGGCTAGATTTAGTGCATTGATTTTATTAATCATTTCAAAGAACCAACTTTTTGTGTCACTTATCTTGTGAATGATTCTTGTGTTCTTGATTTAATTCTGATCTAATTTTGGTCATGTCTTTTTTGTGTGTGTGTTTGGGGTTGGATTGTTCTTCATTTTCCTGTTATTTGAGATGATTCATTAGGTTGTTGACTTGCTCTCTTTCTGTTTTCTTGATGAAGGTATCTAATGCTATAAATTTTCCTCTTAGGAATGTCTTTGTTGTATCCCACAAATTTTGATAACTGGTGGCTTTGTTATCATTTTGTTAAAAAAACTAATATTTTTCTTGTTAATTTCATCCTTAACACAGCTGTTGTTCAGCATAATATTATTTAGTTTTCAAGAGCATGTGTATCTGAAGATTTCTGTTGTTGAGTTCAAATTTTTTTCCTTGATGATCCGAGAAGGCACAAGGAATAATTTCTATTCTTGTAAATTTGTTGAGGTTATATTTGTGTCTTAATATGTGATCAATTATGGAGGCTCTGTGGGCTGCTGAGAAGAATATGTATGTATTTTTGTAAGAATGAAATATTTTGTATATGTCTGTTATGTCCATTTGTTCCAAGGTCATGTTTAAGTCTGTTATTTGTCATGTTAAGTTTCTGTTATTTGTTTAGCTTCTACTTGGATGATCTGTGCAGTACTATCAAAGAGGTGTTAAAATCTCCAACTATTATGGCCCTGTTAGATATCATATTGTTCAAATCATTTATGGGTTTTAATGTATTGAACATTCAGGTTATATACATAAATGTTAATTATTTAAATCTCTTCATGTTGTATGCTTTGACCAGTATGCACCATCCATTCTTATCTTTCTTTATTTTTATTGGTTTAAATGCAATTGTATTTGCAAATAAAATTGTAACCTCTGCTGTTTTTCTGATTTCCACTTGCCTGGACTATTGTTTTCCATCCACTTACCCTAAGTCTTGTCTTATCCTTCAAGGTTATGTGTGTTTCTTTAAAACAGATTTTTGTGCTTAAGCTTTTATGTCCAGTCAGCCAGTCAGTGCCTCGTTAGTGGGGAATTCAAGCCATTCACATTTATTGAGAGAATTGATAGATAGGGTGGAGTTTTTGGTTATCTTGTTTTTCACAGGTCCAGAGCTTAGATTTCTTCCTTACACCTTTGTGGAAGCTAGCCTTTGTTGTTTAATTTCTGGGTGTGTTTTCTTTGGTGATGGTTCACTGTGCTGATCATTATGAGGAATAAGTCTGAATAATTCTTGTAGAGCTAGTCCTCAGCATTTCCTCAGCATTCACATGTCAGTAAAATGTTTGATTTCTCCATCACAAATGAAACCCAGTTTATCAGGATACAGTATCCAGAGCTGAAAATTGTTCTGTTTAAGGTTAAAGGCTGATGACCATTGTCTTCTGTCTTGAAAAGTTTCAGCTGAAAGATCTACAGTCATCATCATAATTTTCTCTTTATTGTTAAGACTTTTCATATGCCTGGCTGTTTACAGGATTTTATCTTTAATATTGACTTTGGCAAAGTTAATTACAATGTGTCTAGGATATGCTTTGTTTAGATTGAGTCCTCCTGTGGTTCTGAAACTATTATCAGATAATTCTGTGTCCCTTGCATTGCTTGGGAAATTCTCCACCATAATGTCTTCAAGTAGAGCATCAGTGTTTTTAGGACCATCCTCTTTTCCTCTATGAGTACCTATAATTAGGATTTTTTTTTTATTAAATCATAGCTGTGTACATTAATGCAATCATGGGGTACAGTGTGGTGTTTTCATACACAATTTGAAATATTTTCATCAAACTGGTTAACATAGCCTTCATGTCATTTTCTTAGTTATTGTGTTAAGATGTTTATATTCTACTTTTAGAAAGATAAACTTGTTCCCTTGTAAGATAAACCATAGAGGTGATCCCTTCAGTCACTCTCCATCCGCCCCCTCTTCCCCTGTCCTTCTCCCCTTCCCATATTCTTAGACTATAATTAGGTTATAGCTTGATCTTTTGGAATGACCGCATAACTCTCTCAGGAAATATTCTCTTTTTGTGCTCCATTTTTTCTCTCTTTGAATGATTGGGATAGTGCAAAATCTTGCTTTCAATTTCTAAATCATTTTCTTCTCCATGTTCTACTCTGGTACTGGGGTTCTGTACTGTGTTTCTTTTCTCTTTTCACTTTTTTTTTTTAGGATACATTAAAATTTGGTTTAATAATAATTTGCAGCAAAAAATAAATCACATTTGTAGTGAACAAACAACACATATTTTTAGGCTATTATTTTTAACTACTATCCCATGAATTCATAGGGAAGAGGCTCCAGTAGCTCAGGGAGGCACCTTGCCATCGAATGTGACAAAACATTGATTGACTTT
>NW_003852511.1:6586451-6616031 GCF_000181295.1 Otolemur garnettii
GATTCACTTGTACCCTTGTAAGATAAACCATAGAGGTGACCCCACCAATCACCCTCCCTCCTCCCATCCAGACCCCTTCCCTCCCCCTCCTTCCCATCCCCATATTCTAAGGCTATAATTAGATGATAGCTTTCCTATGAGAGCTATAAATTAGTTTCAAAATAGGGTTGTGTACATTGGATGCTTTTTCTTCCATTCTTGAGATACTTTGCTAAGAAGAACATTTTTCAGCTCCATCCATGTGAACATGAAGGAGGTAAAGTCTCCATCTTTCTTTAGGGCTGCATAATATTCCATGGTATACATAACAATTTATTGATCCATTCGTGTTGGGTAGTATTCTGTCTTTTTCTATATTTTAGAAGAGGTTAAGTAGTATAGGTACTAGTTCCTCTTTCAAGGTTTGGTAGAATTCTGATGTGAGGCCATCTGGTCCCAGGCTTTTCTTTTTAGGGAGATTTTGTATAGTTGATGCTATTTCAGAACTTGATATAGGCCTGTTCAAAATTTCCACTTCATTCTGGCTATGTCTTGGAAGGTGGAGTGCTTCCAAGTATTGGTCGATTTCCTTCAGATTTTCATATTTTTGAGAATAAAGTTTCTTGTAATATTCATTAAGGATTTTTTGAATTTCTGAGGGGTCTGTTGTTATTTCATCTTTACCATTTCTGATTGATGTAATTACAAATTTTACTATTTTTTTCTTGGTTAGGTTGGCCAAAGGTTTGTCTATTTTATTGACCTTTTCAAATAAACAACTTTTTGATTTAGATCTATTGTATAATCCTTTTGTTTTCTATTTCATTTAATTCTGCTCTAAGTTTGGTTATTTTCTTTTCTTCTGCTGGGTTTGGGATTGGACTGATCTTCCTTTTCCAGTTGCTTGAGATGTCCCATTAAGTTGTTAACTTTCTCTCTTTCCGTTTTCTTGAGGAAAGCTTGCAGTGCTATAAATTTCCCTCTTAGGACTGTCTTTGCGTATCCCAGAGGTTCTAATAACTCGTGTCTTCATTATCATTTTGTTACAAAAATTTGGTAATTTCCTTCTTGATCTCATCTCTGACCCACTTATCATTGAGCATAAGGTTATTTAGCTTCCATGTTTTTGTATGAGTCTGCAGAGTCCTGTTGTTACTGAGTTCAACTTTTATTCCATCATGGTCTGAGAAGATACATGGAATAATTTCTGTTCTTTTAAATTTGCTGAGGTTAGACTTGTGACCTAAGATGTGATTGATTTTGGAGTATGTTCCATGGGCTGATGTGATAAATGTGTATTCAGTTTTGTTAGGATGAAATGTTCTGTAGATTTTGTTAAATCCAAATTCTGAGTGGTTAAATTTAAATCTAAAGTTTCTTTGCTAAACTTCTTGTTGGAGGATCTATCCAACACTGCCAAAGGAGTATTAAATTCTCCAACTATGATGGAGCTGGGAGAAATCAAGTTGCTCATGCCTATCAGAGTATCTCTTATAAATTGAGGTGCATTCTGGTTGGGTGCATAAATATTGATAATTGAAATCTCATCGTATTGAGTATTGTCCTTAACAAATATAAAGTGACCATCCTTATCCTTGCTTACTTTTGTTGGTTTAAAGTCTAGTGTATCTGAGAATAAAATTGCAACACTTGCTTTTTCCGCTCTCCATTTGCCTGGAACATACATGATCATTCCTTCACCCTGAATCTATATTTATCTTTTAAGGTAAGATGAGATTCTTGTATGCAGCAGATATCTGGCCTGAGTTTTTGTATCCCATCAGCCGGCCTGTGCCTCTTTAGAGGATAATTTAAGCCATTCACATTGATTGAAAATATTGATAAGCCTGGTAAATGTTTTGTATCGAGTTTTTTGAAAGTCCAGTGGACATTTTTAATCCTTTCACCACTGAGGTAGTTAGAGTTTGATCAAAATTTTCTTTGTGAGTTTACTTATGTGGTAGAGGATTGTGCATTGAGGATAGGCCTGAGAATATCCTGGGGGGCTGGTTTAGTTATGGCAAATTTCTTCAATGTGTGAATTTCATTAACATATTTAATTTCTCCATCATAAATGAAACTCAGTTTAGCTGGATACAGGATCTTGGGTTGAAAGTTGTTTTATTTTAGGAGGTTAAAAGTCAATCACCACCCTCTTCTAGCCTGAAAGGTTTAGCAGGGAGAGCTGTAGTCATTCCAATATTCCTCTCATTGTAGGTTATGGTGTTCTTACATCTAGCTTCTTTCAGAATTTTCTCTTTCATATTAACTTTAGTGAAGTTAATTATGATGTGCCTGGGCAAATTCTTGTTCAGGTTAAGTCATCCTGGGGTTCTGAAACTGTCTGCTATATGAATTTCAGAATATCTTGGCATATCTGGAAAGTTCTCTTTCATTATTTCATGAAGAAGAGCATCTGTGTTTTGTGAAGCAACTTTGTTGCCTTCAGGGATTCCTATAAGGTGAATATTAGTTTTCTTTGAATTATCCCAGAGCTCTCTGAGAGAATGATACATTTTTGCTCACCATTTCTTTTCCTCTTTGGGCTCTTGGGTGTCTTCAAAAGCTTTGTCTTCAATGTCAGAGATTCTTTCTTCTGCCTGCTCCATTCTGTTACTGAGGGATTCTACTGTATTTTTCAGATCTTTGAGGGCTGCAAACTCTTGCCTCAATGTATCTAAATATTTGGTCAATTTTTCTTTGAAATTGTTGAATTCTTGAGACATCTTTTGAATAATTTGAAATTCTGATTCCCTCCTTTCCTTCATTCTGTTGATCTTATTGGCTATGCAGACTCTGAACTCGATTTCTGACATCTCAGCCATCTGTTCATGGATGGGGTCTTCAGTTGCATCTGCCATGTCCTTCTTTGGGAGTTTGGGGGTTGATCTACTCTGGTTATTCATGTTACTGGAGTTTTTCTGCTGATTCCACCCCATCCTGAATTTACACTGTTTGGCTAGGTGAGCAGATAAGGAGAAGTTGGTTTGGGGGCTCCAGGAGTAGTGATTAGCTAGCCTTTTGCCCAAAGGCTGGGACTGGTTTCTGTACCTTTTCCCCTAGAACTTTGCCAAGGACCTGTACCTTGCTATGGCCTGAGAAACTGGGGGCCTGCTTGGTGTGGTGGGGCTAAGTGGCTTTGTCTTGTTTTCTGCTGGTCTCTGTTTTACCCTAGTAAATCAGTTACTCTGGCTTGAAGTCTCATCTATGGAGAAATACCAGCAATTAAGTCACCCTTCACCACAGGCAACACTTGGGAAAGGAAAATCACACCTTCCCACAACCACATACCCAGGGTACCACTTTGGATAGTCCTCGGGTGATTGGCCCAGTTCAAGAGATCCAAATTAATTGTCCCAGTCAGCACTGGTCTCAGATAGTGGAGTTCAAAAGGACTCTGGTAACTAGACAGCAGGGGTCTGCTGGCAGCTCAGGTATGACTTGCTCCAGTGCTCTGTGAGATCAGAAGGACCAACTCAGCAAATAAATTGGTCCTGGAAGGTTGATGCCTCCTTCCCCACCTTGGACCTTTGTCACACCCAGTCACTGGTAACTGCACAGGGATGTGACCTAGTTGTCCAATAAGCGAGTGTGGTTGGGCTTTATGTCTGCCAGAGGCAAAGTAAAATCAATGCCTCCTCCACTTGGTTACCACTCTTTGTCACAAGCCAGCAGAGGATGCTGAAGTCTGTCTTGTCTCAGGCACTCAATAGCAGCTGGAGAATGTTCCACCAGAATTCCATCTAGACCTGGAATTTGTTTCCTTAGAGTCATGGCTTACCTCAGTGGGGAAAATGTGCATTTATCTATCTCTTCTGTCAGCTCAGCTCTCCTCCTTCAGCTTCATTGGGTTCTTTCTGGCCATTATCTCTCCCCCTGTACTGGAGTTTTTGTTGAAAACTAGCTCCAGTCAGCCCTCATCCCCTGTTCCCCCATGTTCTTATTGAATGTGAAAATTGGAGTTAGGGAAAATAGCCAACCCAAGGATTTAGCAAAGTACAAAACACATTGAAACCAAATGTACAAATAAATAGACAAAAATGCTACCAGACACACAAGCACAGAGATGCACAGACAGTCAGAAACAAGTAAACAAACAGACAAAAAAAGAAACAACAATAACAATGGTAATCATAAAATGATCAAAAAAAAAAAAGAAAAGAAAAAAAAACCTCAGTCTGATGTACGCACTCTCAGCAACCATAAGAAGGGAAGGAGAGGAAGAGAGAAGAAAAAAGGAAAAATAGTATCAATAATAAAATAAAAAATAAAAAGAACCCTTAACAATAACTCCTACAAGAAAATGATGAAAAAAGAAAAAGAATCAAAAGGGGGCACCACAAAGAAAAATATTATTCTTATGCATATATACAAACATACAACTATACATATGACGTAGGGATCAACTTTAGTGGGAATATATTTATGTTGCAATATACTTTCTAGAGAGCAGGTGGTGCTGTGAGTGGTTCCCAGGCTCATACCTGTTTCTTGATTTACACTGATTTTTTTTTTTTTTTTTTGATGGTTGTCTGGCTACCTGTTTGGTGCTTAGACTCCATGGGAATGTTGGTGCCACAGATTAAAAAAAAAAAAAAAAAAAAAGAAAGGACTCTTTACTGGCAGGTTGCACAAATTCTCCCTACAGCAGTTCCCATAAAGTGTGGTGTATCCGGAACCAGCTTCAGGTGCAGAATGACTGCCTGCAGGTGAGATTCTGCTTGCTGCACCTGGCCCATAGGAAGAGGCGCTATGGAGACGCCGTTTTTGAAGTTTCACAATATGTCTGCTTCCTGACTAGCCACCCAGCCTTAGCTGTCCTGTTCCAGATGGCACCCCTATCTGCCCTCCAGATTCGGCATAGTAGTCCACACTTCACCAGATTTTCCACTCAACTCCTATTTTCCCCTCAAACTGGAAATTGTAATCCTCCATGGGGAAGGGGCTGGTTGCTGCTGGCACTGGCCACTTTAGCATCTCAGCACAGACTTTTCAGTCAGTGTTCGTGAGGGAGGGGCTAGTTGCCACTGATGCTTGTGGATTCAGAGCTGAGCACAAAAGACTTTTCAGTCTCTGTAGGGGAGGGGTTGGTTGCAGCTGTTGCTCGCCACTTCAGCTCAGCACCACAAAGACTTTTCTAAAATTACAAAGTGTGACTGTTTCCTAAGTGGAATCCTTTTCCCTCAATTTTCTGTCTGGCTGCCTAGATCCCTGATGCTCCAAACGGGGTCCAAACACCTCCCCGTTCTGGTCACCAAATTCCACTCGGGAGTCCACGCCTCACCACACTCTCTACAAAACACCCAAACTCCCCTTGAATTGAGAATAGTATTCCTCTGTGGGGGAGGGGTTGGTTGCTGCCACCTCAGGCCACCAGCCACAGTGGCTGGTGCTGCTTCAGCTGCAGTGCTGAGTTTTCTCTGGCAGATACCGCAGTTCTGGGTTACAATTCCAGTCCAGCAATCTACCTCTTTGCTGCACACCCTATGTTGCCTGTCTCTGCCAACACTCCATGCAGGGAAAGATCCAGCCCTCTCACTCTCACCTGAAGCCGTGAGGAGAGTTGATACAGAGATGCATCCCCTCCGCCATCTTGCTCCACCCCCCTTACCCCCATTTCTTAGAGAATAGGAAAAATATAATAAAAATAGATTAAGAAAATTAAAAATACAATTATATAAGAGGAAAGAGAGGATATCTTAGTTGTTGTATGAGAAATTTTTATGGGAAAGATGAGAAAAGTAGAAAATCTCTACCAATGGAGAGAAATAAAAAGAAAGAAAAAAATAAAAGAGACTGGAATTCTGTAACCAAAATTGTGGAGCCTTTGCTAGGGTATATATCCAGAAGACCAAAAGTGATTTTTCACTTTATAACAAAGATATTTGCACCAGAGTGTTTATTGCAGCCCAATTCATTATTGCTAAGTCATAGAAGAAGCCCAAGCACCCATCGACCCACAAATGGATTAATAATTTGTGGTATATGTACACCTTGGAATATTATGCAGCCTTAAAAAAGATGGAGACTTTACCTCTTTTATATTTGATGGAGCTGGAACATATTCTTCTTAGCAAAGTATCTCAAAAATGGAATACAAAGTATCCAATGTACTCAGCTGTACTATAAAAATGATATTTAAGCACCCATACTTCCATATGAAGGCTATACCCCAACTGAAGCCCAAGATGAAGGAGGAGGGGAAGGGGATGGGAGGGGGGAGGATGGGTGGATGGAGTAATTGGTCAGACCATACCTATGGTGCATTTTACAATGGTACATGTCAAATCTACTAAGTGTAGAGTATAAATGTCTTAACACTATAATTAAGAAAGTGCAGTGAAGGCTATGTTAACCAGTTGGATGTAAGTATTTCAAATTGTATTTAAAACCAGCACATTGTAACCCATAAATGCATTATTGTACATGGCTATGATTTAACACACAAAAAAAGAAAGTAAAAATGAAAAAAATTACAACCAAACTAAACAAAAAACAGCAGCAACAGCCATGACAACCAAAATAACTATGGAACAAATTGATAACCAGAGTGAAAAATGAAGGAACTGGGCAGTACCTGTGGCTCAAAGGAGTAGGGCTTTGGTCCCATATGCCAGAGGTGGCAGGGTCAAACCCAGCCCTGTCCAAAAAAAAAAAAAAAAGAAAAAGAAAAAGAATTAAGGAACTATATATATTTAGCCTGGTCACCAGGTGGTGCTGCGTTAGGAAACAGAGAACATACACTCTGGTTTTGCTGTATAAGATGGGGGCCGGAAGCCACTTTCTAGTTGCAGAAGAGATCCAATCCTGTCTTCCTGACTTATTTACCCTCAATCAGGGCCTCATCACTTTGTCAGCATTCCATTTCTGCAGTACTGAGGTCCTAAAAGTCTCAGCAACATTCTTAGGAGGCTCTTCAAATATTGTTGCCTGAAAACAAGTGGCTTTTCAGGGCATACAGGGGCCATTTAGCTCACTCCAAGGTTGGTTGCCTAAGCTCAACAGGCATGCTAGATCTGTTTGCATACTAGGACCCTGTGCACTGTTCCTCCCATAGACCTTCCCACAGTGGCAGTACACTGCCTTTATCCACGCCGTTGGGAGTTCCACCTCTCCCTGCTCTCAATCCTGGCCATTTGATGCTATTGGAGTCCACTCTCGTTTAAGCTTTCCAAGGCAGTTCCAATGAGCAGCTCTGTCTAAAATCAAAATACTGCATAACAGCCTTTTCCTTTCCCCAGTCCTCCACAGGAAGTCTGGCCAGTTGGCCCCTGCTTGTGCCCAGGCATTTGTCTTCTGTTTGGATTTTCCCCAGCTCCAGACTCACTCACTACCTTTTCAAGTTCCCCACTGATTCACTGTGCCCCCCAGAGTGTTGTCACCGGGTATGTTCCCTAACTTTAGGTGGGTGGAGTTCTCTTTCCTCTGTCTTGCCATGAGTGAATAGTAAGATGCCTCTAGTCTTTCCTCTTTCCACCCATCATTTTATTAATAGTTTCATAGAATGAAGTTTTTCTTTCACTGATCTTCCAAATGATTCTGTGTTATCAGTTTGAATTCTGCTCAAATTTTAGTTTTTTCTTCTGCTAGGTTTGAGATTGGATTGCTCTTCCTTTTCCAGATCCTTGGGATGATCCATTAGATTGCTGTCTTGTAATATTTTTATTTTCTGGATATGAACACCTAACCCTATAAACTTCTTTCTTAGTACTGCCTTTGCAATATCCAACTGGTTTTGAGATCCTGTGGCTTCACTGTATTGTTCAAGAAATCTAATAATTAACTTCTTTATCTCCTCCTTGACCCAGCTGTCTTTCATCATAAGGTTATTTTTCTTGATTTGAAGATTTCTGTTGCTGGTGAGTTCTACTTTTATTTCTTGATGGTCTGAGAAGGTATAATGTATAATTTCTATCCTTTTATATTTATTGAGATTTGACTTATCCCCTAAGTTATAATCAATTTTGGATATTGTTCCATGGATTGATGAGAAGAATGTACTCAATTTTATTAGTATGAAATGTTCTGTATACATCTTTTAAACCCGTTTGTTCTAAGGTTGTGTCTAAGTCCATTGATTCTTTGGTTGGTTTCTGTTTTGATGTTCTTTCTAGTTATGTCAGAAGGATATTGAAATCCATAGCTATTATGGGGTTGCAGGATATCATATTGTTTAGGTCAGTTAAAATTTATTTTATGTATCTCAGAGCATTTAAGTTCAGGATTTAAATCTTTTCTTGTTGTGTTGTTCCTTTGACCAGTATATAGTTTTTATCTTTGTGTTTTATTTATTTTTGCTAGTTTAAATTCAATTGTATCTGCAAATGAAATTGAAGTGTCTGGTTTCTTCTCATTTCCATTTGCCTAAAATGTTGTTTTCCATCCCTTCACCCTGAGTCTTGTTTTATCCTTAGAAGTTAGATGTGATTCCTTGAGACATCATATATTTTGTTTAGGATTTTTATCCAGTCAGCTATCCTGTGCCTCTTCAGTGGTGAATTCAAGCCATTAGCATTTATTGAGAGAATTGATAAATATGGTGGAGTTATGTTTGTCTTGTTTAGTGGAGATTCGTTGAGTTGTTTTATCCCTTATACCATTGTGGAGGCTGGGTTTGTCTTTTAATTTCTGCATGTGTTTACTTTGCTGGTGGTTTATCATGCTGGTCAGTGTGAGGAACAGGTCTGAGTACTTCCTGCATAACTAGTTTTGTTGTGAAGTTTGTAATTGTTTGTATGTCAGTAAAATATTTGACTTCTCTGTTGAAAATGAGACCTAGTTTAGCAAGATATAGAATCCTAGGCTGAAAATTATTTTAAGAAAGTTAAAGATATATGACCACCATTTTCTGGCTTGAAAAGTTTCATTTGAGAAGTCCACTGTTACCCTGATATTTTTCCTCTTCTAGGTAAGAAGTTTCTTAAGACTGGCTCTTGCAGAATTTTCTCATTCATGTTGACTCTGGGCTATTTAATTACATTGTGTCTTGGAGTTGCTTTGTTTGAATTAAAGTAGTTCTGGGGTTATGAAACTATCTACTATCTGGATTTCTGGATCTCTTGCAATGTTTGAGAACTTCTGCACCTTGATGTGAAGTAGAGCTTCTGCACCATTTGTACCTTCTTTTCCTTCAAGAAACCCTGTAATTCAAATGTTTGGTATTTCGGAGTAGTCCCATATGTCTCTCTGCTTTTATTCTCTTTTTTTCCCCTGCCTCTTTGAATGATTGGGTTAGTTCAAAATCTTGTCTTCAATTTCTGAGATTATTTCTTCTCCATCTTCTACTCTGTTGTTAAGACTCAACTGTGTTTTAAAACTCCTTAAATGGCTCTTTCAATTCTTCAAGCTCTGTTATATCCTTCCTAATAATATTTAGATCTTTGGTGATATTGTCTTTGATTTCACTAAGCTCTTGAGATGGTTTTTGGACTTCTTTTTACATGTACTCAATTCTATTTATCTTATTAGCCATCCATATTCTGAACTGTATTCCTATAATTTCAATAATTTCTTTATGAATGGCATTTTCACCTCTATCTCTCTTGAAATCTCTTGGAGGAGTTGAACTGCTCTGATTTTTCATGTTGCCAGAGATATTCTGCTGGTGCTTCCCCATGTGAATTTTTAGTTTATTTATGTATTTATTTATTATACCTTGTAAGCTGGAATGTTAGGTTGCCCCTAAATAGGTATTCAGAGATAATCTAATTAGAAACCCTAAGTCAACACCCCAGAGACCTATTTGACAACTAAAATTAGCATTGTGAAATCATATCTAGAGGCCCCAGGCAATAGAATTCACTGCCTTTCACCACTGACTACTCAAATGAGCTAGAGCTTGTGTGTGTGGCCCTTCCCACACAGCCTTATGAAGCTCCCTTTTGGGGCTGGAGCATGATAGTCTCTGAGGGCTTACCTTGAATTCTCTATGTTGGGTGGGGTAGTGCTTAGGTGAAGACCTGGTGGTGCTTGTAGGCTAAGAGTGTGTCCTGGTTAGCATGATCTGTTTCTGTCCTAATATCAGCCCATCATTCACCCAGTTTAAAAGAGCCATGTTCTTTTTCTGGAGTCCCTTTTGTAATAGATTCCAACTGCTGCAGTCCCATGCCACCAGTGGAAGCTGGAGATAAGGAATCTGCTGATCTCCCAACTATTTCTACCCTGTGGGCTCAAATACTCCTTGCACAAACAAATTAAAAAAGCTGTGGTTTTTTGTCATAGTCCTGCTGAAGACCAGATATACTATGACTGTCACCTGTGGCTGGGGGAGAAGATCCACCTAGGCCTTCCCACTGTGGGGTCAGTTGAGGGTAGGTATGTCTCTCTTCGAGTCAGCAGGAGGAGTACCAGGAGATGCTAGGTACAGGTGCTTGGCAGAACCACTGAAATGTTCCCCTCAAGTAGGAGGGAGATCCACAAGGGACCACCCCTTGCCAAAGTCAATGCAGCCACGCCATAATTTCTTCTTGCAGTGTTGGATGGGGCACATTTGGTTCACCAGACGACACAATGCTAAGAACCCTCAGAGGTCTCGTCAGTCACACTGAGGATACATATAGGACCTGTATCCCCTCTTCCTGTGGCCAGTAAAAGGTTTGGCTGGTTATTGTGAGAGAGAAAGTGTTCTCTGAAACCTGTTTCTGCAGTCCAGAGCTACTTCTTATGTCTGATGCCTGATGTGGGACAGAATTTCCAGGAAGTCTGGCTGGGTTAGAACTCTGCCTTGCCAGGTGCTGGGAAGTAGGCCTTCACATGCATGTCAGGCAATAAGATAGTGGGGATGGGCTGTGAGCTCAAGGTGGTGGTGAAAAAAATTTGTTCACTTTTGTTCCAGGCAGGATGTGGACCAGAGGTGGAAATTCCTAAGTACAAGAAAACTGGGACTTTATGGCTCTCTTCCGTGGGGGAGAGGTCCTCTGTTTGCTGCTCTTGGATAGTCCATCAAAAGTCCCCCAGGTGGGGTGGGTCTCCTACCTGTTTGGCACCAGGCACCGGCAGGCTAGTCACTTTGTAACTGTTCTCTGTTATCCTTCTTCCACTTTTTCATCCTTGTAGTTTGTCTCAGTGGGGATGTTGAGCACTTTGATTTCTTTTTTTATGTTCAATTCCCCCCATTTTGACTTATCTGAGATAACTTCAGTCCAATTTTTCTTCTGGATGGGTGCTTCTGGCAAAAAGCTGTCTCTAGTCAGCTCTCTTACCTCCTTTCCACTGCAAAAACTTAGCATATCTGTAGGTTTTACAAAAGCAAAATGACACTCAGAGGAAGCTTTATGGAGAACATAATTCCAGACTGTTATAAGATGGGACTCTGACCAGTCACTGTTTCAGCAAAGGGAGATGAAATGGCTCTGCTGAAAATTAATTCCCTGGTGTTTCCTTTAGTCAGTTTCAAACGTGTGTGTATATATTTGTAGGCATATACATTTTTAAGTACACCCATATGTTTCTTAGAAAGTATCAAAGATTGATAAGCCTTGTCTGTATGCACATGTTTATGTTTTTTTTTCTGTGTGTGTGTGTGTGTACACATAACATATTTGTGGTAGTATGATGTTTGGCCCATGGAATAAAATACTATTCTTCAACTCCATTTCTCTGAAGTAGTTAAAGCACAATGCCCTCATACAAAGGAGAGGCTTTTAATATTCTAGTAGGAATGGATGATCTTTTTATACTATCTAAGTCCCTGTTATTAACAGTAGATGCTCTATAATAGTTTTTGGATGTGATTTCATCCCCTCAATGTATTAATGGAGAGGCTGGCTTTTTATTTACACTGATAGGTAAGGAGAAATCGCATAGCTGGTTCAGAGATCATATTTGGGATGTCATTCCCCTCACTTTTGAGACAAGTAGCAGTTAGCTTCAAGTGATATCTTATTTCAGTACAAAGAACTTTTGAAAACATAGTATGCTTTAATATATACTTAGTAATAATTCGTTAATAAGTATTTTATTCCTGGTAAAATAGTTCAATGTATTTTGTCCTATTTTACATTTATTATTGCTTTAGACATTATAAAGAGAAACAAAATCTGTTGCTATGGCAATTCATAATTTTCTAAAAACAGCTCTATCAATTTTATTTTTTCCATTTGTGTTTTGAAATTAAAGGTTTTTTTGCATTTATTCATTTGCACCACATAAGTTACTGTTATTTGTGGAGGAACCCTAGAAGTAGAATCAGAAAAACCTAAGAGAAGTCCTGCAGCTTGCTTACAGTTTGAATGTCTCCTTTTCAGAATTTCAATGAGTTCATTGATGTTTATAGATGTGCTTAGTACAATGCCCTCAAATATCATTTATCAATCAATGCAATTATTATAAGTGACTATAAAAACATTAGAAAAGTAGACTGTCTCTAGGATACTCTCAAAAGAAAGAAACTTAAAGGACTTTATAAAATTTCATCTGTCCAAATATATACATGGATAAGGTTGTTACTTGGGCTAGTGTATAGGTTAGATTTCAGAGTATAAATCCAATTTTTTAATGTAGTAAAATTTATGAATCTTTCATTCTGTGCTTTTGTGTTTGTTGTTATTAAGGGAAAGGTTTTTGAAGTCTGAGATTCTTAAAAATTTTCCATTGTTTTCTTTTTACCTTTGTGGATTCATTGTCTTCAAATACATTTCCAGTATTTGGGGAATTTAAACTCTACAAAGTTGGAAGTTTGGTTTTTTTTTTTTTTTTTTATTAAATGATAGCTCTATACATTAATGCAAACAGGGGGTACAGTGTAGTGTTTTCATATACATTTTGAAATACTTTCATCAAGCTGGTTCACATAAATTTCATGTCATTTGCATAGTCATTGTGTCAAAACATTTACATTCTATTTCTAGAAAAGTTCACTTGTACCCTTGTTAGACAGAAATATAGGTGGTCTTTCCGGTTAACCTCCCACCACCCAGCCACCCTTCTTCCCTCCCCTTCCCCACCCCCTCCCCATATTCTTGGGCTAGAATTAAGTTGTTTCCTTCATTTGAGAAGTATATATTAGTTTCATAGAAGGCTGTGTACATTGGATACTTTTTCTTCCATTCCTGTGATACTTTGCTAAGAAGAACATTTTCCAGTTCCATCCATGTAAACATAAAGGAGGTAAAGTCTTCGTTTTTCTTTAGGGCTGCATAGTATGGAAAGTTGGAAGTTTTGATCAAACTTCTTTTCCAGTTGGATATCCACTTATTGCAACCCCTTTTCATATAAATTGACAAGTTATCTTTTAATTTCAGAGAAAATCATGATATATTATTATGTTGAGAGCTACCTAAAAGTTTTCTTTGTTTTACTTAGATTTGTAATAGCCAAGAAAAAGAAAAATATCTACTGCATAAAAATAGCATGTTGCAGGAAGAAATATCCAAGCTAAGAATAGAGATAGCCACAATGAAAAATCAGAAACAAGAAAATGAAAAGAAATATCTCAAGGACTTGGAAATTGCAAAAGAAAAAAATGATGACCTTGCGATGAGTTTGAAACTGAATGTGGACAAATTAATTAAAGCACGTTCTCAATATGCTGGACAGTTTTATGTCCTGGAAGCTGAGAATACAATACTAAATCATAAACTGGAGGAGGAAACACACAGCAAAGAAAGACTGGAGAGAGAAGTTGCATCCTCCTGTTCTAGACTGAGTGCTGTCACACGTGATCTTGATGAGAGTGAGACATCAAAGAGACACCTAGAACTTGCTTTAAAGAGAGTAAGAGATGAATGGTTTTACTCAAAGGGCAAAATGGATTTGAATGTATCTAATCTGATAGAAGAAAGTGAGATTCTTTCTCAAAAACTTTCCAATGTAGAAAGTAAGATTGGTAGCTTAGAAACTGAGCTCCATGACACCACAGCTGACCTCATAGAAAAGACTTTGTTTGTAGAAGGTCTATACAGAGAGCTAATCCAAAAGTATTGTCAAATGAATAAAATGGAACAACCCTATGAAAATGAAGAAAGCAAACTGAATCAATGCATCAGCAAAAGGGAATCTCTAGAGGAGAGTTTATGCCAACCCCTAAGAGAAAGTATGTTGCTTTGCCAGCAGCTGGATGCTGCTCACAGTAAAGCTGACCACAAAGACTTGGCAGTGATGAATATCCAGGACCAGTTTCAGGAGACTGTGATAAACCTTCCAACTGAGAGTGAGGAGCAAATTCTGCTGCTAGGAGGAAAACTTCAGAAATTAATCAAAACATTTACTTATTTGAAAGAAATAATATATCATTGTGAAAGAGATAATGCAGAAAGAGAAGTAAGTGTCAAGAACAGTAAATGTTTTTTGAAATGTTCTGAAAGAAAATTTAAAGTAGCAGTTTGTTATGGCTAAATGTTGAATCTAATTGGGTATAAAAATATCTAGATGTTAAAAATATTTGCTCTATCTGCTTAGAAACATATGTTGTTGCTAGCAAATAAAAGAGCTGAGAGATGCTTTTCTATGAGATAAAACACTGTGTCACCTGAAGAGGTTAAGTTACAAATTGTCAGTATAGACAAATATTAATGCAGATTTACACTGCTGAAAATACAATGTTAATATCTGTATGTTGCCCTAAGACCACAATGAAGCAGGTACATGGTAATGTTCTTACCTGAAATAAGTATTGTGAAATTCAAAAGTGGGTTACTTTGATAGTTAAGTCCAGATTCAGAGATGAATGGAAATGTGCTGTTACCTCATGGTACTTTTCCTTCAGTAATTTTTTATATATTTTTGTTGGCATAATATTTCAATTCATATCAGTTTGACTTATATCTGAAAGGATTTCAATGTCAAATTATGTACTGTTACAAGCTTTCAATTCTTTTTTTTTGAGACAGAGCCTCAAGCTTTCCCCCTGGGTAGAGTGCCGTGGCATTACAGCTCACAGCAACCTCCAACTCCTGGGCTCAAGCGAGTCTCCTGCCTCCGCCTCCCAAGTAGCTGGGACCACAGGTGCCCGCCACAGCACCCGGCTATTTTTTGGTTGCAGCCGTCATTGTTGTTTTGGTGGGTCCGGGCTGGGGATTCGAACCCGCCACCTTAGGTGTACATGGCTGGCGCCTTAGCCGGTTGAGCTATAGGCGCCGAGCCACTAGTTTTCAATTCTTAAAAGGCAGTTTACTTTTTACTAAAGCATAATGTGTGACAAATGTGGTACATTTTAGCAAAACCATAATTGATTTAATCTTCCTAGTTTATTTTGAATACTTTTACACGTAATTTTTCTCAAAACTGTCATTTCAAGTCTTAGTAACTATCATTTAAATGTAACTTTGTCTAGTACAAAGATGATTGTAGCTGTGTTTGCCCTGTGAGTTTGACATTGAATCCCTATTTTCAGACTAGTGAGGGGTGCAGGATTCATATATAGCAGGAATGTAGTGAGGAGGGAAGAGAGTTATAGGAGCTGAGGTCTGGGAGGGACGTGAAGGCCAGGTATCCTAGGTATTCCAAGGCTCTTAGAATTTTACCTTTGCTCTGACAGAGGAATCTATGGGAAGGATTTGAGCAGGCAGTTGAATGTGTGAGAACCTCTGAGGTTGATTAAATTTCTAAAAGTAGAAAAGCATTCCACAGTGTAAAATTGATCACCATTGGTTCCTCCCACATACCCAGTTCTCTTTCAGACTTCATTAGATTATTAAACATTACAATATATCAGCGGACAAATGAATAGTGGTAATAAACCATTGATTACATAACAGAATACTAATTTGGTAGGAATATGACACCTTCTGTGATCTTAGCTTTATTCAGTCATAAATAGGAATGTAGGCACATGAGAGAAAGAAGGTGAATGTATGTATCTGGTGATATTTTTCAGTCTTTATTTTAGAGTTAAATATTCTTAACATAATTTAATAATAAGATGATGCATAAAATCAATAATTGTGACACTCTTCAACAAGGACTGGCTAATAGCCCAAAAAAGGAATCAGGGTCAGAGGTTTTCACAGAGGTTCACATTGTATTAATTTAGAATTGGGACATTGGATTCAAAGATGATATTAGATCCAATCAGAAGCCAAGTATGTATGAAATGTAACATGTGGACAGTCCACTATAGCTGCTAAGTAATTATAGTAGATATCTTTCATTTATATAATTAATTGTATTACAGTTGTGTATCTTTATAATGCACTTATTTTCTAAACACTGTGATTCTGCCATTTCGTTTTTCTGAAAAAACATTTGGGAAAGTTGAGATTATACATCATTCCTAACAGAAGTTGAGAGCCTTTTGCTGGTGTTGTTTTCCAAGAATGATTTTTAGTGATTTCAGTATGGCCACAGTGCAACAAACCAGATTAAAGCACAAGATAATGTTTAGTGGGATGTTTCACAAAATTTTATTTCTTATCTTCAATTTTGATAATGGATTTGGAATGTGTACATATTTATCTCATGAATTTGGGATAACTTGTAAAGAAAGGGCTTTATATCATTCCCCAAAATGCAAATGTTTAGGCTAATGTACATGCCATTTCAAAATGTAGACATTTTCTTCATTTTCCTTTCATTTGCAATGGATTGTTAAAGCACAAAAGATAAAAAGAATGAGATTAGGTCTTTCTCAGCAGCATGGGTAGAACTGGAGGCAATTATCTTGAATAACAAAAAGTCAAATATCTACTGCTCTCACTTGAAAGTGGGAGCTATACACATACAATGTATACAACATGGAGAGTGTAATATTAGACATTGTAGACTTAGAAGCATGGGAAAGTGGAAAGGGTGAAGGGTGAAAAGTTATTTAATGGGTAGAATGGACACCATTTGGGTAAGCGTTACACTAAAAGCTTCAACTCTACATCCATGCAATGTATTGATATAACAGAATTACACTTGTATCCCCTAAATGTATAAAAAGAAAAAAAATGTTGAAAAGCATAGAAATATTAATATCATGCATAGTATGTACATGCAAAATAGAGAATCAAGGAAATATTGAGATATAATTCACATACCATACAGTTCACCCATTTAAAGAATATAGTCCATTATATCTCAGTATATCCACAGAGTTATGTAACCATTACCACAATCTATGTTTGGAACATTTTTAATCATCCAAAAAGAAAGTCCATATCTCTAAGCCATCTTTGCCCCCACCTCTTGCTTTCTAGGCAAACACCATCTGCTTTTTGTCTCTGACAATTTCCTTGCTGTGCACATTTAATAAAAATAGACATGCAATGTGCACTGCCTTCTGAGTGGCTCCTTTCATTATGTTTCATGGATTATGCATGTTATAGCACTATCGGTACTTCACTTCTTATTCAGTTGATTAATGTTCCCACTCATCTGTTGATCCACTTTTACTGTGCTCCCACTTTGGAGTTATTAGGAAAAAGGCAACTATGAGCACTCATTTCCAAGTTGCTTTGTTCCCTGCCACTGGATGGCCCTACTTAGTATCAGGATCTGTATCAGTTCTCTGTATTGCTGTGTGATAAACCACCTCAAGATTCAGTGTCTCCAAACAGCATTTGTTTTGCTCATAATCTGCAGTTTTAGGAAGGGCTTAGATAGGGCAGATCATTTCTTCTCCACATGGCAGCAGCTGGGGTGACTTGAAGCAGGGGACTAGAGTCACCTAAAGTCTTGTTCATTTGCATGGCTGGTAGTTGAAGCTGGCTTATGGCTGGGATTCTAGCTGGAACACCTACTGGAAGATTCACCCTGTGGCTTTTGCTTCATCCCAATATGGTTTCTGCATCATAAGGACAGGCTTCTCTAGAGATGGAAACAATGAAGAACAGAAAACCTGCTAGACAAATACTAAAAGAGTTGGTAGACATGTTTTGAAACCAGTACTTCACACACCTTTTTCAAATCAAATAATTATTACATCTAAAGGAAAGTAACTTGTTCTACTTCAGTATCACTGAAATTCCAGCATGTGTATTTGGTAGTGGTGGTTATCTAGTATGCAGCCTTATTTTGTGCAAAGTACCAAAAGTTTACAATATAGTGAATCAAGACATTTTTGTTCAAATGAAAAGTGTGGATTTTGTCACTTTTATACTGGGAAAAATTGATTCATAAGAATCATCACCCTAAGAATCATCACTTCTTGGAATGCAATTCAAATTAGCATAAGACATTTGTTATTCAAAGAAAGGCTATGGCATTAGAATGCATACATCCAGGATTTATTTATTTGAATCTTATTTTGAAAGTCTTACTCTGGGGGAACTGTTCATTATTCAGGGCTAAATAACTTAATAAGATGTCCCAAGACATTTTTAGATATTCTGGGGTGTGACCAATGAGGGGAGTGGTAATGAGGCTTTCTATTGAGAGCCATTTTAAGGAGGGAAGAATTCAATCAATCATAGAAAAATTCTAAGATACATGTGAGAATGTCATATGGCAAAAATGGTAAGACTCAAAAATATGTTTGTATGACTTGTGGTGGTTTTAACCTTGGTCTTGATTTTCTAAGTAATTCAGGAATCCCTGTGTTAAGAATCTAGTACATTTTCTTGTAAGTAAATTTAGTTTAAATTTTTAAATTAGTTTTGTCAGTCTCTTTCATTACCAAACTATGTTATTTTATTCTTGCAGACTAATGAACTCACAGAAGCACTTGAAACTTCATCTTTACAACATCACCATGTAGGTGCCATGAATCAAGTTCCTCCACAAGAATTATTATCCATGGAAACAATCCAAACCAGATGTTTGGAACTACAAAATATCAATCAGAAGTTGAAAGAAGCAGTAGTATACCTAAAAAATCACATGGAAAGGAATATGATAGATTGTGGTCAACTTGAACAGTATAAATGGGAGATTGAAGCAAGAGCCAGACAGACTATTGGAGAAAAATTAAAAGAAGTCATTCTGTTTCTACAGGTTAGTTTATTTACCTGTGATGCACTTTCATTCATGTTTCACTGTAGATTATGTTGTGGATATGTACACATGTATTTCCTCAACTTCCCTTATAGCAATTTATTGTGTAAATTTCTAGAAGAAAGGTGGCATCTGTTTCTCCTTTTAAATTTTTCAGTTCCCATCATTACCTTTCAGAGTAATGATTCTTTGGGGAATCATTTGAATATTAAGGCCAGTTGGCATAAACTATGTGATTATTAGAAAAAGAAAAAACTTGTGATTATCCCATACTTTTCAATTTGTTTGAAGTTATACTGCTCAGTTTTTTAGATTGATTCCATTATTTTATTTTTTATTATTAGATTACATGGATACTAATTTAGGAATAATTTTTTTCAATGATTTTTCAGTAATTCAGATTAAGTAATTGATTTAGTTGATATTGATTATAAATATTTTAAACTTCAGCTTCTTTTCTTACATATTTAAAATTGTTCTCTGAGGCTCATGCCTGAAATACCAGCACTTAGGGAGACTTAAATGGAAGGGTAATTTGAAGTAGGAGTTGAGTGCTTGCTTTGACAGCATATACACCAAAATTTGGAGCAATGTGTTGGAGACCTGCCTGGACAACATTGTGAGACTTTTGTCTCTGAAAAATATGATAAAGTTAGCTAGTCATGGTGGAATGTGCCTGTAGTGTCAGGTACTCAGGATGCAGACACAAGAGGATCACATAAGCCCAGGCATTAGAGGTTGTCATGAGCTATGATCTGGCCTCTGTACTCTAGCCTGGGTGAGACAGGGAGACCATATTTCTAAAATTAGAATGGAATAGAATAGAATAGAAAAAATAAAAAATAAGATAATATTTTATTTTAGTACTCTTTGAAGCACTGACTCAAATGTAAGGGAAACAAATATATAATAATTGTCCAGCATATAATGACTATAAATGTATTATTTTAATTTGTTTCAGACTCAAGCAGCATCCCAAGAACTAAGAAAAGATCATGTGGCTTCAGTAAAAAGTCAGTTGGAAGTCCAGATTAAAGATCTGGAATCAGTACTTTCCAAAATGACAATGTCTCAAGACTTTAGTAATATTGAATTGGAAAAATATAAGATATTCTGTCAAGTAGAAATAGAATCTAAAAACTTCTTGTCATATAAATATAACAGGTAAGTCAAAATATAGAATCATAGAAAATAAATTAAGCTCATTAATTTGTCTTAAAAACATACATTTTAGTGGGGCAAGTTTATGAGATTAGTGAGATGTGAAAGCTAACCAGATAATACAATTTTGGAAAATGATGTAGGTAGATGAACTTTCCTTTAAAATTCATCCAGGATGGTTTATATCTTTCCCTGTTTTGGTTTTATAGTGCTTTCCCCCACACTTTTAATATTCTCATGTATTTAACTTGACATATTATTAGTCTTTCAGTTGAATATTTTTGAAGCTTTGTAATTTGGACAGTAATATTGTTCTACAATTGCTTGTCACCATTCTCCTAAATAGAAATATTAATGAGCTTAACTATTTTTTTGAGGATAACCACATAACCAAAAGGGTCAAGTACTCCTCCCTCTCCTGCTACTCTCGGTACCTTCTGGCACCCAGTAAATCAACTTTCCCTGATAGCGACCTTTAGAATTATCAATAGAGGGTTCCTTGAGATCAACAATCTTTTATAGCTTTTCTACTCTACATAAAGTCATGTGTGTGAAATGGGAAATGATTAACATAGAGATGAAGGGAAAGATAATTCACAAGGTAGTTAAAAATAATACTTTGGTAAACCTGAGGGGGGGATTTGTGTTCTGTGGAAGATGAAGGGCAGGTCCCCCCTCTGCACCCTGGTAACAACATTAGAAGCATAAAGTGGTGGCAAGATGGCCAACTACAGATAGCCTTCACCAGAGGCTTTGGTCCAGAGGGAGAAAATTGGACTGAAAGAGCCCTGAGCAGTTGAAGTTGAGTGGTGGGAAAGTTAAGAGGAGAAATCAAGGCATTCACCATCCCCACAGAGACAAATGAAGATGTGAAAGAAAGAGGAAGGGAGAGAACAGCTATGGAGCGAAGGGATTGAAGGAGCCCAGTACCAAACAAAGGTGTAAGGAAGATCCTTCCCTCTACTGGTGGCCTTCCATGAGCTCTCCGTGTAGAGCAGTGAACATGGGATTTCTCACCCCACAAGAGAGAGCCATGAAACCCCAGTTTTCCTGCACCTAGGAATCTCTCCACTTGGGGTCCCCATCTTGCTGACAGAAAAGTGAATGAACTTTGTCTCTACCACCTTGTACCCACAGCTCATACCCGCTTTCCTCTTTGGTCTCCTGATAGACTGGGCCTTACAGAGGTCAGCCTTTCAGCATTCTGTCAATTGCAGTGCTAGCCCAGCAGGCCCAGACAGTCTGGAGGGTCTGCCTCACCCTTAGCTACCAGAAAGGTGAAGGAACTCCACCTGGAACCACCAGAAAACTAAGGATTGAGATTAATTTCCCTCTTACCATGATTGCCTGGATCTTTCCCTGGCCACAGGGGAAGGGAGGCAGGGCCTGTCCTCCTAACATGTCTGGAAAGATCTCTAAGGCTCCTGTACATTGTGTGTTCTGGTGAACCAAGTGTGCTTCACCCTCTACCAAGAGAAGAAATCGTTTAAGATTTAAATATGGGGGGGCACCCTGCCCCTCCCCTTGCTTGCCTCATGACAGAACATTAGTTTTCAAAGTCAAAATGTCTTCCTTCCCCCCCAGCTGAATTTTCCCATCTACTGAAAGTCCCATCACAAGCTTCCTTGTCAGCTCAGAGATAACAGCACCAGAGGATCTGGTATATGGTGGAAGACCACACAGAAATTCACATTCTTGTATTTTCTTATAATTTGGAAACCTGAATATGCTTTGTTCTTTATCCTGTTGCTGCAAAATGTACAACATTTTTGTCTAAATACTCTTTGAACAAAGCTCCTAAGCCATTGCCTTGAGTGAGAAATACTTTTTAACTGAGACCTCTGTCAGTGACCCAGCTTGGGTCAACACCATCTGACTTTTTTTCTTATTAATCTGACTTTTGTTTTCAGGACAATGTCTCAACTAAGAACCTAGGAGGGAAAAAAAAAGAAACTACATTTTCTCCCTTCAAAAATCTTGAAGCATGGTTTTTATTTCTGAGTAATGTCTTGGCTATTAGAGGTGTTTTCTGATCCCATATAAAATTAAGTATTATTTTTTTGAGATTTTTTTTTTGTAGGAAAGGTCTTTATTGGTGGGAGGAGGGAGGCTGCAGAGCAGCACCGAGGAGGAGAGAAGAGAGGAGAGAGAGATAAGGAGAGAATAGGGAAGAGAAGAGAGGGAGAGAGTAGAGAAGAGCGAGAGGGAAGATGGGAGAGAGAGAGAGAAGGAAGGCAGAAGGAGGTGAGAGAGAGAGATTTTTTTGAGATCTTTAAAGTATGACAGTGGAGCTTTAATAGGGATTGCATTAAAATTGTATTTTGCGTTTGGACATTTAAACAATGTTGATTCTTATCAACCATGAGCATGGTATGTTTTTCCATTTGTTAACATCTTCAGCTATTTCTTTTCTTAGAGTTTCGTAGTTCTCTTTATAAAGATCTTTTATATCCTTTGTTAGGTAAACTCCCAAATATTTTATTGGGATTCAGAGATTCAGTATAGCCACACAGAAAACACACACTCCAGAGGGTCAGTGCTTTCAAAGTGGGTAAAATAAGATTTCACTTACAGAAAGCAGAGAAGCGTAAATAGGGTTCTAGCATTTTCCATTCAAGGTCCAGTACACACTCTATAGTGTTTGATTATTGCAGCTTGTTACAGTCCAAAGATTACTTTGACATTTGTTAGGAACAGTAATGGTCTCTAGGGCTCTTATTTCTGACACCATTGATCTTAATCATTTACAGGAATGAGGCAGTGATTTAATCTGTAGCTGGAGAAGCAGAAGTTGCAGCTGCATACTGCTTTACTCAAGCCACACAATCACATTCTTCTTAAGACTTAAATTTGGTGTTCCAACAGCTTTAAGTTCAAATTATTTAATTTCACACTTTTGAAAAATATTTTTTTTTAATTTTTTCTTTTTGCAATTTTTGGCCAGGCAGTGCTGAGTTTGAACCTGCCACCTCTGGCATATGGGGCCAGCGCCCTACTATTTTGAGCTACAGGCACCACCCTTGAAAAATATTTTCAAATATACATTTTTATTGGTTTGTATCAATATAGTTCTAGTTATGTCTTTACTTGTGTCTATATATGTGAAACACTCCAGAGTGGCACACAGCTATACATGTTACTTGAGATCAGTGATGGTAAAACCCTGAGACCCCAATGAGGTTGTTCTTCTGATCTAGTGTGAGGATGTAGTGGTATATTAGACTCCATGTGTCAGTCTCAAGCTGTCACCCTCGGTAGAGTGCTGTGGTGTCACAGCAACCTCAAATTCTTGGGCTCAAATGATTCTCTTGCCTCAGTCTCCCAAGTAGCTGGGACTATAGACACCCGCCACAACACCCGGCTATCTTTTGTTGTTGTTGTTGCTATTGTCATTGTTGTTTTAGCTGGCCTGGGCTGGGTTCAAACCCACCAGCCTCCGCGTATGTGGCCAGTGCCTTACCCACTAAGCTATGGGTGCTGCCAGCAGCCAGTCAAGATTTTATGAAATTGATGAACCAGTTGTGAATACATGGCCCTATCAACAAACCTAGGAGAAGGATGATTAAAGGGTTGGCAAGGCTGATGATTAAAGTTGTTAGCCAGGGTTCTATACAAAGAAGTTTGAAACTATGTCTGAGTATTTTCTCCCTCCTTTTATCTTTTGTCTAAATCATCTTGGATCTTTCGGAGCATATCTCTAATTACCTCTGACTTGTTGGCATAAAAATAACAGGCCTCACCTAGTGCAGCACAGAGACCTCCCTGACTTAGAAAAAGGAGATCTAGTCCTCTCTGGTTCTGGAGGACTACTTCTACTGAGGTGTCTACTTGGTTATGGAACAGGTCTCTAGCAGACTGAAGGTTTTCTAAGTTTCCATCAAATTGTTGGAATACTGTTGCAAAGTCTCTGTTTCCTTTAACTAAGGCAGCAGTTCTGTTGCAGCACCTTCTGCTGCTGTAAGACCGAGCAGGATTGGGATAAACTGGTGCCTGCTTTTGGTAATGTGAATTCAGTCTTTGAGAGAAGATTAAGCTTTATGTTTCTGAACCAGGGTACACATACATCTGTGATAACATGTATACTACTGCACAAACACCTGCTGGCTGAAGCAAATGAATTGTGATGCATTGAGTTAGGCCCATAGTACAAGCTAGCCAAGTTCCATTAGGAGAATAGTAAGCTAAAGATGGTTCTATATCTAAGGTATTACACACTATGTTGAAAGAGGATTTAGTTAAGTTATAGCCTGGGGTCCAGAGACAGCTTGCGTGTCTAGTCACATCTCCTAGAGTAAATGTTGGGGCTATCTAGGTGCAAAACAATAGCTTCTTCTTAGTTATTGGGAGGTCTTTTAGTTTGGCTAGTGGCCCCATTGGTCTTGGGGAGTGGGGTAGAAAAATTAACTGAATTGAGAACAGTCCCTTGAGGCTGGCATGTATTGAGTTGGAGTTTCCAAACCTGTTTTTGTCTCCAGACTCATTCATTTGGTTTCTGTACCAGGACTGAAATGAGGTTAAATGTCCCAGGTGTTTGACAACACCCAGCAGTCCCAATACTGGTCATGGTTACAAGACCTTCTTCTCCGTGCACTGACATACTTGGTGTAATTGCGGGCAAAGTCACTGACCTACTGAGTTGTAATATCCTTTCAAGCTGAATTGTTCCACATCTGTGCTGTTTGTAGTTAGAGGGATTGCTCATCATCCAGTACCATCCCCTAGGGTGAACACCCTGATATGGGCCAAACAACCTGAAAGCCCTCATTTCCCAGGTTTCATTTGCTATGACTTTTCCTTTCCTGTCAGACAACACAGAGTAGAAAAGGGAGGAAGCAAGTGTTTGGAGAAGGAATTTCTAAACTGACAGAACACATAGGAAGGAAATTAAGATTTTAACATCTTAATTTTAAATCTTGAGAAGAGTTTGTGCGGGCATCACAGTCTAGGGTTTCACTGTTCGCTTCTGCTTTTTTTTTTTTTTTTTCTCTCAGGTGTGGTGGTTCTATGCCATTAGGCCATTGAATTCCACAGTGGTTGGGATGGAAGAATGGTGGTGAATGGCCCTTTACACTTTGGGGTTAGTCCTTCTTTCTGAAATGACTTGATGTAGACTTGATTACCAGGTTGGAAAGCAGTTTCAGGTTCCTTGCCACCAGTCTTAGAGTCTGGATAGGTGCCTTGAACCTGGGAGTGAAGATCTTTCTGGACCTGGAAAAGTGACTGTAGATACTAGGAATGATTTCATTTAAGAGTTAGTGGGGAAAGCTTCAACCCATCCTGAGAATGTGTCCACTAACACTAGAAGATATTTATACTCTTTGCTGGCTGGCTGGATTTTAATAAAGTTACTTTCTAATTTTCTCCTGGTGTGTGTCATCTGAGGCAGATTTCTAATGGAAGACTCTGTATGGCTTTGGCATTTATCTTTTTATATGTCACACACCATGTGGCAATTGACCAGGGTGGCTTCTGCATGACCTCAGCCACCTTGCATATGTTTTTGGCTTTCTGGATTTTCTACACTGACAGGAACAAAGTCTAGGGTAATGAAACAACTAACTTTCATTTTATGAGGTGGCATCATAGATAAGGCTGGAATCTAATACGGGTGGGCCACAGTTTTGTTTTTTTTTTCTTTTGAATCATTTTTCTTTCTCTGATTTCTCACTTTACTAAAAACAAATAATAGCAGAACTAACTTGTCAAAATGAACTGTACTTTCAGTTGTCAAAATTAACTGTACTTTCAGTATACTGAGTCTGATTATTTGCATAAAATGCAGCAGGAACAAATATTAGACATCTAGGCTTTTCTTTCCTTTAAAATTGGCTTCGCTGGAACTCTTAAGTTTTTATAAGAGATATCAGGTTAGACTTGAAAGCCTCTCATGATCCCAGGCTTTATCTGCGCCATCAGATACCTTTATGCATTGGGTAAATTCTTACTTCTCTTGAGGTCCCCAAGAAAACTGTGATTCCCAGACCTGTCAGAAAGTGACATTCTTTACTCTCCATAGATCAAGAAATGTTACTGGTGAGGTACTTGGCCAGTCTTTCCAATGGACTTTTTATTGGCCTTATAAAGACAGCCTTAATTCCTTAACATAGTCTGGACACTTCTGAAAATACTATTCCAGTCAAAGCTTTGGTAAAATAACCAGTGCCTTTCATCATGTCCTAGAGAACAAAACAAATTCTTATTGAACTTATGAAAATAACTGTACTGTTAGAAATTAAGAATACTGACAAATGGTTTTCAAATTCCAGAGAAATCAAGAAGAGAGAAAAATAAATGCTTCAAATTTAGCTCATAAGAACATACATTGCTTAAAGCCACAAATAGCTCAAAAGACATAAAATAAAATAATCTTCTTTTCTTCTAGAAAGCAAAACAGGGAAATAATCAGCAATGTTTCAAACAAAAGCCCTAAAAAATTAGCTAAGTTTCATGCAACTGATTTATGATCTATTTTAAGTTAGGTTAGCAATACTCATGAACATGGTAATTTTTTTTTTTTTAGACAGAGCCTCAAGCTGTCACCCTGGGTAGAGTGCTGTGGCATCACATCTCACAGCAACTTCCAACTCCTGGGTTCAAGCACGTCTCCTGCCTCTGCCTTCCAAGTAGTTGAGACTACAGGTGCCCTCCACAACACCTGGCTATTTTTTGGTTGCAGCCATCATTGGTGTTTGGTGGGCCCAGGCTGAATTTGAACCTGTCAGCTCAGGTGTATGTGGCTGGCACCTTAGCCACTTGAGCCACAGGAGCCGAGCTGGTAGCTTTTTTTTTTTAACTAAAGTTTTAGATGTTCACTTTTAGCCTGATGGTATTTAATTTTTAAAATCATCAGATTTAAATTCAAGAGAATTTCCTAGCCTCTTTACTATTTTTCTTGAAAGATAAGCTTTGGTCTAAGTTATTTGCAAAAATACATTTTGGAGATGAATTAAAATCATTATTGACAGTATACACAAAGACAGACCAATATTTTATAATATTAGATTATATAAACATAATCTACAGAAAATCATTGTTATTTCATATTTGACAATATTTTTATATAATTCTAACATACCAAATATGCCTAATATGTTTTCTGGATCACATGCAAATTTCTTCACAAATTTCAGTTTATTTAATTTGCACAGACAATTTATCAACTTGTTAAACTTTCAGGTTCATGCTGCCTATCAATTTTTTTAAATTTCTCTTTTTAATTTTTATTAAATCATAGCTGTGTACCTTAATGCCATCATGGGGTACAGTGTCCTGGTTTTATATACAATTTGAAATATTTTCATCAAACTGGTTAACATAGCCTTCATGCCATTTTCATAGTTATTGTGCTAAGACATTTATATTCTACATTTAGAAAGATTCACATGTACCCTTGTAAGATGAACCATAGGTGTGGTCTCACCAATCACCCTCCCTCCACCCATCGTCCCCTCTGCCCTCCCTCCCTACCTCTCCCCTTTCACCATATTCTTGGGCTATAGTTGGGTTATAGCTTTCATATGAAAGCTATAAATTAGTTTCATAATAGGGCTGAGTACATTGGATACTTTTTCTTCCATTCTTGAGATACTTTGCTAAGAAGAATATGTTCCAGCTCCATCCATGTAAACATGAAGGAGGTAAAGTCTCCATCTTTCTTTAAGGCCGCTTAGTATTCCATGGTGTGCATATGTTACAATTTATTGATCCTTTTGTGGGTTGATGGACACTTGGGCTTCTTCCATGATTTAGCAATTATGAATTGAGCTGCAATAAACATTATGGTACAAATACCTTTGTTATCGTGTGAGTTTTGGTCTTCTGGATATATACCTAGTAGACGAATTGTAGGATCAAATGGTAGGTCTATTATTAGTTCTTTAAGTGTTTTCCGAACATCTTTACAAAAGAAATGTATTAGTTTGCATTTCCACCAGCAGTGTAGAAGTATTCCCTTTTTTCCACATCCGTGCCAGCATCTCGGGTTTTTGGATTTTGTGATGTGGACTAATCTTAGTGGAGTTAGATGATATCTCAAAGTAGTTGGGATTTGCAATTCTGTGATAATTAAGGATGATGAGCACTTTTTATATGTCTGTAAGGTTGTGAGCCTGTCTTCTTCAGAGAAGTTTCTCTTCAAGTCCCTTGCCCACCCTGAGATGGGATCACTTGTTCTTTTCTTGCTAATACTTTTGAGTTTTCTATGGATTCTGGTTATTAAACCTTACTCACGACATAACCTGCAAATATCTTCTCCCATTCTGAGGGCTGTCTGCTTGCTTAACTTACTATGTTCTTGGATATGCAGAAGCAATTTAGTTTGACGAGGTCCCAGTAGTGTATTTTTGATGTTGCTTCAATTGCCCGAGGGGTCTTCTCATAAAATATTTGCCCAGGCCAATTTCTTCAAGTGTTCTCCCTACACTTTCTTCTAGTATTTTTATAGTTTTCTGTCTTAAGGTTAAATCTTTAATCCAGTGAGAGTCTATCTTAGTTAATGATGAGAGGTTTGGGTCCAGTTTCAGTCTTCTACAGGTCACCAGCCAGTTTGCCCAGCACCATTTGTTAAATAGGGAATATTTTCCCCACTCAGTGTTTTAAACTGGTATTCAAAGATCAGATAATGATATGTAGCTGGATACTTTTTCTTCCATTCTTGAGATACTTTGCTAAGAAGAATGTTTTCCAGCTCCATCCATGTAAACATGAAGGAGATAAAGTCTCCATCTTTCTTTATGGCTGCATAGTATTCCATGTGTATATATACCATATGAAACTAATTTATAGCTTTCATAGAAAGCTGTAACCCCCAATTTTAGCTCTAGAATACGGAGAAAGGGAAGAGGGAGGGGAGGGGAGGAAGGAAGATGAATGGGTGATTGGTGGGATCACACCTATGATTTATCCTATAAAGACACATGTGAATCTTTCTAAATGTAGAATATAAATGTCTTAACACAACAACTATGAAAATGGCATGAAGGCTGTATCAACCAGTTGGATGAAAGTATTTCAAATTGTACAGAGAAACAAGACAATGTACTCCATGATAGTATTAATGTACACAGCTATGATTTAATAAAAAGTAAATTAAAAAAATGGTAAGTACCTGAGTTCATCTCTTGGTTCTTTATTCTGTTCCATACATCTACCTCTCTGTTTTTGTGCCAGTACCATTCTATTTTGATCACTATCAATTTACATATAGTCTGAGGTCTGGTAGTGTGATTTCTCCTACTTTGTTTTTATTTCTGAGTAAAGTTATGGCTACTCAAGGTTTTTTTTCTGGTTCCACATGCAACAGTATTATTTTTTTGAGATCTTTAAACTAAGACAGTGGGGCTTTAGTAGGGATTGCATTAAAATTATATATTGCTTTGGGTAGTACGGACATTTTAACAATGTTAATTCTTCCCAGCCATGAGCATGGTTGTTTTTCCATTTGTTAACATTTTCAGCTATTTCTTTTCTTAGAGTTTCATAGTTCTCTTTATAGAGATCTTTCATGTCCTTTGTTAGGTAAACTCCCAAATATTTCATCTTCTTTGGCACTACTGTGAACAGAATAGAGACCTTGACTATTTTTTCAGC
>NW_003852511.1:6616660-6647103 GCF_000181295.1 Otolemur garnettii
GGGATAAAACCTACTTGGTCATGGTTTATAATTTGTTTGATATGTTGCTGGATTCTGTTGGTTGGATCTTATTGAATAATTTTGCATCAGTATTCATTGGGGATTTTGGTCTATAATTTTCTTTTCTTGTTAGGTCTTTTCCTGGTTTGGGGATCAAGGTGATGTTTGTTTCATAGAATGTGTTGAGTAGTAGTTCTTCTTTTTCTATATTTTGGAAAAGTCAAATAATATAGGTATTAGTTCGTTTTAAACGTTTGGTAGAATTCTGACGTGAAGGCATCTTGTCCCAGGCTTCTCTTTTTAGGGAAATTTTGTATAGTTGATGCTATTTCAGAACTTGATAAGCCTGTTCAACATTTCCACTTCCTTCTGGCTAAGTCTTGGAAGGTGCTGTGCTTCCAAGTATTCATCAATTTCCTTCAGATTTTCATATTTCTGAGAATAGAGTTTCTTGTAATATTTATTAAGAATTATGAATTTCTAAAGGGTCTGTTATCATTTTATCTTTACCATTTCTGATTGATAAAATTAGATATTTTACTCTTTTTTTCCTTGTTAGGTTGGCCAAAGGTTTATCTATTTTATTGACCTTTTCAAAAACCAACTTTTTGATTTATTGATCTGTTGTATAATCCTTTTGTTTTCAATTTCATTTAATTCTACTCTAATTTTGGTTGTTTCTTTTTTTTTGCTGGGCTTGGGATTGGAAAGTTCTTCCTTTTCCAGTTGCTTAAGATTAAGTCCCATTAAGTTGTTAACTTCCTCTCTTTCCATTCTCTTGAGGAAGGCTTGTAGTGGTATAAATTTCCCTCTTAGGACTGCCATTGCCGTATCCCAGAGTTTCTGATAATGCATGTCTTCATTATCATTTTGTTACAAAAATTTGGCAATTTCCTTCTTAATCTCATTTCTGACCCACGTATCATTCAGTATAAGGTTATTTAGCTTCCATGTTTTTGTGGAGTATGTAGATTCCTGTTGTTACCTAGTTCAACTTTTATTCCATGATTGTCCAAGAAGATGCAAGGAATAATTTATGTTCTTTTAAATTTGCTGAGGTTAGACTTGTGACCTAAAATGTGATCCATTTTGGAGTATGTTCCATGGGCTGATGAGAAAAATATGTATTCAGTTTTATTAGGATGAAATGTTCTGTAGATGTCTCTTAAATCCAAATGTTGAATGGTTAATTTTAAATCTAAAATTTCTTTGCTAATCTTCTTATTGGAGGATCTATCCAACACTGCCAAAGAGTGTTAATATGTCCGACTATGATGGAGCTGGGAGAAATCAAGTTGCTCATGACTATTAGAGTATCTCTTATAAAATGAGATGCATTCTGGTTGGGTGTATAAATATTAATAATTGAAATCTCATCATATTGAGTACTATCCTCAACAAATATAAAGTGACCATCCTTATCCTTACTTACTTGTGTTGGTTTAAAGCCTATTGTATCTGAGAATAAAATTGCAACACCTGCTTTTTTCTGCTCTCCATTTGCTTGGAATATAGATGACCATTCCTTCACCCTGAATCTATATTTATCTTTTAAGGTAAAATGAGATTGTTGTATGTAGCAGATATCTGACCTGAGTTTTTGTATACAGTCAGCCAACCTGTACCTCTTTAGAGGACAATTTACGCCATTCACATTGATTGAGAACATTGATAAGCCTGGTAAAATTTTGGGTATCGAGTTTTTCAAAAGTCCAGTGGACATTTTTAATCCTTTCGCCACTGTGGAAGTTAAATTTTGATCAAAAGTTTCTGAATGAGTTTACTTTTGTTGTGAAGGATTGGACTGGTAATTATGGAGGATAGGTCTGAGAATATCCTGGAGAGCTGGTTTAGTTATGGCAAATTTCTTCAACATGTGAATGTCATTAGTGTATTTAATTTCTCCATCATAAATGAAATCCAGTTTAGCTGTATATAAGATCTTGGGTTGAAAGTTATTTTGTTTTAGGAGATTAAAAGTCAATGACTACTCTCTTCTAGCCTGAAAGGTTTCATCAGAGAGATCTGCAGTCATTCTAATATTCTTCCCCTTGTAGGTTATGGTTTTCTTATGTCTAGCTGCTTTCAGAATTTTCTCCTTCATATTAACTTAGTGAAGTTAATTATGATGTGCCTGGGGGATATCTTATTCGGGTTGAGTCATGTTGGAGTTCTGAAATGTTCTGCTATCTGAATTTCAGAATCTCTCAGCATGTCCAGAAAGTTCTCATAATTTCATGAAGAAGAGCATCTGTCTTTTCTGAAGCAACTTCATTGGCTTCAGGGATACCTATAAGGTGATTATTAGTTTTCTTTGAATTATCCCAGAGCTCTCTGAGAGAATGATCTGTTTTTGCTCTTCATTTCTCTTCCTCTTTGATCACTTTGGAGCATTCAAAAGCTTTGTCTTCAATGTCAGAAATCCTTTCTTCTGCTTGCTCCATTCTGTTACTAAGAGATTATACTGTATTTCTTAGATCTTTGTGGGCTACAAATTTTTATCTTAATGTGTTAAAATTTTTGGTGATTTTGTCTTTGAATTCATTGAATTCTTGAGACAATTTTTGAAATACTCCTTGAATTTCTAATTCCAACTTTGCCTCTATTCTATTAATCTTATTTGCAATCCACATTCTGAATTTGATTTCTTACATCTTAGCCATCTGTTTATGGATGGGATCTTTGGTTGAATCTGCCATATCCTTCTTTGGGGGTGTTGATCTACTCTGATTATTCATGTTACCAGAGTTTTCCCACTGATTCTGCCCCATGCTTATTTTATTATTCTTATTATTATTAGATCATATTTGTGCACATTTATTCTATCATGGGATACAGTGTATTGTTTCCATATACAATTTGAAATACTTTCATCCAATTAGCCAACATAGCCATCATGTCATTCTCATACTTGTTGTGTTAAGACATTTATATTCGACATTTAGAAAGCTTCACATGTACCCTTATAGGAAAAAATCATAGGTGTGATCCCTGCAATCACCCTCCCTTCACCCATGCTTATTTTATACCATTTGGCTAGATGAGCAGAGAAAGAGAAGTTGGGTCGGGGGCTCCAGGATTAGTGATTAGCCCTTTGCCGAAAGGCTGGGACTGGTGTCTGTACCTTTTCCCTTATAGCTTTGGCAAGGACCCATACAGTGCTATGGCCTGAGAAACTCAGAGCCTGCTTGTTGTGGTGGGGCTAAGTGGCTCTGTCTTTTTTTCAGCTGGTCTCTATCCTACCCTAGTAAATCAATTACTCTGGGTTGAAGGCTCAGCTGTGGAGAAATAACAGCAATTAAGTCACACCCCCCCCACAGGCAACAATTGGGAAAGGAAAATTAAACTTTCCCACAACGACACACCCAGGGTACCACTTTGGATAGTTCTTGGGTGATTGGCCCAGTTCAAGAGGTCCAAATCAATTGTCCCAGTCAACACTGATCTCAGGTGGGAGAGTTCAAAAGGTGTCTGGCAACTAGATAGCAGTGGTCTGCTGGCAGCTCAAGTATGACTAACTCTGGTGCACCATGAGGTCAGAAGGATCCCCCCAGCAAATAAATTAGTCTGGGAAGGTCGATGCCTCCTTTTAACCTTGTACCTCTGTCATACCCAGTCACTGGTAACCCCACAGGACTGTGACCCAGTTCTCCCCAATGAGCAGATGCTCCAGGGGTTTGTACCTGCCTGAGTCACAGGGACATCTATATCTCCTGAGCCAGGCCACTGCTCTCTGCCACTATGCGGCAGGGGGAGGTGAGGCCTGACAACCTTGGGTGCTTTATGGAGGCTGGGGCACTTCACTCAGTTCTAGCTCCACCCCTGATTGATGCTGCTAGTGGAACAGGACAAATTCACAGAATTTGTTTCTGTCCCAGTGCTATTCCCTTGTGGATCAGACACTGCTTGAGGTGACAGACCACGACTCAGCTCCAGGCAGTGGAAAGCAGTTAGAACTCATACTCAACTGTCAGTTCCATCCTCTGACTGCCTGCCTTTGTCTAAGCTATGATCCCCTGAGGGCTGGGTGTGTCTTAGGCTCAGTAAAGCAGTCCTCTGGCTCAGCCCCTCTCTGGAAGTCTGCTGGCTCTGCACGTGTATTCTAGTTCCCACGCTCTGCCCAGGCTGCTACCACCTCAGGGCTTCCCTTTACTCACTGAGCTTATGCTTCTGTCCAAGATCCATCTGCTAGTGGCTGCCACCAGAGAAGGTGCCTGGATTCCTCTGGTTGCCCAGAGAGACAGGGCATGTCTGTCTGGAATAGCCCCAGGGATGTGAGCCCTATTGTTCCTGCCACTGCAGCTGCCTCTCTGTGCCTCAGGGCACCTCTGCTCCTGTATGGTTCCCTCTCAGCTGACCATCCTCTCCTTACTCCCATGCTGCAGTATCAGTAGAGCAACAGAAGAGCAACAGCCCTCCCACTGTCCACACATCTTGAGAAAATGCCCAAGAATCTGGACTCCATGGGGGACAGGCTTCCAGACCTTGGGGTGAGAGTGGAGTGGAGTGCTGGGAGTTCAGAATTGCAGGTAGAGAATATATACAGTTTTTTACAGTTTTATGCCTAGCAGGAGAGTGCCTTGGCACCCTAGGAGGGTTAGGAGGTCCAGTTTTTAGAGGGTCTCTCCCATGGGATATAATGGGAGGACATTTGAACTCTGCTTGCTTGTTTGTATGGAGTTTACCGCAGCCCTTCTCATGGGGGAGTGGACTCCCATCCACTTGGTGATGGATTCTGTACCTTTGTTTGTATCCTTGGGGGTTACAACTCACCTCAGCAGGGTTGATGTGCATTTTTCAACTTTATCTTTTGGCTCAGCTCCAAACCATTGGCTTACTTGCTAAACTTCTGTCTTTTAACTCTCCTTCTAGACAGGAGCCTGGGTAGAAAGCTGGCTGCAGTCCACCATCTTGCCTCTGCCTCCTGCCTATCATTTCTTAAAATAATCATTCTGTTTCAGAGCAAAATTTACCACACAAGGTTCTTTTCTTACACAATGTCATTCTCTTTCTCATTTCTCTCACAAAATTACTTTTCACAAGACAGGATCAGTTTACTATGAAGTTAATTATTCACTTGGCTATGCTGATAACTAGAAGGTTTAAAAGGCAATAATTTTATTGCTTGACAAAGACTCAGTTTGCTAAACAATTTCAACAATCAAATTATTATGCTTTACAAATGAGAGACATTTTGTGGAAAATGACATTGACAAAGGATTCAGAATTTAGAACCCTATCTCTAGGCACAAACAGGCTATCATTATTAGGTCACACTCCCTGGGCTCTAGCAAGGTCATGAGTAGAGTAGCCCAAAAATTTTTCCTTGAGTAAAGAGCACATACCCTAATTTCTTTCCTGAGGCAAAACTGCAAAGATTGATAACTTTGTCTCAGGGGAAGAAGTGCATTTATTCATTTGTCAATACATTCATTAACTTTGAAAAGGTGTTCTTCCACCTGTTAAGTCTTGGTTGAAATATGATATATATTTCTAGACAATAGGTGCTTTTAATATACATTTTTACCTTTTAGATTCAGTTTCACACCACTCTTTTTCTAAAATTCAAGGCACAGAGATATTTCTGATCTACCCTATATTGGGGGTAGAGTCTCATCTCCTTCAGGCACTGGAATGCTGAGCTATGGGCATTTGAACATGAGCCCACAGGAGGACATAGGAACAGTTACTGACTGTACAGGCCAGTAACCAGGGAAGGGAGGTTTTTATGACTAAGATTAATCATTAGATTAATCATTAATCAATGTAAGGGAATACGTCTGGATGATCTTGCTTCTTGGTGACCTCTTGATGTACTGCATTCACCAGGGCCGGGTCTAGGGAGACTGTTGACAACCACTCCACATTAAAAATCAGCCACTCAACTTTACAGAGGACTCAGAGTTGGCTCTTTGAGAACCAGATTCTGTAGTCATCTGAGAAACCAGTTGCAAAATTTGTAACATACATTGCAGAGGTGTCAAAGACTTACTCTGCTGAGTTTCCATGACTCAACAAACACACAAAAATAGAAACATAACTGGGGAAAACAAAACAGCTAACAACAGTTACCACAGCCAAAGAAGTAACAGTTACAATAAACAAACACGTACAAATCTAAAAAGCACATCTAAGGCCAAGGCTCCTCACAGGCATTCTGGTGTTTCTAGGAATCTGGGACAGGCCTATCCAGCTCCAGGCAGCTCTCAGGAGCCCCTATGTCTCCTTCTTGGGTCTCTGCCTGGGTGGCCCTTAGTAGCCCCTACATCTCCTTGGGTCTTACCTGGGTAGCCCTCAGGAGCCCCTATGTCTTCTTTTTGGACCACTGTCATCCTCCCCATGACAATCCCATTCCCCAGGGCACTCACCAGCATCCCAAAGATGCTGGCATCCCAAGTGACTATTCTATGTCCCATTGGGAACTCCCTGAACACAAGCAAAACATACTTAGATGCAAAGAACACTTACCTCTCAAGAGGAAGTTCTGGACCCAAAATTTTGGTGGAGTCAATCAGAGTTCCTCTGAAGCCCTCAGGAAGAGTTCAGGAAATTATGGGGCCCTGGATTCTTGCCTCCCCTGTAATTCCTGCCCTCTCTGTGGGACCATGCAGGGAGGCTACCCCTCCAGCTAGCAATATGTTGCTGGGGCCTCCAAATATTATACCCAACATGAGTGGAATTATAGAGACACATCAGAAAACTGAGTCCAAATTGAGCAGGGGTCCTTTACTGGCAAGCAGTCAAGAGTGGACTGTAGCCTCAAAGGCTCTTGACTCTCAGAAGTAATGGTGCAAAGTTTTTCTACAGTGTTTTTGGTGGGCAATGGGAAGTCCTGGCATAAGCAGAATTTTAAGAAGCCAACATCCTGCAAGGTTAGATCTATGTGGGGGGGGGGTGTTTACAAGAGGAAACAGGAGGATGTGCACAGATAGGATTGTGATTTCACCAGATTTTGAAGCTTTCAGCTAGACTTCCTGTTTCTGCAGAGTTGCTGCTTATTCAAGGGGCAATTGTGGTTACCAAGAGAAGCAGGTATTGAAAGTTCTAAACAAAATGGAGGAAGTCTGGTTAGCTTGTTTAGAATGGATGGAGTTAGGGTGTTACACAATGAGATATGTAGCACTTTTTCTAGGATAAGTTCATGAACTAAATTGTTAGGCCTCATATTTTGAATGTAAGAGTGTGTTTACATGCATGTGGAAAAAAATAGAACACTATTGGTCTTTGTGATACATATATTAAGATTTTCTTTTTTAACTTTGAACCTCGTATAGTTGGTTGTTTGCCATAGTTTTATTTATTTATTTATTTATTTATTTATTTATTTATTTAATTGGGGCTTCATTGAAAGTACAGAGAACCAGGTTACACTGATTGCATTTGTTAGATAAAGTCCCTCTTATAATTGTGTTCCACCTCCAAGAGGTGTGTCACACACCATGATGCCCACCTCCTTTGGTACTTTACTCTCTCTGCTCTCACATTTCACTCACTCACCGTGTACTAGGTCATCAATTGTCCTAGTATCAGAATTGTGTACATTGGATACTTCTCCATTCTTGTGAGGCTTTAAGAAGAATGTGTTTTAACTCAATCCAGGTTAATATAAAAAATGTGAAGTCTCCATCTTTTTCAGTGGCTGAATAGTATTCCGTGGAATACATATACCACAGCTTGGTGGGCATTCAAGTTATTTCCATAGTTTACAATTACAAATTGAGCTGCAATAAACAGTCTAGTGCAAATGTCCTTATGATAAAAGGATTTTTTTTTCTTCTGGGTAGATGCCCAGTAATGGGATTGCAGGATCAAATTGGTGAGTCCTTTCAGGAATCTACATAATTCCTTCCAAAAAAGTTGTATGAGTTTTTAGTTCCACCAGCAGTATAAAAATGTCCCACTCTCTCCACATCCATGCCAGCATCTGCAACTTTTAGATTTTGTGATGTGGGCCATTGTCAGTGGGGTTACTTGATATCTTAGGGTGATTTTGATTTGCATTTCTCTAATAATTGGGAACAATGAGCATTTTTTCATATGTTTGTTAGGCATTCATTTGTCTTCTTTAGAGAAGGTTCTATTCAACTCTTCTGCCCATTGACATAAGGGATTGTTGGCTTTTTTTGTTGTTGTTGATTAATTTGAGTTCTCTGTAGATCCTAGTTATCTAGCTTTTGTATGATTCATAATATGCAATTTTTTCCCATTCTGATGGTTGTCTATTTGATTTGGTTGTTGTCCCCTTAGCTGTACAGAAACTATGCAATTTAGTTAAGTCCCATTTGTTTTTGACATTGAAGTCCTCTTCATGAAGTCTTTCCTAACTCCAATAACTTTAAGTGTTTTACCACTGTTTCTTCAAGGATTTTTAATGTTTCATGCCTTAGATTTAGATCTTTTATCCATCTTGTATCAATTTTAGTGAGTGGAGAAAGGTGAGGGTCCAGTTTCAGCCTTTTACATGTGGCTATCCAGTTCTTCCAACACCATTTATTGAATAGGGATTCTTTCTCCCAGTGTATGTTCTTATTTGGTTTATCAAATATTAGGTGGTTATAAGATGTTAGTTTCATCTTCTGTTTTTATATTCAGTTTCAGATGTCTATGTCTCTGTTTTTGTGACAATACCATGCTGTTTTGATCACTATGGCCTTGTAGTATAACCTAACATCTGGTAGGCTGATGCCTCCAGCTATGTTTTTATTTCTAAGCATTGCCTTGGCTATATGGGTTTTTTTCTGGTTCCACACAAAATGAAGAATTATTTTTTCCAAATATTGAAAGTATGATGTTGGTATTTTAATGGAGATGACATTGAAACTGTAGATTGATTTGGGAAGTGTAGTGTAGACATATTAGCAATGTTGATTATTCCCATCCATGAGCATGGTATGTTTTTCAATTTGTAAATTTCTTTTGCTATTTCTTTTCCTAGGGTATCATAAATTTCTTTGTAGAGGTCCTTCACCTCTTCTCTTAGGTCCTAGGTGTTTAATTTTCTTTGAAGCTACTGTGAAGGGAATTTTGTCCTTGATTAGCTATTCTTCTTGGTTGCTATTGAAATATAGACAGGCTACTGATTTGTGGACATTGATTTTATATTCTGAGACATTGCTGTATTTTTTCATCACTTCCCAGGAGTTTTGTGTTTGAGTCTTTGGGGTTCTCTAAGTATAAGATCATATCATCAGCAAAGAGGGAGAGTTTGACCTCCATTTGGATGTGCTTTAAATATTTCTCTTGCCTGATCATATTGGTTAGAACTTCCAGTGCTATGTTGAATACCAGTAGTGATAGAGAACAAGCTTGTCTGGTTTCAGTTATAAATGAAAAAGCTTTCAGCTTTACTCCATTCAATATAATATTAGCTGTGGGCTTGTTATAGATGGCTTGAATCTGTTTAAGAAATGTGCCACATATGCCTATTTTCTTCAGAGTTTTAATTACAAATGGATGCTGAATTTTATCAAATGCATTTTCTGAATCTATTGAGAGGATTATGTGGTCTTTGTTTTTGCTTCTGTTGATATGGTGAAATATGTTTATGGACTTGCATATATTAAAAGAGCCTTGCTTCCCTGGGATGAAACCTACTTTATCATGATGTGCAATTTTTTTAATGACAAGCTGTATCTATTGGCTAGAATTTTATTGAGAATTTTTGCATCTATGTTCATTAGTGAAATTGGTCTGAAGTTCTCATTTTTAGTTGGGTCTTTTACTGGTTTTGGTATCAAGGTGATTACTTCATAAAACATGTTGGGGAAGATATTTTTCCTATTCAGTTTTTTTGTAGTAATTTCTACAATATGAGTATAAGCTCTTTTTTGAAGGTTCGATAGAATTCTGGTATGAAGCCATCTGGACCAGGGCATTTTTTTTGTTGGGAGTTTTTTTTTTATTATTATTGTTTCTTTGATCTCAGTGCTTGAAATTTGTCTGTTCAGAAGATCTATTTCTTCTTAATTAAGTCTAGGAAGAGAGTGTAATTCCAAGTATTCATCCATTTTACTCCACATCATTAAGTTTCTGGGCATTGAGTATCTTGTAGAATTCAGAGGTAATCTCTTGTATCTCTGTGGCATCTGTTTTATTTCCCCCTTATTGTTTCTGTTTGAGGTTACTAGAGATTTTGCTTTTTCTGTTTCTAATAAGTCTGGCCAAAAGTTTATTTATTTTATTTATTTTTGCAAAACAACCAACATTTTGTTTCATTAATTTTCTGAATGATTTTTTTCTTTTTGATTTTATTAATGCCTGATTTAATTTTGGTTATTTGTTCTCCTGGGTTTGAGATTAGATTGTTATTCTTTTTCCAGTTCCATAAGATGGTTTGTGAGTTTTTTGATGCACTCTCTTTCTGTTTTCAAATGTAGGCATCTAGTATGATAAATTTTCCTCTCAGAACTTCTCAGGTTTTGGTAATTTGTGTCTTCATTGTTCTTATATTTGAGTAATTTAACAGTTTCCTATTTTATCTCTTCCTACAATTCAGCATAAGGTTGTTTAATTTCCAAGCCTTCGTGTGGGGAATGAACATTTTTGCTGGAGTTGAGTTTCACCTTTTTGCCTTGTGGTCTCAGAAGAGACAAGGTATAATTTCTATTTCTTTCATTTTGCTGAAGTTGGTTTTGTATCCTAGAATGTGATCTATTTTGGAGTAGATGCCATGGGCTGGTGATAAAAATGTATATTCTCTTGCTTTGGGATGGTATGTTCTGTATATGTCTATTAGTCCTATGTTTATCTAGGGTCATGTTTAAGTCCTTTGCATCTTTATTTAGTTTCTGTTTAAAAGATCTATCCAGGTCTATCAGTGGGGTGTTAAAGTTCTCTGATACAGTGTTATGGGATATCATATTGCTCAGATCCCTCAAGATCTGTTTCATAAATCTGAGAGCACTTGAGTTAGGTGCATAAACATTTAAAATTGATATGTCTTCTTGTTTTATTGTTCCTTTGACTAGTATGACATGACTATCTTTATCTTTCTTAACTTTAGTTGCTTTGAATCTGCTTGTATCTGAGCATAAGATTACAACTCCTTCTTTGTTCTGATTTATATTTACTTGAGATACTATTTTCCATCCCTTAACCATGACTCTTGATTTGTCCTTCAATTCTAGGCAGCATATGGATGGCTTGTGCTTTTTTTATCCAATCTGCCAAACTGTGCCTCTTCAGTGGGGAATTCAATCCATTGACACTTATTGAGATTATAGATGAGTGTGGTAGAATTTTATTCATCTTGTTATGAGAAAGTCTATTGAGTATCTTTATCCTTTGAGCCATTGTGGAAGCTAGATTTTAGGCCTTTAACTTCTAGGTGTTTGCTTTGGTAGTGGTTCATTGTGGTGTTCAGTGTTGAGAATAGGTCTAATTATTTCCTGTAGAGCTGGTCTTATTGTGGCATATTTCCTCAGTGCTTGTATATTTGCCAAATATTTGATTTATCTATCAATTTTGAAGCTTAGTTTAGCAAGATACAGAATTCTAGTTTGTAAATATATTTATGATGGAAGATACTGCTGTGACACCAAGTGGTGCTATGGTTTTAAGGGATGGACTTCACAGCTGGTAACCGCTCTTTAGTTCCCAGGCATAGTCCTTTTTTCAAACTTAGTTGTCCATGATGATTGCCTGATTATTTCTGCAACATTCAGACCCCGCTGGGTTGGGATCTTAAAGCTCTCTAAAATTCTTCAGAGGCAGGTCTCACCATGTTCCCTGACAATTCCGATGGGGTGTAGGAATACCTGAACCTGTCACAAGTGGAGGTCTGAGCCCCACAGGCAGAACTAAGAAGACTGTATCCCAGCAAGAGGCCAGCCCTCACGACCTCATGATCTTCCCACAATGGCTGTCCTCTGGTGGTGGAGATCTTCCCAGTATGGCTTTCACAGCTGCCACCAAGCCACTGGGAGTCTACTCCAACTAGAACTCAAATCTGGCTTCTGTCGTCCTCAAACTATGGCCCAAGGATGTGGCTGTCCAGGATATTTATCGGGCCAGCCGGGTGTTTCTGTTGCTGTTGCCTGTCCTGCTTAGCAGCCGACTCATCCCAGGGCCTGCAATCTGGCCCTCCAATGGTCTGAGGGATAGTGAACTGGCCCCCTGTTTAAAAAGTTTGAGGACCCCTGGTTCAGGTGCTCCCACTCTTCCAAACTTTCCAAACAATGCACAGCTTCCCACAAGAACAGAAAACTGAAAAACTGTCCATCTCCAGACCTCCATGGGGTCCAACCTCTCCCACCTGCTCACAAAAACTTACCTAGTGTGTCAGATCTCCACCACTCTGGTTCACACATTGTATCCAGTATATCTCCACCTCACTGTGCACTGAGCCACAGCTCCAGGCAAGATCCCTGTGCCAGGTATGGCTTGGCTTTCTTCTTTTCCCCAGTTGTACTGGGAGAGTTCAGCCAAATGATCCTTCTGGTCCACCATCTTGCTCTGCCTGTTCACCATAACCTTTTCAGTGTTTGGGGGATTTTAATTCTGTTTTGTATGTGCCTTTTGATTTTACAACTCCACTTAAGGAGAGATTCTTCTGGACTTTTCCAAAGCTCTCTACAAATGTTTTTCTTATTAGGGATCAACTGTGTGTCTTTTTATCAGTCTGAACTTTTTGAAATCCAAAATGAATACAGAAACTTGAGGCAGTCTGTACCTATTGAAACCACAGAAATAAGCACCAGTTCATAGAGCTGAGGGAGGTCTGCTGTGCAAAGCCAGGATCATGACACTGATGAGCACATGCCAGACAGCCTACATGGACATTAATCAAAAGGCAAACAAGCTCTTCACTCAACAGTGCAGCCTGGGAAAATATCAGGCCCCTGAGAGAGCAGGTGGAGGCTGCTGTTTGTTTCCCTTGAGGCTGTGGGGGAGTCAGCTAGCAAGGAGGCCTTACATCCATCTCTCCACCACCTCCTTACAGCCACCAGAGTGCTGATTGTGCTGAGGTAGAGACTCTTGACACTATTACAGCTCTGACTTTCTTTTCATATAAATCCCTCTTGGACCTGCCAACTTCTTTGTATTGTTTCTGTAGGGAAAAAAATGTAGCTTATTAAGATGTCAGTTATGTTCACTCAGAGGCAAACTTGGAGTCACACTTGTGAGTGTTTCTGAATACACTCACACACACAGACAGTGACAAGTGTGGGACACTCCCAAAGAAGGCCACTTGCAATAGCAGTAAGTAGTAAATAAATTAATGTAATAATAAATAATGTAATAATAAATTAATGTAAACTTTAGTCAGTGTCTTTGAAGTTATTTTTAACCTCTTCATTCAAATATGTATACATGCACATGTGTGCAAATGCAAATTTATGTAAATGCATATACATGTGATTGAACTTATAAACAATGTCTAAAAACTTTTTAAAAATTCCAAAAAATCCAAAACCCTTACTAATTTTAACTCATTACAGGATTAGGCAATTTTAAAAAATATATACTATTTTAGAAATTATTTTTATGTAACTTAAATGTCTTAGTATTTAAAAATCACTCACATATCTTATTAAATATTCAGATAACCCTGAGAGAAGTGAAAGTGTGCATTATCTGCTGTGATGACTTCTGGCAAAGAAAGTGCAGCTCAAAGATCTGAAATGATTTCCCACAAATTCCCTAATAAATGGAAAAATAAGATTTTATTTCAACTTAAAAGGGTTTAAATGCTAAAGTTAGCACGTGTGGCAAAAATAGTAAGTGATTAAAATTACCATTGAATATCTCTTTCATGTCACCCATAGAATGAAGCACACAGACACACCATGTCCCAGGGTGTCCACATGCTCTGTGGTGGCTGCTGCTGCTGCTGCTTCTTTTGGTGGAGCCGGAACCAGCGCTGCCTCCTTGGCAGAGAACCAGGGACACAACTGGTTGTCACTCAGGCACCTGCTGCGTGGAAAGTACATCTGCAGACCCCTGAATGACTCTCCAAAAGCTGTGATGCTCATACCAGGAGAGGAGTCAGAAGATGAGGCCGATCCAGGAGAAGGGGTTCCCACTCCGTAGTGCACCATCCTTCCTCTGGGGTGTACGACCACCCTCCAGCATCACTGGGATATTTACCTTCAGCTTATTTCTTTGAAGAACTAAAACACATTTAATAGCAATTTCTACAATTAACGGAATTCCTTTTATGCTCCTCCTGCATAATTCCTTTTATGCTATAAGAAACATCTTCCCAGGCGGAGTCCAGCAGGAGGTGGGGAGGGGGGCTGCTGTAGGGGAGAAGCTGCTGAGAGGAGAAGCAGACACAGAGACTCGGGAGGAGGAGGGGCTGTGGGCTGTCGTCCGCGAATGGTGGTAAAGTCCAGAAGCCTACAGAGCAGACACGGGTCTGGATCGCCATGGGTGCTGCTCTCTCCCCAGCAGCCACAGTGCAGCTCCAAGAGGGCGGTTTATCCAGGAGTCCCGGGAACACCACACTGTCCCAGCCACTGGCGAGCGGCTCGGTCCACAGGGACGGACTCTGGTGTCTGCTCCTGCAGACTCCAGCGCCCCTGCTCTGAGCTGCGGGCCTGGACTCCTGACATCTGCAGCCCGGTCATCAGCCCACAGAACTGCACACCAGAAATCTGACTGAGCGAGGGCAGCCCTGGGTAACACCTCCGGATCCTTCGCGGCACCGCGGACTGTAAAAAGAACGTCCTTACATTCCCCACTGACACCCAGTGTCCGAAGCCTCCACCCAAAGTAAGAGTCAGATCCAGCTGGACTCGGCTCCCTTCCTGTCCCATCCCCGGCTGCCAGGCATACCCAGGCCAGCGTCCACCTTGCGAGGCAACCGTCCGCTCTGGGACAGAGAAGTGAGAGCAGAGCCTGGGAAGAAACAGCCAGGAATAACTTGAGAGCTGCCCTGACCCTTGTGGTAGGGAAGATGGCAGGAGCCACAATGGACTACAGCACTCCGCTTTTGCACCGCCCAGCCTCGGTCCCCACCGTCACCAGCTGTCAGGGCCAGCCCTTCTTCAGAGACTGAATAACGTGGGTGCCACAGCGAGACAGCTGAGAGCGGCAGGCAGGAGGGCGAGGAGGGCGTATGGAGAGGACCTGGCTGACCAGGTAGCGGGACAGAGGACAAGCCTCAAGGAAGGTCTGAAGGGCTAGTTGCTGAGCCGGCCGGGGGAGAAAGACGCGCAGCTGCACCTGCAAACAGCGGGGCGAGGACAGCGGATCAGAGGACTTGGAGACCGAGCCCCAGGGACAAAAAGCAGTATCCAGAGTCTGGTGAGAAGCATCTCCAGAGAGAACAGGACCTCCTCCGGGACACGAAGAAGGGACTTGAGCAGATACGAAAAGAATAGAGAAAGAAAAGATAATGGAAGCTGATGTAAAGAAAGCCATGCCTCAGAGAAAAGGGTACAGCACCCAGGGAACTCTCGCTGGAGGAGCCTGCACTCCCTTGTGACAAACTCCCTAGGAAAAGGAGAACCAGTGACCAGCCCAGGTGGTTATCCCTCACCAATCAAAGATGACCATAGAGAGCACTACCATTGGAAAAACAACCAAATGAAAATGGAGTATCTGTTCAGAATAAAAATTGTGAAGAAATTATAAACTTGCCCATTGGATCTAAGCCATTCAGATGTCACCCACAGTGAGAGCCAAGAAATCTTTTGACTTCTTTGATGAAGGGATACTTGGGCCTGTGCCTGAGGTAGATGGTGTTTTAAACACCACAGACTGCCAAAGTTATATGTGCCATTTCTTTGAAGAACTAAAACAAAGTTAAGAGCAATTTCTACAATTAATGGAATTCCTTTTATGCCATAAGAAGCATCTTCCCTTCCTCCAGTTTGCCATCATTTTTGAAAAGGCTTTATTAAAACCATCTGAAGACAACACAGTGGATAACTTTTCTATAAATTCAGCAATAGAAAGAAAGACATTCTCTTCTTACGTACTTTAAAATGGCATTTTATAATATGCTCCTTTATATCAAATCAAAATTTTTCTGCATTCTTTAAAGGACAAGAAAAAACATATTGCAATAAAAGAAATGGGGTGAGCAGGCATGATTTTTTTCACATATCTATTTTGGTCTTATAAGCTTAACATGTAAAATTTATGTAAAAATGCTTTTAAAATGTACTACTTGAAAAATAAGTACCACTATACAAGTAAAATGAATGGGGGAAGTGTTTAAATTAAGTGTGTTTATTTAAACATTATTTCAAAGAGCCCTATTGATAGATGCAAATTCTAGGCAGATTACCAGGGTCTTGTAAAGGTAACTTGCACTTGGACATTTTTGCAAATCAAGCTGTCAAATTCTTCTTTCAACTCCTTTTACAAATGTATACAACAAAGTTTTAAAATGTAAAAAGACATTATTTTTTCAAAAAATAATTATCCTCTTAATGTACAACATTGCAAACTTGATGTAGTAAATGCATTCCTTCCACGGTCACCATGAGAGAATGCTACTGATGATTCAGGGCTGTTTCCAAAGTCTTATGTTGCTGCTGTCCTCATGATTGTAGGACTTATCTATGCCTTGCCTGAACACAAATTATGTGTGTGTGTGGGATGGAATAAAGATTTGGTATTTCTTTAAATAAAAAAAAAAGAATTTGATTTTGCTTGTTTAAGAGCAATGAAAAGATAAGGAAATGCTGACTGTGTTTTTTGCACAGGACACAGCCCCTCAAGGAAGTCCTCATTCTGTGTAACATCCATCAGCTTTTCACATTTCATTCTTTTTCTTCACTTTTGCTGATGAGCCTAGATGTGTAAACTAGAACTTTCATTTGCTAATATAAATTCAATTTTATTGTGCCATTTTAGAGACTGATAATGATTAAGTCTAGGAGAGGAAACACATCTGTTATGTGGAGTGTTTAAAAGGATAAATTTATGCCATTATAATGTGTTGGTTTTATTAAAAGAAGGATTGGCTAATCTGTTAGATTGAATAAGACACTATTTATCAATTGGACTATTTTTTAAACTCCAACCATATGGTCTTTAGTAATAACTTATAATTTGTTAAAACATTAATTTGGGGCTTTTCCCTATTCTTAGTTGTTCATATACACAGTCATCATATTTTTAAATATCTGTTCAGCAAAGTTATTTTATTTGTTTAAATCAACCTAGCATGAAACATCAAATAAAATATTTCCCATAAAGAAAAAATAACCTCAGGATTATGTTTTCTTTTTATTTAAAATTTCAAGTTAATAAGAGTGTACATACAATTCGATTACATTTTTGCATTTGAAAGATAAAGTCCAAGTTGTAGTTATGTACTTCTCCAAGGATGTGTGCCATCTGCCTTTACATTATACCTGCTAGGTGGGAACTTACCAAATCCCCTTCCTTAATCCCCCCTTTTTGAGTTTTTCTTTCATGCAAGCATGTGGTTGTTAATCCACTAATTTCACAAATTAGTACTGAGTACATGTGATGCCCTCTTTTCCATTCTTGTGATACTTTACTTATTATGATAGTATTCTCCAAATCCTTCCATACATCTATGTCTCTATCTTTGTGCTGATACCAAGCTGTTTTGATCACTATGGATTTGTAGTATAATCTGAAGAAGTACCCAAAGGCAATTGAAGCATCAAATAAATGGAACATGATAAGTTAAAAAATTTCTACATAGCTAAGGACACAATTAGCAATGAGTTGAATTTGTGAAAAATATAAACATAAGACAAATATGAAAATGAAAACTGTGAGGCAAGGTATCTTGTATATTTTATAAATTGAAATGATAAATTTTGTATTAGATGTTAAATTTTTAATCTAGGTTAAAATAATCACTTGATACATTGATTCTAACAAATGCTGTCTGAAAGTCATTGTCAGAAAGTTACCTATGTCTTCAATTCTGCCTCCCTAATTTCAAGACCAAAAATAGCCTCATCATAATCAACAGACCACTGGTTTCAATAGAGACACAACTATTCTATATCATCACTTTATATACCAAAGTTTGAGGAAATATTTCAATTTCAGCAATTGCCACAGAATGCAATGGTTATTATAGATTTATGTTATTTAGTGGCAACATGGAAATGATGTAAGTGCATCCCTAGAAATTCTAGAAATCTATGATTAGTGAAAATAAAGATGAAAAAGTAAAAGGAAGACATTTGTAAAATAGTATGCATTTGAAATTATTGGACTGATGGAACATGGTGGCTCATGCCTGTCATGCTAGCACTCCAGGAGTACAAGCTGGGAGGATTGCTTGAGCTTAGGAGTTTGAGACTAGCCTGAGCAAGAGTTAGACCCCATTTCTACCAAAAATAGAAAAATTATCCACGCATTGTGGTGGGCATATAGTCCAAGCTACTGAGGAGGCTGAGGCAGAGGGACACTTCAGCCTTGGATTTTGAGGTTGCCATGAACGAGGCTAACACCATGGAACTCTAGCCTGAGCAACAGAGTGAGACTCCATCTCAAAGAAAAAATGAAAAAAAAAAACCAATAAAAAAGGATTATTGGACTCACACACCACTCAATCCCCGTTAACATGGAAATTTTGTAGAAAAAAGGAGTTTACTAATAGTTATATAAATAATACTGTATTAACATATAAATTATATTAATATATAAAATTTACATATTTTATATATTTATATATATTGGAGTTGAAAAATAAAACAAATTGAAATATTTACTACAGGTATTCAATTGTCAACTTGAATAAGTTGAAGAAATAATCAGGAAACTGGAATATAGATTATTTGAAATTATTGTATCTGAGAGAAAATTTATTTAAAAATGAATAAAGAAAGAGATTGGACAAAGTCTAAGAGTCTTTAGAGACACCTCCAATGGGCCAATATGTGCATTATGATGTTCCACTGCAAGGAAATATGAAAAGGAAGAATATTGATTTAAAGTAATAATGGATGAAAAATGATTAAATTTCAAAAAGAAAATGATACACAAATACATGTTTTATAAATACCAATATGGAAAATCCTGAGGCCCATGTCAATACCCATTCAAACCAAACTATTAAAAGACAAATATAGGAAGAATATTAAAAATAACAAGATAGGCCATGCTTGGTGGCTCATCCCTGTAATCCTAGAACTCTGGGAGGCTGAGGCAGGTGGATCACTTAAACTCAGGAGTTCAAGAGCAAGTGGCAGATCATGTCTTTAAATATAGCTGGACATTGTGGCAGACATCTGTAGTCCCAGCTATATGGGGAGGCTGAGGGAGGAGGATTTCCTGAGCCCAAGAGTTTGAGGTTGCTGTGAGATATGAGACCACAGTTCTCAACCACAGGGTGACTGAGAGAGACTCTGTCTCAAACAAAACAAACAAACAAACAAACAACCACAACAACAAAAAAAACAAGATAAAAGTGACTCATGTCATGCAGGAATTCATAGAAAAGATAGTGAACATAATTCTCAGTAATATTGAAGGCAAAAGTGCAATAATATATTTAAAAGGGATGAAAGGAAACAAAACAAACTATCAACCAAGAATTTTATATCTGGTGAAATTATTTTTCAAAAATTAGAGCAAAAAAGAAAGACATTTCTATATTAAAGAAAAACAAAGGCTGAGAGGTTGTTTTCAACACCTAGACCCACCCTACAAAAATGCTAAAGAGAGCTGCTTAGGTCAAATTGAAAGACTGGCAAAAAAGTATCTCAGAGGCATATAAAATATAAAGGTATGCAGTAAAGTTAAATAAATAAACAAATATTTTAAAAATTGATTATAGTAATTTTGGTTGATAACTTTATTTTTATTTCCTAACTTACTTAAAAAGAAAAATAACAAATAATAAACATAAATCTATGTTAATAGATTATATGATGTTAATAACTACATAATATATAAAGGTATAATTTAAAAGAGAAGTGTTTTATACAAAATTTATTTAGTATTATACAAAATCTATTTAAAATAGATTTTCATTACTATTGGGTGCAATTACCATAGTAATAAAAAAAATCTACATAATACATATAAATGGAATTGTGAAGAGAATTACAATGTGTCACAATAAATAGACACAAAGAAATGAAAGCAGATACCCGGCGGCACCTGTGGCTCAAGGAGTAGGGCACCAGCCTCATAGCCTGAGGGTGGCAGATTTGGGCTAGGCCCAGGTCAAAAACCGCAAAAAAAAAAAAAAAAAAAAAAAAAGAAAGAAAGAAAGAAAAAGAAAAGAAAAAGAAATGAAAGCAGATACAGAGTAAATGAGGGATCAAAAAAGGCTGTGAAACAAACAGAAAACAAATTAAAAATGGTAATGTAAGTTGTTTCCTATCCAAAATTGCTTTAAATATAAAGGAGTAAACTCACAAATTAAGACTATAAAATTGGAAAAACAGATTTAAAGAAAAAGTATATAATGACCACCATAGCTTCACTTTAGATCCAAAGACCCATATGGGTTGAAAGAGAAAGGGTAAAAAAAGATATTTCATTCAGGTGGTACCCCAAAGACAGATGGGTAACTATACTAATATCAGAATTAGAAAACAACAATCAAAAGTATTTTACAAGACAGAGAAGGGCTTTATGTAATGGCAAATGGTCAATTCACCAGAAGGATATAACAATTATAAACACAAATGCACTGAACATCAGAGCTATGAAATACAAGAATCTAGTATTTATAGAATTGAAGGGAGACATGGATAATTCTACAATAATATAGGAAACTTCAATACCCCACTTTCAATTATGAGTAGAACAACTAGGCATAAAATCAATAAGGAAAGACACAACTTCAACAACCATTAGAACAAACAAATATATAGGATACTCTGCCCCAATAACAGCAGAACACACACTTTCTGGTGCACATAGAACATTATTCAAGATAAACCATATATTATACTACAAAGGAGTCTTAATACATTAAAAATTGTTGAAATCAAAGTATCTTTCCTGAACACTATGATAGGAAAGTTGAAAACAGCAAAATAAGAAATTCACAAATATGTGGAAGTTATATAACATGCTTAAACAACTGGTCAAAGAAAAATTACAAAGAAATGTACAAAATTATGTCGGTACAAATGAACATAAAAACTAAACAAAACAGAATTTGTGATGCAGAGAAAACAATGCTAAGGGAGAAATTTCTCTCTGTATATGCTTACATTACAAAGAAAAGTCCCAAATCAACAGCATCTGTACTCATTAAAGTATTTTAAAAAGAATTGAACCCGAAGGAAGTACTGAAAAGTAAATTGAAATTAGAGATTAAGATAAATAAAATAAAGATCACAAAATTAAAAAGGAAATCAACATTCTCCAAAGTTAGTTTGTGAGAAAGATCCACAAAATTCACAAACCTTTAGCCAAGAGACCAAATGAGAAAGAAAAAGGAAAATAAAAGGATAGAGGATTGCTAGGCAGATGGGGAACTAGGCGGTGTCTTTCCAGAGCAGCAGATAAGGTGCCAGGTGAAGAGGGAGGGCTTCCACCATGCCCTGACCTGTGGCTTCTCCTCACCCACTCCACCAAGCAGCAGGTCCATAGGCAGCATGAAGACCCCACAACCCTCTACCCAATCTACCTGACTTTGCAGAATAGTCCTCAAGGGTGGATGAGGAGCTGAGGAACCAATCCCAGAAAGTGGAGTGAAATGAACATCTCAGAGAGGTGTCAAGCAGCAGACAGAGACTGCTTTAAGTTCTAAGTAGCTCCTGACAGCTCAGGACAAACAAAGAGTCTTAGCTTTGCCTGAGGACAAGTGGAGGAACAGTTTTCACAGTATCTTGTGAATTTGGCTGCAAGTACCCTTTTTGTTTTCCTTAAATTCAACTCTGCATTTCTTTCTTTAGGATGCCACCATCTTCCTGCTCTTATTGAAAAGAAAGATGCCTAAGGTCATCTGAACATTAGCCATCACACTAAAAAAGAAGAGAAAAACATTTATTTCTTTCAAAAACAAGGTCCAAATGAATTGGATTGAATAAACACAGATTGAAAATAGATACCTGATGCAACCCTGGGGCTTTATATATAGGAATTATTGTGTTTTATACAGTGACTTTCAGGAAGCTCAAAGATGAGCCACAGGTGCACTCAAATCTACTGACTAGTCTCTACCAACTACTCCCCACCCCCAGCTTGTTAAGCAGTGCAGAATCTTGGGCTGGGACTGCCATAGCTGAAGCTACTTTTGGTCATATCCCCAGGTGATTTATATACACACTGAACTTTGAGAACCCCTGACTTAGTGAGGATTTGGCAAATTTTTAATTGCCCTAGTATTGTCCATGAGATCCAGCTATTCCAGAGGCCCTGCTGATGTGGTCCTTGGTGAGCACATCCATGATGCTTAGCTCCCTGCTCACTGACTCATCTAAAAGCTGCCCAAATATTATAGGTGGAGTAATTACAATATTATCAGGGCTATAGGCAAAAAAAGTATTAAAATAATTTGTCATATTTTATAGTAGAACAATTGAAAACAACCTATTGTTTAACACTAAGGAATTAAAGAAATTATAGTAAATCTAACAGCTACAAAATATCTGCATGATGTCTCAAAGGTTTCCATACATGGGGAAAAATAAAAAATTAATATTATATTATATGTTTTTAATATATTTTTTATCCCCTGATCTTTCCACACTTGACTTTACTTATGGAGCTACTTAAAAGCCATGGTGTACAATTACTTTCATAACAGGTATCTTGGGATGTGTTCACCAATAAGTGGAAGAGAAGACTTGGGGTGTCTTAGAGAGACAGATAAGTGTAGACAGAGGTGGCAAACATGAAGAGAATATTTTGCAAATGCAGTAGACTTGTGCAAGTTAGCCACCCAAGGAACTGTAACAAACTGGTCAACATATGGAGGTGGTCAACATAAGGAACTAGGCCTAGTGATACAATTAGGCCAACATAAGAAGATGGACAATGCAGGGAGGTGGTCAGCTATGGAGGTTCTGTATTTTGTAAAACTGTGGCAGAATATTTTGTAAACAAAGTACATTTAGCTATAGTTTTCTATTTTCTGTATACATGGTGACCTTTGGAACATCCTGTATTAACAATCATATCACCAAAGAAAGTATTAGCATGGGAAGATAACCCACATTATATTCCTGAGTGGACAAAGCTAGCTAAAAGACATGGCAGAATTCTATTTTCAATATAAAAATGCATTTATACTGTGTGTGTATACACACACACACACACACACACACACACACAAGAATAATAATGTGAGAACACATGCCACTGTGCAACATAGGTTGGAGATTTAGAATGCTTTTCCTTGTTTTGCTGGTGCTTTTCACATTTTCTGTATTAACTTTGAATTTCTTTTCACAAAGTGATAAAAAGAAGTCAGTTATAAGAAAGAAAGATGAAGCTGTGTTTTTTTAACCATAAATAGTAGGAAAAACTTTTTCACTAGAAACTTGTTTCTCCTAATTCTGATTCAATTATAGGCAATACGCAGCAATGACACTGACTTCCTCTTGCACCACAGCTGTGGCTGTCAATCCTGGCCACAGGTTACTAGCAGATTATCATCTGGGGAACTTAAACCAACTAAACAAACATCAACACACACCAAAAAGAATGGATCTTCCCCCTCCCCACACAAAAACAACCCTGAGTGCTGAGATATTTAAAAAGCTTCCCAGAGACCCACTGCAAGTCTGATTAAAAGTGTATTCATTATCACTTCATGTTTGAAAACCACTACTACAATTATGTTGTAATTACTAAAGAACAAAGCATTTTTCTCACAATACTTCTGACACAAAATGTGTGTGTGTGTATTTTCCTGCCTCACACTAGCAAGTTTTCCAGCTCTCTGACACCAAGCACATGTGCTATAACTTAACTCTGACACTAACTATACCAGGTTAGCATTGACCCCCCATAGGTTAAAACCCCCAGTGCCACAAAACTGCTATCCACCCACATGCTTCAAATCCAAATTGCAAGGCGTAGGTCCCCTGGTTACCCAGACTTCTTGGTCACAAACAGGATCCCATGACCCCCTCATTGCATTCGATAATTTACTCTGGTAGCTCACAAAACTCAAGGAAACACTGTGCTTCATATTACTGATTTATTATAAGAGATATTGTAAAGAAGAAAAATAAGCAGTCAGGGAGAGAGGTACACAGGGCAAGGCCTATAAGTGTTCTGAGCACAGGATTCTGTCCCTGCCGAGTTTAAGATGCGCCACCTTCCTGTCACAGGGATGTAACCACCAACCTGTCGTCTAGAATTTGTATGGATGTCTCACTAGGTAGGTGTGATTGATTAAATCACTGCCATTGGTGACTGAAGTGAATCACCAGCTCCTGTCCCCTCCCCAGCAGTCCGGGGATAGAACTGAAAGTTTGACCCTCTAATCACAAGGCCTCTTGTCACCTCATTAGGGAAGACTCACATGTTCATGAAAGGGGTTTATTATGAATAACAAAACAATCTTATTTCACATCTATTACTTGAAAAATTTCGAGGGTCTTACACATTCTGTGCCAGGAACTTGAAGAGAAACAAATCTGTGTTTCTCATTATATCACAATATCACAGTGACAAAACCCTATGATTAGATATTTTGGATGGTCCATTAAAGTATCATTTTTAAAGTCCTCTCACTACCCTTCAATCAAAAAATAATCAACAAACATTTATTGAGCATCTGATTTATTCCATTTGAGTCTGACAGTAATCCCAGAAGTCAGTGGAAATACTGTTCATAAATCCATTATGCATCATAAACACACAGAATTCCAGAGTTCCTTAGGGAAGATTCAAATCTGTGCTCCTGAACTCCAAAGCCAGTAGTCTTTCCACTAACCACAAAGACGCCAATGCTCCACGTTTATCTTCAGTCTGTAATTTTTCTACTCTATGATTCCCTTTCTTTAGACATCCCAGACACATTTACAAGGCTTACATCTGAGAGATAGGAAAGTGCCTTTCTTTACATTGATAATTAGGCTGCATTAGCTCAGAAATTTCTGAAGATCACCATCTCATCATCCTTTGGGAGGCTGAGGTTCTCCAGGGGTAAGGCCTTCTATAGCTGGTCCAGTAAGGCAGAGTAAATAAACCAGAGCCTTGCTGTAACATTTATTTTTTCAGCAGAATCTGGACTTTAGCAAATAATGTTCTAAGAGACAAGGTGACTGGAACCATTTGTAATTTACCAGCTGTCATATGATTCTGCCCTTTGTAAAATGCTAATTGATTGGAAGACTGTTTCTCTTTTAATACTGTAGATGTTGACTTTCATTGTACTTTCACAGTATAAATGTTCTTGTCTGTCTTTTTATTTTTTACACAGTTCACTTTGGAAAAAATTTTAAAGAGTTTCTTAGCAAAGTTTTGAATTTATAGCAAAATTGAGTGTAAAGTACAGAGATTTCCCGCTTCCCTGTGCCCATGCATGCACAGTGACCATTTTCAGCACACCATATCAGAGGGCACATTTGATACAATTTATAAAGCCACATTGACACAACATTGTCACTCCAAGTCCACAGTTTACTTTAGGGCTCACTTTTTGTGGTATACATTTTATGTGTTTGGACAACCATGTGTGTCTCTGTGTATGTCATTATACTATCTACACAGGATTTTCACTGACCTAAAAATTATCTGTGTTCAGGCAGCACCTGTGGCTCAAGGAGTAGGGTGCTGGCCCCATATACAGGAGGTGGAGGGTTCAAACTCAGCCCCTGACCAAAAAAAAAAAAAAATTCCCTGTACTACCTATTCATTTTCCTTGTCCTCCACCTCTGCAAATCTCTGGCATACCTAAGGTTTTCATAGATTTCCTAGGCATGTGTACAAAGTAACAAAGTACATGTTTCACCAGTGAGAATACAAAAGGAAAACAAATAAGGAAATAAAATACTGCTAATGCTAGATATGAAATTACTGTCATATATTGACTCAGATTAGAATGAATAATTTATCACTGAAAATTATAACATTGTTTTTCTAAATCCCAGAGTACAAAAAAACAATCAGGCTGGCTAAACTTCTGGGATTACAGGTGTGAGACACAGTGCCTGGTCTATTTTTATAATTTTAAAAGAAGATATAAAGTATATGATCAAACTATATGTGTGGAATCCAACACAAAGATCAGAGCTAGAAAGTCAATTTTGGAATCACCCGTGTGCAGAAGTAATTTAAAGGCATTCTTCATAATTACCAGGTCATGGAAGAAGCCCAAGTGCCCATTGATCCACGAATGGATCAATAAACTGTGGTATATGTACACCATGGAATACTATGCAGCCATAAAGAAAGATGGAGACTTTACGTCCTTCATGTTTACATGGATGGAGCTAGAAAATGTTGTTCTTAGAAAGTATCACAAGAATGGAAGAAAAAGTATCCAATGTACACAGCCCTATTATGAAACTAATTTATAGCTTTCATAAGAAAGCTATAACCTAATTATGGCCTAAGAATATGGGCAGGGGGAGGGAGGGGAAGGGGATAGATGGAGGGTGATTGGAGGGATCACCTTTATAGTTTCTCTTTCAAGGGTACAAGTGAATCTTTCTAAAAGTAGAATATAAATATCTTAACACAATAATTAAGAAAATGACATAAAGGCTATTAACCAGTTTGATGAAAATATATCAGATTGTATATCAAAACTGCACACTGCATTAATGTACACAGCTAACATTTAATTTAAAAAAAAGACATCACTGGGGAAGGATACGCTTAGATAGAGGCTGAGACTAAACTCAAGCTCACTCAATATTTGACAAAAAGAATAAAGATGAAGTGCTAGCAAGGAAGAAGGACCCAGAATAGTCAGTGAAATAGCACAGAGCTCAGAAGCCAATAGTGAACTGAAGACAGTAATTTTTCAAGAAGAAATATGTGATCATAAGTGTCAAATTCATATGGAACTCAAAGTAGGACAGACAAGTAGGTACTTGATATGACAAGATGACTTTCAGATGATGACCAGTCATCAACAACATTACTCAAACTACAACACTGGCCTTAATCTTAGCTATCCCTAAACCTAGACATCAATAACACTAGACATTCCTAACTATTGCAATACATAACTCTACCCATTGATAACCAGACCTAGTCCCTAACTCTATCTATCCCTAACCCTATCTTAACCCCAGCCATCACTGACCCTAGTCAGTCTCTAACCTTAGCTAGCCCCTAACCCTAGTTATTCCCATCCATATCTCTAACCCTAGCCATCACTAACCCTAGTCAGTCTCTAACCCTAGCCATCACCAAACTAACTTTAATCTAACCCTAGCTATTGCTAACCATAGACTGTCCCTAACCCTAGCCATTCCTAACACTAGCAAGTTCCTAACCCTAGCCATCACAAAACTTATCCTGCAATTGCTATCTGAGTGGAGCATGGATGACTTCCTTATAAATAATTTATGAGATGACAGGACAGGGTCATAAATAATACATCAAAGAGTCACAGAAGAATAATACATGAGGGCTGCCCACAGAGTTGACAATAGGTCCAGACTTAATTAATCAATGAGTGCATTCAATCATCAGCTCATTAATATTCATGGAGGCAAAGCTCATCCTAGAGCAGGATTTCATGGGTAGGCAGGGCAGGTGAGGCAGGTTGTTCTGGCCTTCAGTAAGGCCATGACTCCAGGTCCCAGGAGTAGGATGGATTCCTCACCTGCCCAGGGAATAATGATTCATAGCCATCCAGGTAGGGATAGCCTCAGCCCTACAAGTAGGCTAAAGCTCCCAGTCTTGTTGTGGGACGGGATTCATTGTCCACTCCATGAATAATTCATGGACTAGTGGAGTGTTGTTACCCTGGATTTACAAGCAGGTCAGCTCCCAGACTCAGGGTGCTTGAGTGCCCAGTAGAGCTTGGATATGCTGTCTCATGAATAATTCATCAACAGGGCCACAAAGCCCCAGCAATATCCCTCCCTAAAACTAGGCCTCCTTACCCTCAGCCCTCCCTACATTAGCCATCCTTAACCTTGTATATCCCTAACACTAAGCAATTCCTAAATATAGACATCTCTAACCCTAACCAGTACTTAATATGAGTCATTGCTAATCCATGCCAGTCCTGATAACTAGACATCACTAATGACAGCTAGTCCCAAACCTTAGCCATTGTGAACCCTAGCCAATCCCCAATTATAGCCATTGCTAACCAACCCTAGCTGATCCATCACAGTAGCAATCACTAATCCCAGCCAATTCCTAACACTAAGAATTGCTAACCCTAGCTGATCCTTCAACCAAGCAACTGTGAATCCTAAGCAGTCCATATCACTAGCCATTGTTAATTCTAGCCAGTCCCCAACCATAGCTACCACTAATGCTAGGTGGCCTCTAACCTGATCCATCATGAATTTTAGCCCTTCCTTAACCATAGTCATTGCTAATCTTATCTGGTGCTTCACCCAAGCTATGTATCATGAACTGTAGCTGATCCCAACTATAGCCAACTTCAACCTTAACCAGTCCCTAATCCCTTAGCCATGGCTAACCCTAGTTTGTCCCTAACACTAGCCATCCCTCTCCTGGTGGAACATGGATGAGCCACTTTATAATAATTTAGGAGAGGGCATGGCAGGCAGGGTAGGGCATAAATAATTCACCAATGGGACATGGGAAAATATAGGGGACCTGCATAGATAATTGGCTGCTTCTCATATGCATTGGGAAAAAAAGATATTTTAAAAAATATATATGCTAAATAAACCTTATTTATATTCATATATAGGTATGTACATTTACAGGAAATATCTGTTTAGTTAAACTATTAGTAGCAATGGCTAGAATAGAAGAGAGGAAAAGCTAAGAGTCCTACTTGAATTTCCTTTCTTTTTTTGCAGTTTGGCCAGGGCCAGGCTTGAACCTGCCACCCCTGGTATATGGGCCCCACACCCTACTCCTTGAGCCACAAGCACTGCCCCATGCTTGAATTTCGAATAGTGAGAGTGTGTTCACATATTATTTGTAATTAAAAAGATAGTTCTAATTTTGTTTTTGTATTTTTATGTATGTTCCTGACATTTGGGAATGAACAGGAATAAGCTGGAGTCAAGATTGCCTTGATTCAGATCCAGGCCTGCCTATTAACTACCAGTGTGACTCTAAGGAGATCATTTTTCCCATAGAGTTTTATTGAAAGTTAAATGATATATGATACATGTAAGGTAGTTAATATCCTTCCTTCTTGCTTTTGTTTTACTAGCATAGTAAACTCTTCAAAATGGATGAAAATATCATGAAATTATTAACAGAAACACACACATATATTAAAGAAATATTTTTCAAAAAGCTTGTGATAGTTTCAGAAATAATTCTGCTACAGGATAGAAAGTGAGACTTCTCTTTATATCAAAACGAAGAGGATGGGATTTCACTCTGATGGTAAGAAGAAGTAGGAATAAAGTCTTACTGTTTTACAAGAACCAGTCATTAGCAATAGGGTAGTTTTCAAAGTATCTTTTATAAATATTTCCCCATAGGTTCAACTTGATTATTTTTAATGATACATCATGGATAAATTGCCATTTATTCATAATAGCTGTTAATATTTTTCTTTCTAGTTTTATGTTAGTTGAGGTTACAAAGAATTAGGTTGTGATGTTTGCATTTGTTAGGTAAAGTCTCTTTTTATAATTGTGTCCTGATCCCGAGAAGTGTTCCATACACCCTAACATTGTGCCCATTAAATGAAAGCACACACATCCCTCTCCCTCCTCCTCTATCCCAACTCCCTCATTCCCCAACCCACAACGTTGAATTGATTTGAGTTTTTCTCTTATGTGGAACATGTACTAGATTGTCTGCTAGCTTCAAGTAAGAATTAAGTACATTAGATTAGTGATTCTCCATTCTTGTGATGCTTTACTGAGAATAATGTGTTCCACTTCCATGAAGGTTAATACAAAAGATGTAAAGTCTCCATCTTTTTAATGGCTGAATAGTATTCCATGGTATACATACACCAGAGTTTCTTATTTTTTCTTTTTTTTAAATTAAATTATAGCTGTGTACATTAATGCAAACATGGGGTATAGTGTAGTGTTTTCATATACAGTTTGAAATATTTTCATCAAACTGGTTAACATGGACTTTATGTCATTTACTTAGTTATTGTGTTAAGGCATTTATACTCTAGTTTTAGAAAGATTCACTTATATCCTTGCAAGACAGACCATAGAAGTGATCTTTCCAATCACCCCCCCCACCCATCTGCCCTTCTCCCCTTCCCTCCCGCACCCCTTCCCATATTCTTGGGCTAGAATTAGGTTGTAGCTTTCATTTGAGAACTATAAATTAGTTTCAAAATAGGGCTGTGTACATTGGATACTTTATCTTCCATTCTTGTGATACTTTGCTAAGAACATTTTCCAGTTCCATCCATGTAAACATGAAGGAGGTAAAGTCTCCATCTTTCTTTAGGGCTGCATAGTATTCCATAGTGTACATATACCACAGTT
>NW_003852511.1:6649066-6672881 GCF_000181295.1 Otolemur garnettii
TCTTTTCCTGGTTTTGGAATCAAGGTGATGTTTGCTTCATAGAATGTGTTGGGTAGTATTCCGTCTTTTTCTATATTTTGGAAAAGATTGAGTAATATAGGTACTAGTTCCTCTTTAAAGGTTTGGTAGAATTCTGATGTGAAGCTATCCGGTCCTGGGATTTTCTTTTAAGGGAGATTTTGTATAGTTGATGCCCTTGATTTCCACTTGATTCTGGCTAAGTCTTGGAAGGTGGTGTGCTTCCAAGTATTGGTCAATTTCCTTTAGATTTTCATATTTATGAGAATGAAGTTTCTGGTAATATTCATTAAGGATTTTTTGAATTTCTGAGGGGTCTGTTGTTATTTCATCTTTACTATTTCTGATAGATGAAATTAGACATTTTACTCTTTTATTCCTGGTTATGTTAGCCAAAGGTTTATCTATTTTATTAACCTTTTCAAAAAACTAACTTTTTGATTCATTGATCTGTTGTATAAGCCTTTTGTTTTTAATTTCATTTAATTCTGATCTAATTTAGGTTATTTCTTTTCTTCTGCTGGGTTTGTGATTGGAATCTTCTTCCTTTTCCAGTTGCTTGATACATCCTATTAAGTTGTTAACTTCCTCTCTTTTACTTTTATGGACTTGCGTATGTTAAACCAGCCTTGCATCTCTGGGATGAAACCGTTGATCATGATATATGACGTTTTTGATGACAAGATTCAGTGATTTGCCTAGGATTTTACTGAGAATTTTTGCATCCATATTCATTACAGAAACTGGTCTAAAGTTTTCCTTTTTAGTTCGGTGTTTTCCTGGTTTTTGTTTCAGAGTAATGTTTGCTTCATAGAATGTGTTGGTGAAGAGTCTTTCTTCTTCAATTTTTTTGGAAGAACTTCTGCAGTATCTGAATAAGTTCTTCTTTGAAGGTTTAATAGAATTCTACTGTGAAGCCATCCAGACCAGGTCATTTTTTTGTTGGAATTTTTTTATTGTTTATTTGATCTCAGTGCTTGAAATTGCTCTGTTTAGGAGATCTATTTCTTCCTGAACCAGGGAGATTCCAGTATTGATCCATTTCATTCACATTGTCAAATTTCTGGGCATAGAGTTTCTTGCAGTATTCACAGCTGCTCTCTGATATCTCTATGGCATTTCTTGTGATTTCCCCTTTATCATTTCTTATTGAGGTTATTAGAGATTTTCCTTCTCTGTCTCTGGTTAGTTTGGCCAAAGGTTTATCTACATCATTTACTTTTTCAAAAACAACCTTTTAAAAATTAACTTTCTATATGTTTTCTTCTTTTCAATTTTATTAATCTGTGATTTAATTTTGACTATTTCTTTACTTCTGCTGGGTTTAGGGCTTAGATTGTTCTTCTTTTCCCAAATCCATAAGATAGTTTCTGAGTGTGCTGATGTACTCACTATCTGTTTTTTGAATGTAGGCATCTAGAACAATAAATTTTCCTCTCAGGACTGCTTTTGCTGTATCCCACAGGTTTGGGTAACTTGTGTCTTCATTGTTGTTATATTTGAGGAAATTAACAAATTCTTATTTTATTTCTTCATAAACCCAACTATCATTCAGCATAAGGTTGTTTAGTTTCCAAGACTTTGTGTGTGTGGATGCACATTTTTGTTAGAATTGAGCATCACCTTTATAGCTTTGTAGTCTGAGAAGAGACATGGTATCATTTCTATTCCGTTAATTTTTCTGATGTTTGATTTGTACCCTAGATTTGATCTGTTTTTGAGTATGTGCCATGAACTCAAGAGAAAAAAAGTATATTCTTTTGCTTTGGGATGGTGTGTTCTGTATATGTCTATTAATTCCATTTGATCAGTAGGATGTTTAAGTCCTTTGTGTCCTTGTTTACTTTTTGTTTAAAGGATCTATCCAGTTCTGTCAGAGAGTTGTTGAAATCCCTGACTAGTAATGCATTATGGAATATCATATTGCTCAGACCTCTCAAGATCTGTTTCATAAATCTGGGAATATTTAAGTTAGGTGCATAAATGTTTAAAATTGAGATGTCTCCTTGGTGTATTGTTCCTTTGGCCAGTATGAAGGGTCTATCTTTGTCTTTCTTAATGAAAGTTTCTTTGAATCTGCTTGTATCTGAGAATAAGATTGTAACCCCTCTTTTCTTCTGATTTCCATTTCCTTGAAACACTGTTTTCCATCATTAACCCTGAGTCTTTATTTGTCCTTCAAGACTTGGTGTGAAGTCCTTGAAACACTGTTTTCCATCATTAATCCTGAGTCTTTATTTGTCCTTCAAGACTTGGTGTGTCTCCTGGAGCCAGCATATGGATGGCTCATGTTTTTAAAATCTAAACAGCTATGCCTCTTCAGTAGGGACTTCAATCTATTGACATTTATTGAGAGTATCAATAGGTTTGGTGGAATTCTATTTATCTTATTATGAAATATTTGATTGTGCAGTTTTATTCTTTCTGCCATGATAGAAGCTAAGTTCTGGCCTTTGGCTTCTAGGTGTTTGCTTTGGTGGTGGTCCATTGTGTTGTTCAGTATTGATAATAGGTCTAAGTATTTACAGTAGAGCTGGTCTTGTTGTGGTGAATTTCCTTAGGGCTTTCATATACACAAAATACTTCATTTCTCCAGCAATTTTTAAGCTAAGTTTAGCAAGATACAGGATGCTGGACTGAAAATTATTTTGTTTAAGGATGTTGAAGGTGGAAGACCATGCTCTTCTGGCTTGGACAGTTTCAGTTGAAAAGACTGCTGTCATCCTACTGGATCTGCCCTTGTAGGTCAATTGGTGCTTACTCTTAGTTGCCTGCTGTTTTTTCTCCTTCATCTTGACTTTTGACAGGTTCATTACAATGTATCTTGGAGAGGCTCTGTTAGAGTTGAGCTGACCCAAGGTTCAATATGCATCTGAAAAGAGTGTGTCAGGATCTTTAGTAAAACTTGGGAAGTTTTCATTTCTGATAATCTCCAGTAGGGCATCCATTCCTTTGGGATAATATTCTTCCCTTTCAGGGATTCCTATTATTTGTAAGTTTGTATGCTTCATGCAGTCTTGTAGTTCTCTAAGTGCCTGCTCTGGTTTCTCTCTCTCTTCTGCCTAACTACCTGTGTTAACTCAAAGATTATCTTCTAACTCTGGTGTTCTCTCTTCTCTGTGATCTATTTTTTATACTTTCTATTGTTTCTTTGCATTCCTTGATTGTCTCCTTCATTTCCTTAACTCATCCATTTCTTTTCTATATTGTACATAACTCTTATTCAACTTTCAGTTCTGTCTATTTTCAAATCCATTCCCTTTATTTTCTTAATCACCCATATTTTAAATTCCCTTTCTGTCAGATCCATTAATTCCTTATAAAATGAGTCTTCTGTAAATGTTGCTTCATGGTCCCTTGGAGAAGTTGCTCTATTTTGGTTTTTCATGGTGTCTGAAATTTTCTTTTGGTTCTTCCTCATGTGTGTTTCCTTCTTGTTCACCTTTTTGCACATCTTTTTTCCTTCTCAGTTCCTCCTTTGCCCAAATTACTTCATCTCAGACTTTATGTGATGCAGAGACCTCTTGGTATGAGGCCAAACTGAGGAGAAAGGTAAGGAGCAGGCAGGGAGAAACAGGGGGAAAAGAAAGAAAGAGAAAAAAAGAATGAAATAATCATCTCTTTTGCACAATGCAAGGGTATATGTTAAAACTATTAAGAGGAGAGTATAAATGCCTTAACACAATAAATAAGTGTGATAAATATTAATAGTTTGATGTAAGCATTCCAAATTTTATATAAAATCATCACATTATACCCCATAAATGCATTAATGTACACAGTTATGATTTAATAAATAAAGAAGAAAGGAAAATGGGGAAGAAGAAATAACAGAAGAATGAAAAGAAAACAAATCTTAGGGAAGGACAGGAAGGAGGACAGGAAGACAGACGAGAGTGATAGAAGAAATGGTTTTGATTAGGATGGTGCTAAGGCCATGCTTGTAACTCAAGGGTCTTGAGATGACTAGATTGGGAGGGTTTCTCAAAATCAGGTGGTCTTTACCTGACTGAGTGGGACCAGACTCTTCCTCTGGCAAGACTAGGAAGGGAAGGAAAAGACCAAAAACAATAAACACTAAGGAAAAATTTAGGAATAATTAAAATGAAATAGAAAAATTCTGCAGCATAGTCTTGCCAATGCTATCTTACCAGGGCTAGAGGTAGGAAGATCTATGGGTTTCACTGAGCCTGCTCACTACTGTGGCCTACCTTCCAAGCCACAGCTGTGTCCCCCCCAGCTCTCTGAAAGAAAGTAAAAAATAGGAAAAAAGAAATAATATTAAGAAAAGAATAGATAAAGGAAACTAAAAATACTGTTGTATCTAATAGAGAGGGAAGCGAAGTAAGGAAAGAAAGAAGAGATAAGAAAAGAGGAGGGGATATCTTAACTGTTCCAAAGCTGATTATTGTTGGTGAGATGAGAAAGGTAGAAAAGTCACTGTCCAAATAGAGAACGTACTGGAGTGAAATGTGGAAAGAGAATAAATGAGGCTAAAATACTGTAACCAAATATACAGGAGCCCTGGCTCTTGATGAAAATAAAAATAGAAGGTAAGAAAAGAACCAACCATACAAACAAGCAACAAATAAAACACATTGATACAAAATATTGTAAACCTCTAAAGAACCCAAAATAAACAACCTCAGTAACAAATAAATGAAAAATAGAAATAAGAAAAGAAAAATAAATAATAAATGAAGAAAAACATAGAAACAAAATTTAAAAAACTAATTATATATATACCTATGTACATAAAAGCCTATATATATTTAGCGGAAGAGTCCGACTTTAGTAGGAAAATATTTGTGTTGCAATATATTGCTAGAACATCAGGTGGCGCTGTAGTTTTAGGAGGACAAAGAACACAGCTGATAACCTCTCTTGGGCATATACTAGATCCTCAAATTAAATGTCCACCGTGATTATTTCCTCATCAATCAGGTTCTGCAATGTTAGGAACTCAGATCTCTCCTGAATCTTTCAGAAGCTGTTTTCACCTTGCCCCCTGACAATTATTTCTCGTGGGATGCTAGAGTCCCTGAGCCTAACTTGAGTAGGGAACTGATCCTAGCAGAGGGAACTAAAATGGCTATGTTCCTGTAGGCAGCCCAGCCTCACGACCTTCTCACAAGCTTGCCATAATGGCCGCCCCTCAGCTACCAGGACCTTCCCAGACCCTTCTGCTGCCAAACCAGTGGCAAATTCATTGCAGCTAGGCCTCAAATCTGGCTGCTCTATATTGCAGGCAATCCACTACACACACTTCCCTTGAGAACCAAAAACTGCCAAAAGGCTACACTGCGACCAGTACATCTACAACTCTGGGCAGGGCTGCTCACTAGGGCTCCTGCCAGGGGCCTGTGCAAGACTTGCTTGTCCTGTCATATCTCTACCTCATTGCTCCAGTTCACCTACAGCAACCAGCACCCCACTTCCTTGCAGTGCACTCAAGCCACAGCTTCAGGCAAAATCACCACTCCAAATCACCGGACTAACTCTCCTTTCCAGGTTGCTTTAGGGAAACTCAACCTGACAGTCTTCCTGCTTCACCATCTTGCTCTACCTCTCTCATCACAGCTCTTAACAACAGTCTCATCATTCAGAAATTCTAACTCTCATGCACACTTACTGACTCAGAGAACTTTAACGAACACTCCCTGTGCCAGGCTTCCCAGAAAGCCTACTGCAAGGATGGAACTGCTATTTAGAGTACAAACATGTCAGTATGGGGCACTGGAAAGGTGGCTAGTATAAAGAAGTTGTAAATTTTTAAGTTTATTCATTATAATTAACTAAAACGCATGGACACAGCTGTGTCTTGTTGACCACACAGGATAGCACACCTCTAAAGATCCAAAGATATCCTAGTGTGTCCTGGCAAAATAGTTGGCTACTCTGATCCAGTCATTCACATGTGGGCACATACTCGGCACAGGGTCAGGGTCAGGGTCAGGCATTCCCTGAGGCCTGGGAAACTACAGCAGTGAGGATGGTGTCCAGGATCAGAGGGACTTCCTGCAGAGGGGGCACATTTTCTTTTTCTATTTTAGATTAATATGAGGGTATAAATCTTGATATTACATTGTTTAATTTCTGAGATAAAGTTGAAGTTAAAGCTGAGTCCTTCACCCAGGGGCCATTCCGAACACCCTCACATTGTGCACATTAGGTGAGATTCTGCCATCTTCCCTCCTCTCTGACTAGACTATACTTGTGTTGTTCTTTCATGGGGACATGTAGTTGTTTACATATTGCTTTCATCTCAGTATTGAGTACATTGTATTCTTTTTTCCATCCTTGAGATAATTTACTAAGAGAAATATGTTTCAATTCCATCCAGGCAAACACAAATGATGTAAAATCTCCATCTTTTCTTATGGCTGATATAGTCCACGGTGTATACCACAGTTTGTCAATCCATTCATGGGCTGACGGGCACTTGGGGTGCTTCCATGTCTTGGCAATTGTGAACTGAGCTGCAATAAACTTTCCAGTATAAATGTCCTTGTGGTAAAATGACTTTTTCTTTTAGGTAGAGACCTAGTAATTGGATTGAACTATCAAATGGAAAGTCAGATTTTATTCTCTATACTTCCTTCCTTCCATAGAGGTTGTACTAATTTGGAATGCCACCAGCAGTGCAGAAGTGTTCCCTTTTGTGAATATGCACTTCAGTATCTGCACATTTGGGATTCTCTGATGTGGGCTAATCTCACTGGAGTTAAGTGATACCTCAGAGTGGTTTTGATGGTAATTTGTCTAACACTTAGGGATGATGAACATTTTTTTCATGTGTTTCTTGGCTATTCTTCTGTCATCTTAAGATAAATTTCTCTTCAATTTTCTTGCCCACTTATAAATGGGGTTCTTCTTTGTGTTTTCATGATGGATTAGCCTGAGTTCTCTGTAGATACTAGTCATCAGCCCTTTGTCTGATTTGTGGCATGCAAATATCTTTTCCCCTTCTGAACAATTTCATGTATTTATTTTTAGTCTTGCTGCTAAGATATGGGGGTCTTATTTATAAAATCTGTTTAAATCAAATTTTTAAGAGTTTTCTCCACACTCTTTTCTGTATTTTTGGATGCACTTTTAAACACAGAGGAAGACTTTGGTCCTACAGAAAGTCCCCAGGCAGGATCAGGATTGCTGGAACACAGGGGACAGGGGACACTACATATATTTGATCAGAAAATCAGCTTCTATCATTGCACCCCTCACCCTCTCTCCACTGGAAAGCCAACATGGACACTTCAACCATTCCAATAATATACTTATTCTACAGCATCCAGAATACGTACCCTGTCTCCTGACTCCTGAGGCCATCTGTAATTACAAAAAAATAAATAAATTATCATGAACATTGGACCATTCAGTGTTCTGTTTGCACAGTTTTTCTTGACTTGGTGAAATTAAAAAACTTGATGGTGGAATTGCAGGAACCCCAAATCAAGAACAGAGTAAATTCATTGTTGCCCAAAGACAGATAGTTTTGTGCGGGATGTATCTCTGAAGTCCATTTTAATTGGCAATTACAGAAACATTTCCAAAAAGAGAAAAATGTAGCTGAGGATGAGTCTCAGTAGAATGCTGTCTGTATCTTATGTCACAATTTTTAATGATGTCTCGAATCCTTGAACCAGTTTTCAGCCATTAACACAGTCTCAGTCAAAATTTCACCTACCACAGAAAACATATGTGTCATCTATACAAATAATATTCATGTTTTCACACATTTTTTCAATTGGAAAGATAAAACTAGGAGAGCAATATTTCCATTTCACATAAAGACATGTAGCCTGACCTTGGTCATGGATGAAATCTTGTCATCTGCCCTGGTCCCAGTGATCTTATCTTGTGGGTCCTCAGATGGAGCTAGGAGACAGAGTGACTGTCAGTGCCTTGCAAAGGTTGGTCATGAGTTATTCAAGGGACTTCCTTTTCCATTCTTGTGATACTTGCCAAAGAAGAATGTACTTCAACTCCATGTAGCTCAATACAGAAGATAAAAAGTTTCATGTTCTTTTTTTTAATGCCTGAATAGTATTCTATGGTATTCATATACCAGAGTTCCTTAATCCATTCCTGGGTTGGTGGGCATTTAGATTGTTTCTACATCTTGGCGATGGTAAGTTGAGCTGCAATAATCAATCTAGTGTAAATGTCCTTATGATAAAAGGATTATTTTGTTGTAGATAGGTGCCTTGAGAAATGGGATTATGAGATCAAATGGAAGGTCTATTTCTAGTTCTTTGAGGATTCTCCATACTCCTTTCCAAAGAGGCTGTAATAGTTTGCAGTCTCACCATCAGAGTAAAAGTGCTCCCTTCTCTCCATATCCAACTTTGTGATGTGGGCTGTTCTCTCTGGGATTAAGTGTTCTCTCAGGGTGGTTTTGATGTTCATTTCTCTGATGATTAGGCATGATGAGCATCTTTTCATATGTTTGTTAGCCAGTCTTCTGTCTTCTTCAGCGAAGGTAACGTTCATGTCTCTTGCTGTGATAGAGACACATATGATAGATGGGAGTGTTTACTCTTTTTTTGTTGATTAATTTGAGTTCTCTGAGATTCTAGTTAGCACACCTTTGTCAGATTCATGACATGCAAATATCTTTTCCACTTCTGAAGATTGTCTATTTGCTTTAATTGTTGTATCCTGAGCTGTGCAGAAGCTTTTTAGCTTAATTAAGTCCCATTCATTTATTTTTGTTGTTGTTATCATTGGTAGTTAATTCTTCTTCATAGTATCTTTCCCCATGCCCACATTATCAAGTGATTTTTACCTGATTTCCTCTATGATTTTTATTGTTTCATGTTATAGCTTTAAATCTTTTATGCATTTGATGTCAGATTTTTTTCATGGTGAAAATTGAGGATCCAGTATGTGTTTATCCAATTCACTGAGCACCATGTATTGAATAGGGATTTCTTCCCCCAGTGTATGCTTTTGTTTGGTTTATTAAAGATCAGAAGGTGTTGAAGAGGCCATTTTCATTTCTAGGTTTTATCATCTGTTCCATACGTGTATGTCTCTTTTTCTGTGTGGCAATACCATGCTTCATTCATCACTATGGAATTATACTATAACCTGAAGTCTAGTGGATTGATGCCATCAGCTTTGTTTTTACTCCTAATTATTGCTTTGGATATGCAGAATTTTTCTGGTTCCATACAAAAGAAAGCACTTTTCCCCCAGTTCTTTATAGTATAGTTTGGTATTTTAATGGGATTTGCATTAAAACTGTAGTTCACTTTGGTTAGTATAGACATTTTAACAATGTTATTTCTTCTCAGCTAAGGGTATGATATGTTCTTCCATTTGTTAAAGTTTTCTGCTATTGCTTTCTTTAGGGTTTCATGATTCTTTTTGTAAAGGTTGTCCACCACCTTTGTTAGGTATATTGACATATATTTTATTTTCTTTGAACCTATTCTGAAGGGTATTGTGCCTTTGGTTGGCTTCTCAGCTTGACTGTTACTGGCATATACAAAGGCTACTGACTTGTGAACATTGATTTTACAGCATGAGATGATACTATATTTGTTGGCCACTTCTAAGAGTCACACAGGTTGTTGAGTCTCAGGGGTTTTCTCAGTATAAGATTGTATCATCAATAAAGACTGAGAGTTTAACTTCCTCTTACACCATTTAGATGCCTATAATATCTTTCCCTTGCCTGATTACATTGGCTACAACTTCCAGAACTATGTTGCATAGTAGTGGTGATAGAGGACACCCTTGTCTACTTCCAGTTCTAAGTGGAAAAGCTTTCTGTTTTACTCCATCCAGTATGATATTGGCTGTGGGTTTGTCATAGATGGCCTCAATTGGTTTAAGAACTGTGCCTCCTGGTTCAGTGCCTGTGGCTCAAGTGGCTAAGGCACATACACCTAAGGTGGTAGGTTCAAATCCAGCCTGGGCCTGCCAAACAACAATGACGGCTGCAACCAAAAAACGCCAGGTGTTGTGGTGGGCGCCTGTGGTCCTACCTACTTGGGAGGCTGAGGCAGGAGACTCGCTTGAGCCCAGGAGTTGGAGGTTGCTGTGAGCTGTGATGCCATGGCACTCTACCCAGGGGGATAGCTTGAGGCTCTGTCTAAAAAAAAAAAAAAAAAAAAAAAGAACTATGCCTCCTATGCTTATTTTCTTAAGCATTCTTGTTAGAAAGGTGATGAATTTTGTCAAAAGCTTTTTATGAATCTCTTGAGAGGACCATATGGTCTTTATTTTTGCTTCTGTTTATGTGGTAAATTACACTGATGCATTTGCTTATGTTAAACCAAACTTGAATCCCTGGGATAAAGTCTAATGGATCATAATGTTTATTTTCTTTAATGTGTAGCTGAAATTTATTTTCTAGGAGTTTATTGAGTATTTTAACATCAATATTAATTAGTGAAATTTTTTTGTATTCTTTTTGAGTTGGGTTCTTTCCTGGTTATGGTATCAGGGTGATGTGTGCTTCATAGAATATAGTGGGGAAAGTTTTCCTTCTCAAAGTTTGGGAATAGGTTCTGCACTATAGGTATAAGCTCTTCTTTGATGGTTTTGGTAGAATTCCATCTACTCATGGATTTTTTAGTTTAGTTTAGTTTTTTATAGTTTCCTCACTTTCAGTGTTTGAGATAGATCTATTCAAGGGATCTATTGCTTCCTCTAGGGAAATTGTGTAATTCTAAGTATTGGTACATTTACTCTACATTGTCAAAATTCAGGGCATGGAGTTTGTTGTAGTCATCAGAACTGATCTCTTGTGTCTCTGAGCTATCAGTTGTTATTTGCCCTTTTTCATTTCTGATTGAGGTTATTAGAGATCTTATCTATTTCTAGTTAGTCTGGCCAAAAGGTAACTAATTTTGTTCATCTTCTCAAAGAACAAATTTTCTGTTGTATTAATTTTCTGTATGATTCCTTGGCTTTCAATTTCATTTATTTCTGACTTAATTTTTGTTATTTCTTTTCTTCTGCTAGGTTTGGGATTGGGGTGCTTTTCCTTTTCCATTGACTTGAAATGAGTCCTTAGATTGCTGCTTTGTGCTCTTTCAGTCTTTCTGATATGGGGATCTAAAGAGATAACATTCCCTCTGAGGACAGCTTTTGCAATATCCCACAGGTTTTGGTAGCTTGTGGATTCATTGTTATGTTTAAGCTGAAATCTAATAATTTACTTCTTGATTTCTTCCTGATCCAACTATCAATCCTCATAAGGTTGTGTAGTTTCTATGGCTTTGTGTGGAGATGAACCTATTTGTTGAAGGAGTTGTTCTACCTTGATTTCCTAGTGGTCTGAAAAGATACAATGTATAATTTCAATTCTTCTCAATCTGTTGAAGTCTGATATGTATCCTAGGATATCATACAATTTGCAGGATGATCTATGTGCTGACAAAAATAACACATACTCATTAGTTTTGGGATGATAAGTTTTGTTCATGTTTATTAATTCCAATTATTCTAGGCTTGCATTTTAGTCCTTTATTTCTTTGTTGACCTTCTGTTCAGAGTATCTGTCTGGTTGTGTCTGAGAGATGTAAAAGTCCTCAGCTATTATGGTGTTGTCTAATATCATACATATTGATGTTGTTCAGACCATTAAGGGTTAATTTCAAAAAAATCTGAGCACCTAAGTTGGATGCATATATATTTAGAATTGAAAAGTCCTCTCGATATATTGGATCCTCAATCAGTTTACAGTGCCTCCTCTTTGTTTTTCTTTGCTTTAGTTTATTGAAATCCAATTGTATCTAAAAATAAAATTGTGACACCTTCTTTCTTCTGTTTGCCATTTGCCTGAACTATTGTTTTCTAAGTCTTAAACATGAGTCATATTTTGTCCTTTGAGGTTATAGTGTTTCTCCTGGAGATAGCATATAGTTGGCTTGTGCTTTTTTATCCATTCTGCTAGCCTTTGCCTCTTCAATGGGGAATTCAAACAATTCACATTTATTGAGCCAATTGTTTAGTATAGTGGAGTTCTTTTTATTTTATTTGTTGAAAGTCTGTTGCTTAGTTTTATACATTGTGCCACTGTGAAACCTATGTTTTGCCCTTTAGTTTCTGGATGTCTACTTTGCTGGAGATCCTTTGTGATGGTCAGTGTGGAGAATGAGTCTGAATATTTCTATAGAGCTGGTCTTGTTGTGGCTTGCATAGTTGCATATCAGCACAAGATTTGATTTCCCCATTGCGTTCCAGGCATAGTTCAGCAGGATATAGAATCCTGGGTGAAAAATTGCTTACTTCAATAAGGTTAAAGGTAGTTGACCACTGTCTTCTGGCTTTAAAATTTTCAGCTGAAAAGTTCACTGTCACCCTGATGGATCTGCCCTTGTAGGTAAATCGGTGCTTATTCCTGACTTCTTACAGGATTTTGTCTTTCATTTCATCCTTGTCCAGGATCATGGCAATGTGTCTAGGAGATGTCTGTTTCTATTGAGACAAACCAGCATTTGATATGCATCTAAAATGAATGTGATTATGCTTTCAAATCTTTGGTGAAGCTTGAGAAATTTTAAGTTATGATATCCTCCAGTATGGCTCCCATTCCTTTGAGTCAATCATCCCCTTCTGGGATGTCTATCATTGATATGTTTGACCACCATACCAATAATTCTATGACCACAAGTCCCATAATTCTTTAAGCAACTGTTATGCTTTTACAATCTTCTGTTCTGCCCTGTTAAATGCCTGAGTTCACTCAAGAGCTCTATCCTGTGGTTCTGAGATTCTTGCTTCATCATCATCTAATCTGTTATTGATAATTTCTACTGCACCTTTAGTTTCTCTGACTGACTTCTTCAATTCCTTTAGCACTGATGCATCTTCTCAAATTTCATCATATGTTTTATTCATTTTCTGGGTGAATTTTTGGAATTCTTTTTGATTTCTCTTTGTCTTCAATTACCTTAATCATTTTTGCCATCCATACTCCAAATTCCCTTTCTATCTATTCCCTAACTTCTTTGTATATGGAAATTTTTGTGGTAGCTGCTTCAGGATCCTTTGGTAGTGGAGACATTTTGTGATTTTTCATGTTGACAAAATTTTCTTGTTCATTCCTCCTCATGTGTGTTTTCTTCTTGTTCACTTCCTTCCCCTTCTTTATCTTCTTGCTTCCTCCTTTGCCTTAATTTTCATTATCTTTGTTCTTGGATGTTGGCAACTTTGTGTCCCAAGAATCAATCTTCTGAGGGATCAATTCAGCTACAGGTGGCTGGAATCCACTCTCCTCTGTCTCCCCAAGAGATGCTGATGAGAAAATGCCTCTAGTCCACCAACTTTAACATCATCAGCAAAATATGCTGGTGCTTTTCCTCCTCTCTCAAGAAAGAAAAATTTACCAGTGAGGACAATGCTCACAACCATATATTTTGCAATTGATGTTACCTTTTAAAATGCCATTCTCAGTCAGGTTCAGTTGCTAACAAACTCCAACTAGACATTCCCTCCACCAAGAAGTTGTTAACATTATTTATAATGTACATAGTGAGACTTGTATATTTTAACTGACAAAAAGAAAAAGTAACCAAGAAAAACATTTCCATTTCTGAAAATGAAAAATAATCTTACCTTCATAGAAGGTAGATCCACCTGGCACCTCTTCTAACACAAGCTCTGGGAATGTGGGAGAACACAGAGGAACTGTCACTGTGAGGGTCCTGCTGAAGACTCACTCAGGGAGCTTGTGGGTGATGTACATGTGGGCTGAAGTGTGTGCAGGTGTGTGGGTTGCAACACAGCCTGAACTGCAGCTCAGCCATGCTATATGGTTGGAAAGGAAGGCCAAGGAGAGGAATGTGAAAGAAATGACAGAGCCTTGGTTTCCTATCCAGGGCAACCTATTCAAGGTGAAATTGTCATTTTATAAATATGTTGATATGAAAATGCACTTTCTTATTCAAATGCCATTCTTACTTCTCTTGCTCGTGTTGAAGTTGAGACAATACACACTTATTTTTTATGAAAAATATAGTAGGGGGAGGGGCAAGATGGCTGACAGGTACCAGCCTCCCACAGAAGCTCTTGTCCAGAGGGAAGAATAAAGTCCAGAAAATACCCAACAAAGTTGAATACTAGGAGCCCAGCCGAGAGCTAAGAGTGATATCTGAAGGACACCTCTGCTGAGGCAATTTGCGACTCCTAGAAAGCAATCTACAGGTACATAATACATTCCAAGGGAAGGGTGTCTTTCCCCTCCCCAAGAAAGTTGTGTTTTTCTCTTTGTTTTCTCTTCATCTGTTCCTGTGAGTTTCCTACAGGTGTGCAGTGAACTGAGGACTTATTGTCTCACCCCACGTGTGAGAGCTACAGAAAGTGGGGTCTACTTCCCTAGAGGGACCCTACTGAGACTCCGAACATCCTCTCACCAGGCAGAAAAATCAAACTAACTTTTCATGACCATTTTGAATTTCCAGTCCACTCTTCACCCCTCGCCTGCAGAGACAGTAAGAGGAGGCCCAAGAGCAGTGTCCCCCAACCCCTGTGGGACCAAGTGCCCTGTCCTGGCCCTGCAACCAGAGAACTGCTTGAGCTGCAAATTTCCCATGTGGCTGCTGGCACTCCACCACTGCTCAGGGCACCTGAGTGGGGCGCCCTGAGGACTGATCGACCTGCTCGTTCCTGGCACCCCAGGCCCAGCTGCCCAAGAACTGCGAGAGAATAGTCATTTGAGAGGGAATCACACTGGAGCAGTGGTACCTCGAGGCAAAGATAAGCAGTTGCAACAGCAGGAACAATAAGGCTCACACCTCAGAGGCTTGTCTGAACAGACACGCCCTATCTCTCTGGGCAACCAGAGGAAGCTGGCATCTTCTCCAGTGGCAGCCACTGGCTGAACGGTTTTGGGATAGTTTTCAAATGGTGCAAATTAAGCACGGGGCAGAATCAGTGGAAAAACTCTGGCAACCTGAATAACCAGAGTAGATCAACTCCCCCACAGAAGGTTGGGGCAGATGGAATTGAAGATCCCATCCATAAACAGATGAGTGAGATGACAGAAATAGAGTTCAGAATTTGGATAGCAAATAAGATTAACAGAATGGAGGAAATGAGGCAATTAGAATTTCAAATTATTCAAAAGCTGTCTCAAGGATTCAATGATTTCAAAGAAAAAATGACCAAAGATTTTGACCCACTGAAGCAAGAGGTTGTAGCCCTCAAAGATCTGAAAAATACAATAGAATCCCTCAGTGACAGAATGGAGCAGGTAGAAGAAAGGATCTCTGACATGCTTTTGAACATGCCCAAACACTCAAGGATGAAGAGAAATGGAGAGCAAAAATGGATCATTATCTCAGAGAGCTCTGGGATAATTTGAACAAAACTAATATTTGTCTTATAGGAATCCCTGAAGGTGACGAAGTTGCTTCAGAAAACACAGTGGCTCTTCTTCATGAAATTATGAAAGAGAACTTTCCAGACATGCTAAGAGACTCTGAAATTCAGGTAGCAGACAGTTTCAGAACCACAGCATGACTCAACCCAAACAAGACATCCCCCAGGATTCATAATTAACTTTGCTAAAGTTAATATGAAAGAGAAAATTCTGAAATCAGCTAGACGTAAGAAAATCATAACCTACAAGGGGAAGAATATTAGAATGACTGAATATCTCTCTGCTGAATCTTTTCAGGCTAGAAGAGGGTGGTCATCGACTTTTAATCTACTAAAACAAAACAACTTTCAACCCAGGATCCTGTATCCAGCTAAACTGAGTTTCATTTATGACAGAGAAATTAAATACTTTAATGAAATTCACAAATTGAAGAAATTTGCCATAACTTAACAAGCCCTCCAGGATATTCTCAGACCTATCCTCCATAATAATCAGCACAATTCTCCACCACATAAGTAAACTCACACAGAAAATTTTGATCAAATTCCAACTTCCACAGTGGTGAAAGGATTAAAAATGTCCACTGGACTCGATACTCAAAATTATACAAGGCTTATCAATATTCTTATCCAATGTGAATGGCTTAAATTGCCCTCTAAAGAGGCACAGGCTGGCTGGATACAAAACCTCAGGTCAGATGTCTGCTATATACAAGAATCTCACCTTACTTTGAAGTAATAGGCATAGACTCAGGGTGAAGGGATGGTTATCTATAAACCAGGCTAACAGAAAGCAGAAAAAAGCAGGTGTTGCAATTTTATTCACAGATACAATAGGTTTTAAACTAACAAAAGTAATCAAAGATAAGCATGGTTGCTTTATATTTGTTAAGGGTAATACTCAATATGATGAGATTTCAATTATCAATATTTATGCACCCAATCAGAATGCACCTCAATTTATAAGAAATACTCTAATAGACATAAGCAACTTGATTTCTCCCAACTCCATCATAGTCAGAGATTTTAATACTCCTTTGGCAGTGTTGGATAGATCCCCTAACAAGAAGCTTAGCAAAGAAATTTTAGATTTAAACTTAACCATTCAGCATTTGGACTTAATGGACATCTACAGAACATTTCATCCTAACAAAACTGGATACACATTTTTCTCATCAGCCCATGGAACATACTCCAAAATTGATCACATCTTAGGTCACAAGTCTAACTTCAGAAAATTTAAAAGAATAGAAGTTATTCCATGCATCTTCTCAGACCATGATGGAATAAAAGTTGAACTCAGTAACAACAGGAATCTGCAGTCATACAAAAACATGGAAGCTAAATAACCTTATGCTGAATGATAGGTGGGTCAAAGACAAGATCAAGAAGGAAATTACCAAATTTTTGGAAAAAAAACAATAATGAAGATACAAGTTATCAGGACCTCTGGGATACCGCAAAGGCAGTCCTAACAGGGAAATTTATAGCACTGTAAGCTTTCCTTAAGAAAATGGAAAGAGGGGAAGTTAACAACTTAATGGGACATCTCAAGCAACTGGAAAAAGAAGAACACTCCAATCCAAAACCCAGCAGAAAAAAAGAAATAACCAAAATTAGATCAGAATTAAATGAAATTAAAAACAAAAGGATTATACAACAGATCAATACATCAAACAATTGGTTTTTTGAAAAGATCAATAAAATAGATAAACCTTTGACCAACCTAACCAAAAAAAAAAAAACCCAAAAGAGTAAATTCTCTAATTTCATCAATGAGAAATGGTAAAGACAAAATAACAACAGACCCCTCAGAAATTCAAAAAATCCTTAATGAATATTAAAAGAAATTTTATTCTCAGAAATATGAAAATCTGAAGGAAATTGACCAATACTTGGAAGCACGCCACCTTCCAAGACTTAGCTAGAATAAAGTGGAAATGTTGAACAGGCACATATCAAGTTCTGAAATAGCATCAGATATAAAAATCTCCCTAAAAAGAAAAGCCCAGGACCAGATGGCTTCACATCAGAATTCTACCAAACCTTTAAAGAGGAACTAGTACCTGTACTACTTAACCTTTTCCAAAATATAGAAAAGACGTAATACAACCCAACATATTCTATGAAACAAACATCACCTTGATCCCCAAATTACAGGCCAATATCACTACTGAATATTGATGCCAAATATTCAACAAGATCCTAACAAACAGAATCCAGCAACACATCAAACAAATTATATACCACAACCAAGTGGGTTTCATCCCAGGATCTCAGGGCTGGTTCAGATTTATAGATTTATAAATCTATAAATATAATTCATCATGTAAACAAATTAAAAAACAAAGACCATATGATTCTCTCAATTGATGCAGAAAAAGCTTTTGATAATATCCAGCATCCTTTCATGATCACTTAAGAAAATTGGTATAGAAGGGACATTTCTCAAATTGATAGAGGCCATCTACAGCAAACCCACAGCCAATATTGTACTGAATGGGGTTAAATTGAAATCATTTCCGCTCAGATCAGGAACCAGGCAAGGTTGCCCATTGTCCCCATTGCTATTTAACATTGTAATGGAAGTTTTAGCCATTGCAATTAGGGAAGAAAAGACAATCAAGGGTGTCCATATAGGATCAGAAGAGATTAAACTTTCACTTTTTGCAGATAATATGATTGCATACCTGGAAAACACCAGGGATTCTACTACAAAACTCTTAGAATTGATCAAGGAATATAGCAGCATCTCAGGTTATAAAATCAGAACTCATAAATCAGTAGCCTTTATATATACCAACAACAGTCAAGCTGAAAAAATAGTCAAGATCTCTATTCCATTTATCGTAATGCCAAAGAAGATGAAATATTTGGGAGTATACCTAACAAATGTCATGAAAGACCTCTATAAAGAGAAATATGAAGCTCTAAGAAAAGAAATAGCTGAAAATGTTAACAAATGGAAAAACATACCATGCTCATGCCTGGGAAGAATCAACATTGTTAAAATGTCCATACTACCCAAAACAATATATAATTTTAACGCAATCCCTATTAATGCTCCACTGTCATACTTTAAAGTCTTGAAAAAATAATACTTCACTTTATATGGAATCATAAAAATCCTCAAATAGCCAAGACATCTCTCAGAAATAAAAACAAAGCAGGAGGAATCATGGTACCAGACAACAGACTATACTATAAATCCATAGTGATCAAAACAGCATGGTATTGGCACAAAAACAGAGAGGTAGATGTATGGAACAGAATAGAGAACCAAGAGGTGAATCCATCTAATTACCATTATTTGATCTTTGACAAGCCAATTAAAAACATTGAGTGGGGAAAAGATTCCCTATTTAACAAATGGTGCTGGGCAAACTGGCTGGCGACCTACAGAAGACTTAAACTGGATCCACACCTTTCACCACTAAGATTGACTCTCACTAGATTAAAGATTTAAACTTAAAACATGAAACTATAAAAATACTAAAAGAAATTGTAGGGAAAACACTTGAAGAAATCGGCCTGGGCAAAAATTTTTTGAGGAGGACCCCCGGGCAATTCAAGCAACATCAAAAATACACTACTGAGACTTCATCAAATTAAGAAGCTTCTGCACAGCCAATAACACTGTAAGTAAAGCAAGCAGACATCCCTCAGAGTGGGAGAAGATATTTGCTGGTTATGTCTCCAACAAAAGTTTAATAACAGAATCCACAGAGAATTCAAACATATTAGCAAGGAGAGAACAAGTGATCTCATGTCAGGGTGGGCAAGAGAATTGAAGAGAAACTTCTCTGAAGAAAAGAGGTGTGTGGCCTATAGATATATGAACAAATGCTCACTATCCTTAATCATCAGAGAAATGCAAATCAAAACTACTCTGAAATATCACCTAACTCCTGTAAGATTAGCCTATATCACAAAATCCCAAAACCAAAGATGCTGGCATGGATGTGGAGAAAAGGGAACACTTCTACACTGCTGGTGGGAATGCAACTAATATGTTCTTTTTGAAAAGACATCTGGAGAACACTTAGAGAACTAAAAATTGACCTGACATTCGAGGTCATGTTTGCAAAGGCCAAGAACCTCTTCCTGGCTCACAAGGTAACTCAACTGTGCAGCCCTTGGTCACCAAGTCAGAGCTTTGAAGGCCCTTGGCCTTCTCTTCTGCTGGGAATCCCAGGCCACATGGGGGTCCTGTAGGTCCTTCAGCCAAACCCACACTCTAGTGCAGACCTGTGAGTGAGGTCACCTCCAGATGATACTGACTTTAGGTTCAACCCCAGGCAGTCAGTCTCCTCTGCAGACCCCAGACAAATCAGTAGGCAGGAGAGGGAGAGGGTCATCTCCACTGCCTCCTGTCTGAATTCCTGTCCCTGAGAACCATGAGCAAAATAAAATGGTTGTTTACACCTATCTTGTGGAAGGAAGATTTTTATAAAGAAAATTTCATAATGAGAGCACAAGAATAACACTCTTCTAGCAACGACAAAAGGTACAAAAGTGTGACATTAAAACCTGGGTTCTGGGAGGCATCTGTGGCTCACTGAGTAGGGCCGAGGATGGTGGGTTCAAATATACCGAGGGTGGTGGGTTCAAACCCAGCCCCGGCCAAACCACAACAAAAAAATAGCCAGGTATTGTGGCAGACACCTGTAGTCCCAGCTACTCAGGAGGCTGAGGCAAGAGAATCGCCTAAGCCCAGGAGTTGGAGGTTGCTGTGAACTGTGTGACACGGTACTCTACGGAGGGCAGTAAAGTGAGATTCTGTCTCTACAAAAACAAAACAAAACAAAACAAAATAAAACAAAAAAACCCTGGGTTCCGTCCTTCCCTTTCTACAGCCTACCAGGTCCTCCCTCTGGAAGTAGCAACAGTTAGAATCTGCACATCCATCCAGATGTATTAAATGAGCAGTCATATAGCACTGACACTGCTGCAAAGCTTTCTAAAGGTTTTGCCCACATTTACTTTTTAATTATCCCTTTAATGTGGGCACTCAGGAGGCAGCAGGAAGGAAAGTCCCCTGCTCAGTCTAACAGTTGTCTACAAATGGGAGTCTGAACTGCTCTTGCCTTTCAAATGCTGTTCCTCTAACCAGATGGTTTCACATTTTTAATATATTTCCCAATTATTTTTCATATTCTCCCCCATTTTGGCATTCAAAGATCTCTCTCTCTTTCTTAAACATATATATAAGATATACAAATATAGAAGAATACATACATACATATATAGACCCAATCTGTGTATATGTGTATGTACATATAAACACAAATATATGTATACGTAAGACACTCACACATATATACACATTTTTCTATCCATTTGAGAACTATTAAAAGGACTCCTCCATTTAGGGGGCCTAGCACAGTGGCTCACACTTGTAATCTTAGCACTCTGGGAGGCTGAGGCAGGGGGGATTGCCTGAACTTAGCAGTTTGAGATCAGCCTGAGCTAGAGGGAGACTCCATCTCTAAAAATAGCTGGGCATTGTGGCAGGTACCTGTAGTCCCAGCTGTAAGGGGCCTAAGGCAAGAGAGACTCTTCAGCCAAAGAGTGAGAGGTTGTTCTCAGCTCTGACAGCATAGTATTCTACCAAGGGCAACAAAGTCAGACTTTATCTCAAAAAAAAAAAAATCCTTTGTTTAGAACATCACCTGTTCCTTCCCATACCCCTCAACTACATAATCCCTCTATATTAATACAGCTGTTTTCTCTCCTCAATGATTTATTTATTACCTTCACTGTTCTAGGAAGAATCAGCAGAGATGGGGATTTGTCCTGGAATGTCTCATGTCTTGCCAGGCATTCCCTCTGTTTTAAATAAGGCAATCATTTCATTTTTATCCTAATAATTTCTCTTGTTCCTTGGATTGAAGGCTTTTCTATTCCCTTCCTATGTCCAATATTGTAACTAGATCTATAAACAATAAAACTTTCAATAAACAACAACTTTTTTGTAGTTCTCTTATGGTTCAAGTTCTCCGGCCAATAAGATTGCCTGAGATTGCTAAGGAGAACTTTGTAACTTTCTGGTGCACTGATATGTTCCCTTTGGAGTTTCTTTCTGGAGGAACAGTACAAAGTCCTTCCAGGCATGAGATAACTACAGAGCCTTACACCACCTCCTTTCCACAGATTGTGACAAAGGATCCAGTAAGCCTGTGCCTGAGAATGAAGAAATGACCCATATTAACCACTAGGTCATTATAATCCTATGCTCCCCACCCTGGGGAGGAAGTATCCATCATATTCCCTTCATGGGATGTATGTACTAGCATGATTTACCACTGCACTTGTGTGCCCTACACTCCACCTCAAACACGTCATGATGTCAGACAATTGCTGCAACAGAATATTAAGCAATAATAATAGTAATAATGCAAAGAAAGTAACATTCACATTGTCAGATAGAAGTATGTCTATTATAGAATACAGTGATCAGTTAACTTCCAATTATTTTGTTTTTTACAAAGTCTCAAAAAAAAGACAACTAATATTTATAAATAAAAGTAAAAGATAATTTCAAAAAAACAGATCATACCAAATCTTATAGACAGAAAAAGAAATACTTCAAAATCTTTCTACCTAATCTGGATACACCTGATATTAAAATTGGAGAAAATGTATTATTATAAAGGGAAAATTACAAACATATTTCACTTATAAATGAGGATGCAATATGGTAAACAACATATTAACATGTTGAATTAAAAATTACTGTTTAAGTAATGTACTTTGGTCAAAATTAAATACAATTTATATAAGAATTAGTCACTAATTTTTTTCTTTTTTTTCCTTACCCACACCCCCTCCCTCCTTCTCTGTCCAGTATCCCCTTCCCGCATGCCCCACCATGTCATTAATTGTCTTCATATCAAAGTTGAATACATAGGATTCTTACTTCTCCATTCCTGTGATGCTTCACTAAGAATAATGTGTTCTACCTCCATCCCGGTTAGTACAAATGCTGTAAAATCTCCATTGTTTTTGATGGCTGAATAATATTCCATGGTATACATATACCACAGCTTACCAATCCATTGCTGGGTTGAAGGACATTTAAGCTGTTTCCAAATTTTAGCGATTGTAAATTGGGCTGCAATAAACAGCCTAGTACAAGTGTCTTTATAGTAAAAGTTTTTTTTTTTTCCTTCTGGATAGATGCCTAGTAATGGGATTGCAGCATCAAATGGGAGGTCTGGGTTGAGTTCTTTAAGGTTTCTCCATACTTCCTTCCAAAAAGGTTATATTAGTATGAAGTCCCACCAGCAGTGCAAAAGCGTTCCTTTCTCTCCACATCTGCACCAGCATCTGCAGTTTTGAGATTTTGTGATATAGGCCATTCTCACTGGGGTTAGATGATATCTCAGGGTTGTTTTAATTTGCATTTCTCTGATAATTAGGAATGATGAGTATTTTTTCATATCCTTAGCCTTAGTTATCGGCCTTAGTCTATCGGCTTTGGAGAAGATTCTATTCATGTCCCTTCCCCATTGATGTATGGGGTTGTTGGATTTTTTTCTTGTAGATTAATTGAAGTTCTGCATAGATCCTGGTTATTAGACTTCTGTCTGATTCAAAATATGCAAATATCCTTTCCTGTTGAGTAGGTTGTCTATTTGCTTTGGTTGTTGTCTCCTTGGCTGTACAGAAAATTTTCAGTTTCATTAAATCTTATTTGTTTATTATTGGTGTTGTTGTTATTGCCATGGCAGTCTTCCTCATAAAGTCTGTCCCCAGGCCAATAGTGTCTAGTGTTTTTCCTATACTTTCTTTGAGGATTTTTATTGTTTCATGCATTGAATTTAAGTCCTTTATCCATCTTGAGTCAATTTTTGTAAGTGGAGAAAGATGTGGGTCCAATTTCAATCTTTTATATGTGGATATCCAGTTCTCCCAGAACCATTTGTTAAATAAGGAGTCTTTCCCCCAGTGGATGTTCTTGTTTGGTTTGTCGAAGATTAGGTGGCTGTAAGCTGTTGGTTTCATTTCCAAGTTTTCTATTTGATTCCAAATATCTATGTCTCTATTTTTGTGCCAGTACCATATTGTCTTGACCACTATGGCCTTATAGTACAGCCTAAAATCTGGTATAGTAATACCCCTGGCTTTGTTTTTTCTAGTTCCATACAAAGTGCAGAATCATTTTTTCCAAGTCTTGAAAGTAGGATGTTGGTATTTTAATAGGGATGGTGTTGAATCAGTAAAATACTCTGGGAAGTATAGATATTTTAACAATGTTGATTCTTCCCAGCCATGAGCATGGTATATTCTTCCATTTGTTAATGTCCTCTGCTATTTCCTTTCTTAGGGTTTCACAATTTTCTTTATAGAGGTCCTTCACCACTTTTGTTAGGTATATTCCTAAGTATTTCATTTTCATTGGGGCTATGGTGAGGGGAATTGTGACCTTAATTATCCTCTCATTTTGGCTAATGTT
>NW_003852511.1:6674813-6697824 GCF_000181295.1 Otolemur garnettii
TTTGCTGAAGGTCCATTGTGATGGTCAGTGTGTAGGACAGGTTGAAATATTTCCTGTAAAGCTGGTCTTGTTGTAGCGAATTTCCTCAGTGTTTACATATCAACAAAAGATTTAATTTCTCTGTCAATATTAAAGCTTGGCAGGATATAGAATTCTGGGCTGGATATTGTTCTGTTTAAGTAGGTTAAAGATAGATGACCATTGTCTTCTAGCTTGAAAAGTTTCATTAGAGAAGTCCATGGTCACCCTGATAGGTTTGCCTCTGTAGGTCAGTTGGTGCTTATTCCTGGCAGCCTGCAAAATCTTTTCTTTTGTCTTGAATTTAGATAATATGCCTTGGAGAAGGTCTATTTGAGTTGAGGTGACCAGGGGGCCAATATCCCTCTGAAAGAAGTATGAGAATCTTGAGTGATATTTGGGAAATTTTCATTTATAATATTTTCTAGAATGGCTTCCATTCCTCTGGGGCATTCTTCTTCCCCTTCTGGGATACCTATAACTCATATGTTTGAACACTTCATAGAGTTCCACAATTCTATCAATGACCATTCTGCTTTCTCTCTCTTCTTTTCAGCCACTTTAACAATCTGGGTTATCTCAAGAGCTTTACCCTCTATCTCTGAGATTCTTATTCAGCATGGTCTAGTCTGTTGTTAATACTTTCTATTACATCTTTGAGTTCCCTAATTGCTTCAGTTCCTTCAGCTCTGCTATATCCTTTCTGTGTTCTTCATATTGTCCATCTCTTATTTGATTCTGTTTTTGAATTTCCTTTTGGTTATTATCCACTTTCTCAGCAATATCTTTCATTGTTTTTTGATTGTTTTCCACTTTCTCAGCCCTTTCTTTCATTATTTTCATCATATGTGTTCTAAATTCCCCTTCTGTTGTTCCTAACATTTCTTTATAGGAGGAATCCTCTGCTGCAGCTACCTTGTGATCCCTAGAAGAGGTTACTCTGGACTGGCATTTCATGTTGTCACGATTTTTCTGCTGATTCCTCTTCATGAGTGCTGCCTTATATCTGTTTCCTCACCCTAATTTTCCTTTCACTTCTTGCTTTCAGTTACTATGCCACTGGCCTAAAGTTTTAATGAGTTCTTTTGGTGCAAGAGCAGAAGGATGAGAAGATTGAGGAGCAAAAAGGGAAAAAAAGATTTGAGAGAGAGAGAGATATGAGGGGGTGAGTAAAAGGAAGTATTGACCAAAAGTAAGAAACAGGAGTAATATAGGTGTACATAGGGTACTATAACCCACCCTTAAAGACCCCCAACCTCTGGAGGTTCCAGGTTGAGTTATTCTCTTGAAGTTAACAGCTCTTTGCCAGCCGGCTCAGACACAGTACCCCACCTCCACCAGGTAGAGCGGAAAGCCAAAAGTACTATAAATCAAACCATAACAAACAAGCAAAAACCCTAATAGGATAAAATTAGGGGTAAAAAAAAATAATAGGGGCAGAAACACTGGCAAAGAGGAAATTCTAATTATTAAAGAAGGCAAAAATGGAAGATTGTATTTAAACTAGAATAATGAAAAAAAAGAAGAGAAAAATGCCCCCCCAAAAGTGTTGAAATTAAAAAAAAAAAATCCCCAAACCCCCAAACCATAAAAGCAAACAGTATATATATCTTGATAGGCTTGTCAACAATCAAATGGCAATAAGTAGCTGGGTTCATCTCTTGGGTCTCTATTCTGTTCTATAAATCTACCACTCTGTTTTTGTACTAGTATCATGCTGTTTTGATCACTATAGATTTGTAGTATAGCCTGAAGTCTGGTACTGTGATACCTCCTAATATGTTCTTATTTCTGAGTAATTTATTTGCTATTCAAGGTTTTTTCTGATTCAATATTAAATGAAGTACTATTTTTTCCAAGTTCTTTAAAGTATGACAATGGTGCTTTAATAGGTATTGCATTAAATCTGTAGATTGCTTTGGGTAGTATAGACATTTTAACAATGTTGATTCTTCCCAGCCATGAGCATGGTATGATTTTCCATTTGTTAACATCTTCAGCTATTTCTTTTCTCAGAGTTTTATACTTCTCTTTATAGATATCTTTCACATCCTTTGTTAGGTAAATTACCACATATTTCTTCTTCTTTGGCACTATTGTAAAAGGAATAGAGTCCTTGATTGTTTTTCCAGGTTGACTATTGTTGGTGTATGTATAAGCTACTGCTTTGTAAGTACTGATTTTTGTATCCTGAGACACTGTTGCATTCCTTGATCACTTCTAAGAGTTTTGAAGTTGAGTCCCTGGGATTTTCCAGGTATAGGATTGTATCATCAGCGAAAAGTAAGAAGGTGATCTCCCCTGACCCTGTTTGGATACACTTGATTGCCTTCTCTTGCCTGATTGTGATGGCTAAGACTCCCATTACTATGTTGAATATCAATGGAGACAGTGGTCATCCTTGCCTTGTTCCTGATCTTAGTGGAAATGTTTTCAATTTTACACCATTCAATATGATATTGGCTGTGGGTTTGCTGTAGATGGCCTCTATTAGTTTAAGAAATGTCCCTTCTATGCCTGTTTTCTTAAGAATTCTCATCAGGAAAGGATGCGGGATATTATCAAAGGCTTTTTCTGCATCAAGTGAGAGAATCATATGGTCTTTGTTTTTTATTTTATTGATGTGATGTATTATATTTATACATATGCATATGTTGAACCAACCCTGTAACCCTGGAATGAAACCAACTTAATAATGGTGTATAATTTTTTTGGTGTGTTGTTTAATTCTGTTTGCTAAGATCTTATTGAATCTTTTTGCATCGATATTCATTAATGATATTGATCTATAATTTTCTTTCTTTGTTGGATCCTTTCCTGGTTTGGGTATCAGGGTGATATTTGCTTCATAGAATGTGTTGGGAAGTATTCCTTCTTTTTCTATGCTTTGGAAAACGTTGTATAATATAGGTACTAGTTTCTCTTGAAAGGTTTGCTATAATTTGGATGTGAAGCCACCTGGCCCTGGACTTTTATTTTTATGGAGATTTCATATTGCTGATGCTATTTCATTGGTTCATATTGGTCTATCAAGATTTCTAATTCTTTCTGGTTGAGTCTAAGAAAGCGGCCTCTTTCAGGTATTGGTCCATTCCTTCATATTGTAATATTTCTGGGATAGAGATTTATGTAGTAATCATTGAGGATTTTTTGAATTTCCAAACTGTCTGTTGTTATTTCTTTTCCTTCCTTCCTTCCTTCCTTTCTTCCTTCCTTCCTTCCTTCCTTCCTTCCTTCCTTTCTTTCTTTCTTTCTTTCTTTCTTTCTTCCTTCCTTCCTTTCTTTCGAGCTGTCCACATGGCTAGAGTGTTGTGAGCTGTGATGCCAACACAGCTCCAACTCCTGGGCTCAAGCGAGTCTCCTGCCTACACCTATCAAATATCTGAGACCACAGGCACTGGCCACAATGCCTGGCTATTTTTTTTTTTTTTTGGTTGCAGCCATCATTGATGTTTGGCGGGCCTGGGCTGGATTCGAACCCACCACCTTAGGGGTATGTGGCTGGTGCCTCAGCCACTTGAGCCATAGGTGCCAAGCCGTTATTTCTCCTTTATGATTTCCTATAGATAATATTAGAGATTTTACTTTTCTATTTCTGGTTGACCAAAGGTTTATCAATTTTGTTAATCTTTTCAAAAAACAACTTTTGTTTCATTGATTTTCTGAATGATTCTTTTGTTTTCAGTTTCATTTAATTATACCCTAATTTTGGTTATTTCTCTTCTTCAGCTTAGTTTGGGATTGGAATGTTATTCCTTTTCCAGTTGCTTGAGATGATCCAAGCAACTGGAAACAAATTCTCTGTCTGTTTTCTTGATGAAGACTTTAAATGCTATAAATTTCCCTCTTAAGATTGCCTTTGCAGTATCCCACAGGTTTTGATAATTTGTGACTTTGTTATCATTTTGTTCCAAAAATTTGGTGATTTCCTTCTTAATCTTGTCTTTGACCCAGCTATCATTCAGCCTAAGATTACTTAGCTACCATGACTTTGTTTGAGTATGAAGATTTCTGTTGCTGTTGAGTTCAACTTTTATTCCATGGTGGTCCAAGAAGATACAAGGAATAATTTCTACACTTTTAAATTTTCTTAGGTTAGACTTTTGTCCTAGGATATGATCTATTTTGGAGGATGAGCCATGGGCTTATGAGAAGAATGTATATTCAGTTTTATTAGGGTGAAATGTTCTATAGAGGTCTGTAAAGTCCATTCGTTCTAAGGTCAAGTTTAAGTCTAATATTTCTTTGTTTAGTTTCTTCTTGGAGGATCTATCCGAAACTGTCAAATCTCCAACTATTATAGTGCAGGAAGATATCAAGTTGTTCATATCCATTAGATTTATGAATTGAGGAGCATTCTGGTAGGGTGCATAAACGTTCATTATTGAAATCTCTTCATGTTGGGTGTTTCCCTTGACAAATATGTAGTGACCTTCCTTATCTTTCTTACATATGTTGGTTTAAAGCTATTTGTATCTGCTACTAAAATTCCAAACCCTGCTTCTTTTCCTGGTTTCCATTTGCCTGTATTATACAAGTCCATCCCTTCACTCTGATTCTATTTTTATCCTTTAAGGTAAGGTCAGATTCTTGTATACAGCAGATATCTGGTCTGAGTTTATGTATCCAGTCAGCCAACCTGTGCCTATTTAGAAGATAGTTTAACCCATTCATATTAATTTAGAGAATTGATAAGCCTGGTTGTGTTTTGGGTGTCATGATTTTCAGATATCCAGTGGACATTTTTAATCCTATCATCACTGTGGAAGTTGGGTTTTGTTCAAAAATTTCTGGGTGAGTTTACTTTGGAAGTAGAGCATTGCACTGGTCATTGTGGAGGATAGGTCTGAGAATATCCTGGAGAGCTGGTTTAGTTATGACAAATTTCTTCAACATGTCTATGTCATTAAAGTATTTGATTTCTGCATCACAAATGAAAATCAGTTTAGCTGGATAGAGGATCCAGGGCTGGAAGTTGTTTTATTTTAGAAGACTAAGAATCTTCTTCTGGCTTGAAACATTTCATCTGAGAGATCTTCAGTCATTATGATATTTCTCCCTTTGTATATGATGCTTGTCTTATGTGTGGCTGCTTGCAGAATTTTGTCCTTCATCTTCAGTTTGGCAGAGTTAATCACAATGTATCTAGGAGATGCTTTATTTGGACTGAGTCTTGCTGTGGTTCTGAATCTCTTGCAATACTTGGGAAATTCTCCTCCAAAATCTCTTGGAGTAGGGCATCTGTACCTTTAGGACTATCCTCTTCTCCTTCGTGAATTCTTATAAGATGAATGTTTGATCTTTTGGAGTCATCCCACAGCTCTCTCAGGGAATGATCAGGTTTTGCTCTTCATTTGTCTGCCTATTTGAGTGTTGGGAAGGTTCAAAAGTTTTCTCTTCAGTTTTATAGATCCTTTCTTCTGCCTGCTCAACTCTATTACTGAGGGATTCTGTTGTATGTTGGAGCTCCTCAACTAACTTGTTTATTTCCTTGAGCTCTGCTGTCTCTTTTCTCATTATGTCTATATCTTTGGTGACTTGGGCTTTGAATTCATTAATTTATTAGACTTTAGAACTACTCTTTTCTTCATTTCTCTTTATCTTATTTGCCATCCATATTCTTAATTGGATTTCTGACATTACTGCCATTTGTCTATGCATGGCATTTTCAGTTGTATTTCCTTTGTCATTTCTTGGGGGAGGGGGGTGATGTACTCTGGTTAGTCATGTTGCCAGAGTTCTTCTGTTGGGTCCGTACCATGTTTATTTTCCACCATTTGGTTATTAGAACTGGTAGGGTGAGATTGAATTAGGGTTCCCAGGTAGTACAGATAGCCCCTTCCCAAAGCACTAGGCTTTATAATTGTGGCTTATTTCCTAAAGCCTTACAAAGACCTCTATCAGAGTTTTAGCTGGAGACTGTGGATCTACTTGGTGAGGTATAGTTTTAGCTGGAGACTGTGGATCTACTTGGTGAGGTAGCTATATTTTGATATTAGCCAACCTCTACCCTATCCTAAAAAACCACCGTATTTGGTTTAAATCTCCACTATGAAGAGATACAAACATCTGCAGTGGCCAACTCCTACCCTTCAATTTTTTTCCACTACAGAACTTTGAAGGTCAACCTCAGAATGTCCCAGAGTGGACAGCCCCAGACACGGGTTCCAACCAAATTGTCTCAGGCAGTGCAAACCCTGCCCAACAGAGTGGGATTCAAGGGTCTCAAACAGCACAATTGGAGCTAGGGACCCACACTCCCACCTGCCAGACTCAGTCCACACTGTTATCTACTTCTCTGCTCACAAGCCCAGCTGGCCAGGGGCCATGACCCCACCCATAGGTCTTATCCAGCTAGCCAGTTTGCCAGACCAGTTGGAGTCAGGGGACCATGCCCCCACCTCCCAGTCTCAGTCCACTGCCTGGCAAGCCTCTGTTCACAGGCTCTGTTAGGGTCAGGGCACCACACTCTACCTGCAGGTCTCAGTCATCACCTGGTAAGCCTCTGCTCACCAGCCCCGCTAGAGACAATGGACCACACCTGAGCCCTCAGGTCTTGGTTCACATCCAGTAAGCCACTGCTCAAGGGTTCTGTTGGAATCAGAGGACCACACCCTTGCTCTCAGGTCATAGTCCATGCCTATCAAGCCTCTGCTTGCAGGCCCAGCAGGGGCTGATGACCAGCCCTGTCTGCCAATCTCAGTCCACACATGGCAACCACTCTCCTGCTGTGGGTGTTGTCAGAGCCAGGGGTTCTGCACCCTGTCCCACCAGACACAAACCAAACTGAGGGTCAACAGTACCACTGGCTGGGCATAGTCATAACCAGGGGCATGCTTCTCCTCTTGCTTAGTGTCCCTTTCTTCCCACACCCTCTTTCTTCCCTGTTAGTCTCAGATTCTGTCCTGATGGTTGGCCATCCACACTATGACCAGATCTCTCAGGATAAGACAAAATACTCTATACTCTGCAGGGGGCAGAACTTCAGACTGCCTTGAGAGGGATAAAGGGTAGACTAGGACTTTGGATTTGTGGGGGAAAATATCTGTTCAATTTTATGCCTGGCGGGTGGTGTCTAGGTTCATAAGTGGGACCTCCCTGGAGAAAGGGACCTGGAATTTAGTGGCTCTCTCCAGTGAGGTAAAATGAGAGGGTTTTTGTTCCCTGCTCATTTGCAGATACTCTGTGGAAGGCCCCCTGCTTGGGGGAGGGGTCCCTTGTCCTCTAGTTGATAGGCTTTGTACCTATAATTTGTTTTCATGACTGCTATTTCTTGGAGTTAAAGCTTGCTGATCTTCTTTCTTGGTTCATCTCCCCGTCTTTGGCTTTATAGAGTCTAATTCCATCCAGTTATTCTTCCTCTGCTTAGGAGCCTCTTCAAGGGTTGCTACCAGTCATCCATTCTCCCAGAATTGCTGTTTGTATTTTGTATTCATGAGATAGACCAATGATATATTACTGTTCCCTCCCTAATTCACAAAATTATGGGTACTACACCATCTTTGCTGATGGTGTATTTCCTCTAGCCCTACATTCAGAGACCTTTCTAGACACCTTCATCACTGTTTTACTATTTTGATTTAAAATACAGCTGACAATTTACCAACACCAATTAATGAACATTAAGCTCTAAAGTGAGTGTTGTGTGGTGTCAAGTATTTTTTTTTAGTTTTACTTCTAATATTACATCTAGGAGGTTTCTTAAATAATTAATGACTTTAATGACCATTCTAGACTATATGATTGAGAGAGTAGGTCTATACTAGGCCCAATTAACAAAAGCTGCAAACGTTTCTGCATGTGGAAACTGCCCCTGGTGAGAGCCAATCAGATGCATCCATGAGGAAAAACCAACCAATCAGAAGAGTTGTCTGTTAGAGACCCTCAAGCTACCCATTAGAGACCATCGAGTCACCTGTTAGAGACCCTTGAGTTACCCATTAGAGACCCTTGATCTACCCAAGCCCCCAAGTTGCCCATTGGCCACCATTGTTAGGACCCCTATAAAAACCCTTGCATCTGGAGGCTGGGGCCTCTCAGTATTTTCCTGCTGCATAGGGCTGATGTGAGGGTCCAAGTTTGAACTCAAATAAATGGCCCTTTTGTTTATTGCATCAGCATCGGCTCCTGGGTGGTCTTTGGAAATTTTGCCATCTGGGCACAACATTTTGGGGGTTCCACCAAGATCAGATTTCCAAGACCCCCGAGGACTCTCATCCAAAGGGCCAGTAAGTGTGTTGTATGTGTCCATGTTTTGTTTTTTGGTTTGTGTCTACATTTTGTTTTGGTTTGTGTCCGCGTTTTATTTTAGTTTGTTTCCGCATTCCCACATTTAGTGTTTCGGTTTGTCTTTGAGTTGTGGGTACAGGCCTGAGTTCAATAGTGCTGGGTAGAGGTCTAGGTGGACGCACTGACTGACCACTGGTGGGGGGCATGTAAGACATTTCTGCCCCTCCTTACAGGGACTGGGACATGGAATCCCCAGCCCTTTCAGCTCTCTCTGACAGGGACTGGGATGTGGAATCTCCAGCCTCTTGAACCCCCTGTGACAGGGACTGAGACATGGAATCCTCAGCCCCTTCAGCTCCTTCTGATAGGGATCAGGTGTAATCAATCCCTCTGGTTTCCTTGAGTGGACATTGCGGGTTGTTCCCGCAAAACAGCAGTCATCCCCCATTGTCCCACTTTCAGTTTTCCCTCTGGTTCCCCAGAGGCCTGGTGTTCATTTCATTGTGTGCCTGTGTGTGTTATTTGTTTTGTTCTGGATGATTTTGACAAATGAGATGAGACAGATCCAGATAACCCCCTTGTCTCTCATTCTTGCACACTTTAAAGACTTTAAGGATAGGGCCCAGAATTTAGGTCTCACTGTTAGGAAGGGCAAGTTAGAAATTTTTTGTAGAAATGAATGGCCAACCTTCAATGTAGTCTGGCCCACATAAGGGACTTTCTGCCTCCCAATAATTTACCAGGTTAAAGACATTGTGTACTGGCCACACACCGGTCATCCTGACTAAATCCCGTACATCATCATCTGGCAGGACCTGGTAGAGGACCCCCCTGCCTGGATGAAACCAATGCTGTCACCCTGGCAGGAGCACCAGTCATGGTCCTCGTGTTCCATGAAAAAACTCTCACAAAAGAATCTCCTAAGCCCACCGCACTGCTTTACTCCATTTTACAGGACAGCATGGATCAGGAAACCCTTTTCCCCCCTCCTTACCAATCTCCTGTGAGACAATCACTGGTAGGACAGCCCCCTCTGAGGGAGGCAGAAACAGCAGGTGGACCAGCAGGCAGCCCACCCTATACTAGGCAGCCAGCCCACCGAACAATTAAAGCCTGCAGCAGACTGGGCAGCCACCAATTCCAATGCTCTGCCCCTCTGGGCCATAGGCCATCCTGATGAATATGGGAACCAACCCTTTCACTACTGGCTTTTTGCCACTGGTGATCTGTATAATTGGAAAATGCAAAACCCTAAATTTTCAGAAAAACCTACAGTTCTCATAGATTTGTTAGATTCTATTCTTTTTCACTCATCAGCCCACCTGGGATGATTGTCAACAGTTGTTACAAGTCCTCTTTACTACTAAGGAAAGAGAGACAATCCAGGGAGAAGCTCAGAAGTCCGTTCTTGGTGAGGATGGAAATCCCACTGTGAATGAGGCATTAATTGATGCCGCATTCCCGCTGACTTGCCCAGACTGGGATTTTAACACTGCTGAACGTAAGGAGAGGCTCCAGGTCTACCACCAGACTCTAATGAGGGGTCTCCAAAAGGTGGCTCGAAAGCAAACCAATTTGGCTAAAGTAGGGAATGTACAACAGTAAAAGATTGAATCTCCTGCAGCCTTCTTAGAAAGGCTCATGGAGGTGTTCTGTACTTATACGCCCATGGATCCAGAGGCTGAGGAAAATAAGGCTGCTGTCATTATGGCTTTTGTTAATCAGTCAGCTCCTGATATTAAAAGAAAACTTCAGAAAATAGGCTAGCTGAAATATCCTTGCAAGACTTACTTGCAGTAGCTGAAAGGGTATATAACAATAGGGAAACCCTAGAGGAAAAACAGGCCCATGTGAACAGCAAGCAGACATGAGACCTTGCCATGATCCTGCTTACCACTTCAGCAGACTCCACTGAAGAATGGGAATGAAGATGGCAGAGACTTGCCATCAGTGAAGGTAAAAAGCCATCCTGGGGAGACCACCCAGGATTAAGGAAAGATCAATGTGCATATTGTAAAGAAATTGGACACTGAGCCAAAGAGTGTCCCAAAAGGTGGGATAATGGTCACCTTTCCCACAATAAAGCCCACATCCTGGAGTTGGGAGTGCTCAGTGTCTAGAGGGCTTGGGGTTCAGACCCCCTCCCCGAACCCAAGGTAACTCTCAGAGTGGAGGGGACTCCAATAGACTTCCTAGTCGACATGGACACTCAACATTTGGCCCTAGTCAAAGATCAGGGCAAATCAGCTACCAAAAAGTCCTGGGTGCAGGGGGCCACTGGGATAAAACAATACTCATGGACTACCCGAAGAACTGTGTATCTAGGTATGGGCCAGGTATCCCACGCATTCATGGTCATTCCAGACTGTCTATACCCATTACTAGGTAGGGATCTATTAAGTAAGATTGAGGCTCAGAATTCCTTTGAACAAGGGGGAATTCGAGTCACAGATGGGAAAGGTGACCCCATCCAGGTCCTGACGGTACTCTTGGAGGATGAATATCGACTTCATCAGCAGTCCACCGATGTTGATGTAAATATGGCTGGCTGGCTGACTGCATACCGGTCAGCATGGGCAGAAACCAGCAAAGTGGGCCTAGCTCAACACCACCCTCCCATCCTGGTGGAACTCAAGCTGGGGGCTGAACTGGCCCAAGTAAGGCAGTACCCGATGTCTCAGGAAGCAAGAAAGGGTATCACACCACACATCAGGTGCCTCTTTGAGGTAGGAATTTTGGTCCTGTGCCAATCTCCTTGGAACATCCCCTTGCTCCCAGTCAAGAAACCCCTCACCAATGATTACTGACCAGTGCAGGACCCGAGAGAAGTCAACAAATGGGTAATGGATATACTCCCTACCGTACCCAATCCATACACTCTCCTAAGCTCCCTACTCCCCACCTGGACATGGTATACTGTATTTAATTTGAAAGATGCCTTTTTCAGTCTGTTACTGGCACCACAAAGTCAAAACCTGTTTGCATTCAAGTGAAATGACCCAGAAAAAGGCATCAACGGACAATTGACCTGGACTAGACTGCCTCAGGGATTAAAAAATTCCCCCACTATCTTTGATGAGGCATTGCATAAAGACCTTGGCGAGTATTACAGACACCATCCTAACCTCACCCTCCTTCAGTATGTGGATGACATCCTAATAATCTCAGATGATGAATCAATCTGTGTGCAGGGAATGCGAGACTTATGACCCTGGGGGACCTAGGATACAGAGCATCCACCAAGAAGGCACAGATCTGCCAACAATCTGTGAGTTACCTGGGATATATTCTAAAAGATGGACAGAGATGGCTCTCTGAAGCCAGAAAAGAAACAGTCCTAAGGATCCCACTCCCACTTCACCAAGACAGGTCCGGGAGTTCCCAGGGTCAATCAGGTTTTGTAGATTGTGGGTCCTCATATTCGCTGAGATAGTCAAACCCTTGTATGAAGCAACCAATAGAGGAAAACCTTTTAACTGGACTGAGGATATGTAATGGGCCTTCCAGAAGTTAAAAATTGCCCTCCTGACCTCTCCAGTGCTTGGTCTCCCTGACATCACCAAGCTCTTCCACCTTTATGCGGATGAATGCAAGGGGGTGGCTAAGGGTGTTCTGACCCAAACCTTGGGACCATGGAACTGGCCAGTGGCTTATCTATCAAAGAAAATGGACCTGGTAGCAGCAGGCTGGCCTCCATGCTTGCACATCATAGCTGCCACTGCTCTGTTGGTCCAAAATGTGGACAGACTGACCCTAGGACAAGAACTACTGATAACCACCCCCCACACTATTGAAGGGGTACTGAAACAACCCCCCGATCGATGGATGAGCAATGCATCAATGACACAGTATCAGAGCCTGCTACTGAACCCACCACGAATCTGGTTCCTACCCAGAGTTACTCTGAACCCTGCCACTCTGCTGCCTAATCCAGAAGCAGACATCCTTCTCCAGAATTGTGCAGACATTTTAGCACAAGTTCACAGTCTCCACTAGGACCTGACCAATCAACTGCTACTAGATGCTGAAGAAACCTGGTACAGGGATGGGAGTAGATTCATATGAGATGGTCACAGGTATGTGGGGATGGCACTAGTGTCAGAAACTGAAACTCTCTGGACAGAAGCCCTCTCGGCAGGAACCTCAGCTAAGAAGGCTGAACTTAGAGGTCTAACCATGACATTAACCCTGGGCAAGGAAATAAAAATTAATATCTACACAGATATTAATTTGAGTCTGTCACTGGCACCACAAAGTCAAAACCTGTTTGCATTCGAGTGGAATCACCCAGAAAAAGGCATCAACGGACAATTGACCTGGACTAGACTGCCTCAGGGATTAAAAAATTCCCCCACTATCTTTGATGAGGCATTGCATGAAGACCTCGGTATGCCTTTGCCACAGCCCACATACATGGTGCCATCTATCAGGAAAGGGTCTTGTTAACTGCTGAAGGAAAAACTATCAAAAATAAGCAGGAGATTTTAGACCTACTAACTGCCATATGGTTACCAATACAAAGGTAGCCACTATTCAATGCCCAGTACACTAGAAACTTGACACCCCCATAGCAAGAGGGAACCATCGGGCAGATCAGGAAGCCAAGAGAGTTGTTCTGGAAGTAGATCCAATATTAGCCCTGCAGCTCCCAGATCCTGGGCCCCCAGAATTACCTGAACACCCAAATTACACAAAACAAGACTTAGCATGGATGCAGAAAATGCCCATGACTAAATGCCATGATGGTTGGTGGCTCACTTATGACAGAAAAGTTTTACTGCCTGCAGAACTGAGACTGCAAGTGTTGCAAGGCATACATTATACCACTCACATGGACATCGGGAAAATGAAAGATCTCGTCTGCCATGCCAATATCAAAATAGAACAATTAGATGCCAAAGTGGGTGAGATAGTGGCAGCATGCAAAGCATTCCAACTGACCAATGCAAGATCAGGCCCCAACAGCCAGGGTTCCCAGTAACGGGATAACAAACCAGGTACTTATTGGGAAGTTGACTTCACTGAAGTCAAACGCAGAAAGTACAGATATAAATATCTTTTAGTTTTTATAGATACTTTTTCAGGATGGATAGAAGCTTTTCCTACCAAACATGAGACAGCGCAGGTAGTAGCAAAAAAGATTCTGGAAGATCTTCTACCCATGTATGGATTCCATACCCTGCTGGGATTGGACAATGGGCCAGCTTTCATCTCTCAAGTAATGCAAGGAGTAGCAACAGCAATGGGGGCAGATTGGAAATTACATTGTGCATATCGCCCCCAAAGTTCAGGGCAAGTAGAGAGAATGAACAGAATTCTAAAAGAGACCTTGACTAAATTAACTCAAGAGACTGGCGGAGCCTGGGTGACTCTCCTTCCCTATGCCCTTTATAGGGTCAGGAATTCCCCCTATGTGTTAGGACTCACACCCTTTGAAATCATGTTCAGTAGACACTCCCCTATCACCCCTAACTTGAAATCCTAATTACTAGCAGAATTTGAAGATTATAACCTGCTCTTTTCTTTACAAAGTCTCCAGTGGGTCCACTCAGACATTTGGCCCCACCTTAAAGCCATTTACGAGGCCAAACCTATGCCAGAGGCACACAAGTTCTGCTTGGGTGACTGGGTCTACTTCAAGAGATACTGACAGGAAACACTAAAACCCCAGTAGAAAGGACCTTACATTGTTGTCCTGACAGTGCCCACCACCCTCAAGGTCGATGGGATTGCCACCTGGGTCCACTACACCCACGCCAGGCTAGTGGACCCCATTACCATCAGAGAAGACTTCTTCCCACAATGGAAAATCAAAAAGGACAGAAACAGCCCCTTAAAACTCAAGCTCAGGCATTCTATGCCACCTATGTAATACTGCTAACTGTAACTGTATGTACTCTTTGTGCCCACCCTCAAAACCCACATCAGCTTCTAAACATAACCTGGCAGGTCATAGACACTAGCACAGGGATCATCTTAAATCAGACCTCAAGGATACACCCCTGAGGCACTTGGTGCCCGGAGCTTGTCATAGACTTAGAGGACCTTGTAAAATGCCCCTGGTGGATTGGAAACCCTAAGCTCCTGCAGTCACATTGTTTTTACGTGTGCCCAGGTCATAGACAGGACCAGTGTGGAGGTGTAAATACTTATTATTGCACCTCATGGAACTGCGTTTCCACCGGCTACATTTGGTGGCCCCCCCTACAAGGTAAGGACCTCTTAAAGGTAACCAGGAGAGGAACCCCAGCCTGTTCCTCTAAGAGAACTAAGAGAAACTAAGCTATGGTGCAATCCAGTGAGCCTGACTTTCACTAAGGCCGATAAGCAGTGCCTAGGGTGGGAAGTTGGCAAGACCTGGAGTATCCGATTGTATGATAAAGATAGATGGGTCAGTCGCGACCAGGGGGGTATTGTCACCATTAAGGTTCTTTACACCTCCCCCTCTAATGACAAGTTGATAGCAGTAGGCCCAAATCTGATTTTGCAATCACCATCTCACAACCCCAAACCACAAACCATTTGCCTGATCCCAGGTAACGTCACCAACCCAGGTACAACCAACCTTGACCCCATTTGGAATCTTCTTACCAAAACCTACCAGGTGTTAAATAAGTCAAGACCAGACCTTACTGAATCCTGTTGGTTATGCCTAGATGCAAAGCCTCCCTATTATGAAGGCATAGCTCTCCAAGATAACTTTCCCCTCTCCGAAGAAGCAACTGCTTGTCGCTAGTAACAGTGTAGCCAACCTCTTCTCACTCTCCAATCTGTCTCAGGGCAGAGGACCTCTTTTGGACAAGTAACCTTACCTCACAGAAATCTATGTAATCTCACCCACCAATGGAATAGGACAGGTTTCCTTATTCCCCCAAGCTACAGGTGGTGGGCATGCTCCACAGGTTTAGCCCCCTTTATACATACATCAATTTTAAACTCAACCAGAGATTTCTGTATATTAGTACAATTGATTCCCAAACTCATTTACCATGAGAAAGAAGTAATATACCAGAGATTAGAAAGTTATAGTCATTGAGTTCAGAGAAAGCTGGTCACAGCTATCACCCTGTCAATAATCTTGGGATTAGGACTTGCTGGAGCAGGAACAGGTGTCTCAGCACTCACCCTGCAAAATTGGAACTATGGGGCCCTAAGGTCCACCATAGACGTGAACATAGAAAGAATGGAAAAATCTATCTGCTGTCTTCAAGAATCCCTTACTTCCCTTTCAGAAGTAGTGCTTCAAAATAGAAGAGGGTTAGATTTGCTGTTTTTACAACAGGGTGCATCCCTAGGGGAAGAATGTTGCTTTTATGTCAATCATTCAGGAGTGGTTAAAGAATCCATGGCACTAGAGAAGGTCTCCAGAAACAGAAACTAGAGTGAGAACAGTCACAGGGATGGTATGAAGCAATGTTTAATTGGTCCCCCAGGTTGACAACTCTGGTATCTACCCTAGCTGGACCCCTACTCATACTGCTACTACTATTAACTGTCGGGCCCTATGTCATCAATAGACTCCTCAATTTTATCAAGGAATGAGTGGGAGAGGTGCAACTCATGGTCCTAAAATCATAGTACAAACCCCTAGCAGATTTATCAGACACTGCTCAGGACCCATGATTGGGTGACAAGTCAAGGGGGGAATGAGAGATCAGGTCTAGACTAGGCCCAATTAACAAAAACTGCGAACTTTTCTGCAAGGGAAACTGCCTCTGGTGAGAGCCAATCAGATGCATCTGCACAAAGCCACCCCTGATGAGAGCCAATCAGATGCATCTGCATGAGGAAAGACCAACCAATCAGAAGAGTTGTCTGTTCGAGACTCTCAAGCTACCTGTTAGAGACCTTCAAGCTACCCATTAGAGACCCTCAAGTCACCTGTTAGAGACCCTCGAGTCACCTGCTACAGACCCTTAAGTTACCTGTTAGAGACCCTCGAGCTACCCATTAGAAACCCCCGTTGGTCACCATGTTAGGACCCCTATAAAAACCCTTGCATCTGGAGGCTCAGGGCCCTCAGTACTTTCCCACTGCATTGGGCTGATCTGAGGGTCCGAGTTTGAACGTGAATAAATGGCCCTTTTGTTTATTGCATTGGCATCAGCTCCTGGGTAGTCTTTGGAAATTTCACCATCTGGGCACAATATAAATATGTTGCTATTTCTAATGTTTGTTGATAATAATGCTTTAAGTTTATAAATCTAAAAATGAGGCCAGAAAACCAAGAAGCATAAATGTTATGGCAAATAAAATGAATGTAGAGAAAACACAGTGAGATAAAAACAAGAAACACAATATTTTAATGCAATGAGAAAAATAAAACTTTGGTAATAAATATTAAAGATTAGTCACAATGAGTGTGAGTTTCTTATCTTCCTGGGGAATCAGCGAGGGCTCCTGGGTTATCACAGCCTGAGAGCTGGACCCTGAAACAGAAACAGATTCATGTTAGGAGTGAGGAAGGAGAATAGAAAGATCACCTCAAAGTCTGCTTTGAAATCCCCAAGAATAGGAGCAAAGTGAGGAGGAGGGGGAGGAGCAGGGGAAAGCAGGCCATGATGTGGTGTGACAAGGATACTCTGGTCCATACCTGGTACTGGCCTCTGTGATGGTCTTTTATACTACCTCAGCTCCCTGGGTGCAGAGTTTGTTTCTGGGTGGTGCTTTAATCCAATCTGAGCCCTTTCCCACCCACAGCCATCCTGTCTGTGTCCCCAGCCCCAGGAGTAGCTCCAGTGTCAGGAGGCTCTGGTGGGGTGAGCTCCAAGTGTTTCCCTTCCCTGCAGGAAGCAGCTGCTGTGACCTCTACCTCAGGCCAGTGATCAGGGACCCAGGGCCCTCTGAATTTGAACTTGCTTCTGGCCTTGTTCACCCTGAACAGATTATAGCACCCTGATAACACCCTCAGGAGAAGGCTAGTGGTGGGCAGTGCTGCACAGACTGAGGGGCCACCTTTAATTTCCAGTAAGTGAATGGCATTTCATCTATTTAACATTTTACCTTATTTGCCTTGTCAAATCAGCTTCATTGTTTTTTCTACCCATTGCTAATTCTTATTAATACTTTTTATTCTCCAATTGTGTTAAAGAGATTCCAATATCCAAAATAATATTTTTTTAACTATTCCTGAGTCCATATCATGAGTTTTGCTTCAGTTATCAAAAATTTTAGTCCTCTCATATCTACTTCTTTTTACTTATAAGTTATATTTCAGATATTTTCTCATTTTACATTCGTTGAGGGTGTCTGTTAGTGCTCATCATAGTAGTTCTGTGATTTCCTCTTTAAGATATCTGTCCACATAATTCCAGTATCCACATCATCTCAATGTTGGTGTCTACTTGATGGTCTTTTCTCATTCAAGTGGTGATTTTTCTGGACACTGGTATGACATGTGATGATTTGTCTCATGTGTTGGGCATTTTGCATATTGTATTATGAGACTCTGGATCTTACTCTGTCTCCCTTTGATCACAGGACCCCCTGTGGAGTGCAGCTTGGGAATGGGGCTCTGCACAGTGGGGCCCTGACTTCTACCTGGGGGCGTGGGCAGTGGTTCATCCTGACTCCTTGTCTGCAAGTATAGGAGATCCCTAAACTGCTCCCCCATTGATCCCATTGTCACCAATTTCCAACCAGTGCTATGCTTAAACATTTCCAACAATGAATACATGAAAATATGCTCAACACCATCAATCATCATGGAAATGCAAATCAAAAGCACAACAGGTGTCATCTGACCCAGTCAGAATTGCTGTTATTAAAAAGACAAGAATTGTGAAATTCTCGCCAGGATGTGGAAGAATGAAAACCCTTATACACAGTGGTTTGTAATGTAAACTAGCAGAGTCCCCATGGAGTTTTCCTCAGAAAACTGCATGTGACCCAGCAACCCCACTACTGTACATTTATGCAAACAAAAAGAAATGGGTAACCTGATGAGACCTCTGCACTATTCATGACCACCATGGAATAGGAAAACCTAAGTGTTCACCTCAAAATGAATGGATGAAAACAGTGTGGTTTAGCACAGGGCAGAGTTCTACAGTGCCCATGGAGGGAGCATTATGCCAGGCTGCCAGACAGAAATCCTCTATCTACCCTGAGTCCTGACTGGTACAATCTTTGATGCCAAAGCATCCTGGGCCTGGACTTAATTTGTAAGGCAGTTGGGCCACAAAGGCTTCAGTCTAAATCTAAGGCTTGAAACTATGGAGCTAATAGAGAAAACATTGAGGAAATGCCTGAGGATATTAGAGTTCTTGAGTAATGCCCTCAAACACAGGCAACCACAGCCAGAATTGGACAATGAGATCTCATCAAGTTAAGCAGCTTCTGCACAGCACAAGATGAAATCAACAAAGGGGAGTGACATATATACATAAAACATATATATACATGATTAGTATATATATAACCACTATATATGTATATATATGTGTGTATGTATATTATATATGTTTTTATGTATATAGATAGTTATATATATGAATATTTATTATTTATTTTTTTCTTGTTGTTAGTATTTTTTTCTCTTTCCTTTTTCTTTCTTTCTTTTTTTTTTTTTGTTTGTTTCTTCATTTATTTATTCCTGAGGTTGCTTATTTCTGGTTATTAGAGCTTTTCATTATTTTGTTTTGCTGTGTTTTGTTTCTTGCTCATTTGTATGGTTGGTTCTTTTCTTAACTTCTATTTTTACTTTCATCAAGAGCAAGGGCTTGGCTCAGTGCCACAGCACAGTGGTTACAGTGCCAGCCACATACACTGAGGGTGGTATGTTTGAACTCAGCCCAGGGCAGCTAAACAACTGCAAGAAGAAAACAGCTGGACATTGTGGCAGGTGCCTGTAGTCCCATCTACTTGGGAGGCTGAGGCAAGAGAATTGCTTAAGCCCAGGAGTTGGAGATTTCTGTGAGCTATGAAGCCACAAAACTCTACTGAGAGTGACATAGTGAGACTCATTTTTTTTTTTCAAAAAAAAAGCAAGGGCTCTTGTACTTTTTGGTTACAATATTTTAGACTCATTTATTCTCTCTCCCTATTGCACTACTGCATATTGTCTTTTTTGACAGACATTGTTTTACCTTTCTTTTTTTTTTTTATTGAATGGTAACTGTGTACATTGATGCACTTTGGGGGTACAGTGTGGTGTTTTCACATACAATCCATGACATTTCCATCAAACTGGTTAACATAGCCTTCATGTAACTTTCTTAGTTATTATGTCAAAACATTCATATTCTACTCACAGAAAGATTCACTTGTACCCTTGCAAGATGAACCACAGAAGTGAACCCTCGAATCCCTCTCCCTCCACCCTCTCCCCCCTCCCCATATCCTTAGGTTGTTATTAGGTTATAGCTTTCATATAAAAAGGTTTAAATTAATTTCATAATAGGTGTGTGTACATTGGATACTTTTTCTTCCATTCCTGTGATACTTCGCTAAGAAGAACATTTTCCAGCTCCATCCATGTGAACATGAAGGACATAAAGTCTCCATCTTTCTTTATGGCTGCATAGTATTCCATGGTGTACATATACCACAGTTTGTTGATCCATTCGTGGATCGATGGGCACTTGGGCTTCTTCCCACATTAATCACCTCTGCAACAGCTGAGATATCCTCCCCCTCTTTCTTGCCTTTTTTTTTCTTTCTTAATTCCACATTCATCTCTCCCCACTATTAGATACAACACTATATTTAATTTCTTTTATCTATTCTTATCTTATTGTAATATCTTTTCTTAATGCTGAGAGCTGTGGGACACAGCTATAATCTGGCAGATAGGCCATAGCAGTGATCTGGCTAAAGGAGGTTAAGAGGCATTTCTACATCTGGCCCTAGGAAGATAGTATTGGCAGGATCAAACTGAATAATTTTTCTATTTTGTTTTCATTCTTACTTAATATTCCTTGGTACTTTTTGTTTTTTGCTCTTTTTGTTCCAGTCCTAGTTTTGTCAGAGGAAGAGATAGGCTCTGCTCAGGCTGGTAAGCACTGCCTGATTTTCAGGAACCCTCCTAGTCTAGCCCCCTCAAAACCATTGTGTTACAAATGTGGTGTTAGCACCTTGCTGATCAATACCATTTCTTCTGTCACATTCAGCCTCTCTTCCTGACCTCCTTCTCACCTGTTCTCCAAGTTTATTTATTTATTTATATATATTTTTATTAATTCAAAAACACATAGATCATGAATACATTAATGTATATGTGGGGTAAAATGTGCTCTTTTTTTTTTATACAATCTGACATGGTTAGATTTTCTGTTACTCACTTTCCCTTTTTTAAAATTTTCCTTTCTTTTTCTCTTCCCTTCTTTGTTACTCTTTTGTTATTTTCCATCTATTTATCCTGGTCTGCTCCTTATACTTCTCCTCAATTTGGCCTCACACCAAGAGGTCTCTTCATCACATAAACTCTGAGACAAGGTAATTGGAAGCAAAGGAGGAACTGAGAAATAATTATGTGCACAAAGAGCTGAACAAGAAGAAAGCACACATGCAGAGGAACAAGCAGAAAACTTGAGGCACAATGAAAAACCAAAAGAGAGGAACTCCTCCAAGAGACCACGAGGGAGCTTTGACAGAAGATTCATCCTGTAAAGAATTAATAGATCTGACAGAAAGGAAATTTGAGATGTGCATTATTAAGACAATAAAGACAATGGATGAGAAAATAGAAAGAACCAAAATTCAAATGAGAGATATGAAGAATATAGAACAGACATGGATGAGCTTAAGGAAATGAAGGAGACAATCAGGGAATATAAAGATGCAGGAAAAAGTATCAAAAATAGATTAGATCATAGAGAAGAAAGAACATCAGAATTAGAGTATAAAGTCTTTGAGTTAACACTGGTAGTTACAGAGTCAGAGAGAAGGCAGAGCAGGTACTTAGAGAAGTATGAGACTCCACGAAGCATTCAAACATATGGATAATAGGAATCCCTGAAGGGGAAGAAGATTGTCCCAAAGGTATGGAAGCCCTACTGGAGACCATCATAAATGAAAACTTCCTAATTCTACTAAAGATACTGACACACCCCTTAGGAATGATATCGAATGCTGGGCCAGCTCAACTCTAACAGAGCCTCTCCAAGACACACTGTAATGACCCTGTCCAAAGTCATGATGAAGGAGAAAATTCTCCAAGCAGCTAGGAGTAAGTGCCAATTAACCTACAGGGACAGAGCCATTGGGATGACAGCAGATTTTTCAACTGAAGCTTTCCAAGCTAGAAGAACATGGTCATTTACCTTCAATATCCTTAAACAAAATTATCGATAGCCCAGAACCATGCATCCTACTAAGCTCAGCTTCAAAAGTGATGGATAAATCAAATATTTTGTGGAATACAAGCACCAAGGAAATTCACAACCACAATATCAGCTCTACAAGAAGTACTAAGACCTATTCTCAATACTGAACACCACAATGGAACACCACCAAAGTGAACACCTAGAAGCCAAAGACAGAGCTTAGTTTCCACAAGGGTGCCAAGGATAAAGCTACAGAACAGACTATCTCATAATAAGAGGAATAGAATCCCCCACACTTATCAATACTCTCAATGAAGGTTAATGGATTGAATTCTCCACTGAAAAGGCACAGTCTGGCCTTAAAAAAAAAAAACAAAAAAACAAACAAACAAAGAAAAAAAAACCACAAGCCATCCATATGTCAGGAGACACACCTAGCCCTGAAGGACAAATCAAGGCTCAGGGTTAAATGATGGAAAACGTGTGTATCAAGCAAATGGAAATCAGAAGAAAGGAGGGATTGCAATATATGCTGAGATAAAAGCAGATTCAAAGCAACTTTAGTTAAGAAAGACAAAGATGGTCACTTCAGACTGGTCAAAGGGAAAAATACAGCAAGAAGACTTCTCAGTTTTAAATATATATGCATCTAATTTAAATGCACCCAGATTTATGAAACAGACCTTGAGAGGTCTGAACAATATGATATCCCAAAACATCATAATAATTGACTTCACCACCCATCTGTCTGAACTGGAAAGAACCTCTAAACAGAAACTAAACAAGGATACAAGGGACTTAAATGTGACCCTAGGACAAATGTGATAATAGACATGTATACAATACACCATTCCAAAGCAAAAGCATATACTTTTTCCTCAACAGCTCATGGCACATACTCCAAAGTAGAACACATCCCAGGATACAAATCAAACCACAGCAAAATTAAAGGAATAGAAATTATACCATGTCTCTTCTCAGACCACAAGACTATGAAGGTGAAACTTATCTCCAAAAGAAAAAAAAATTATCAAACAAAGTTTTGGAAATTAAACAACCTTATGCTGAATGACAGTTGGATTCAGGAAGAGATAAAGAGGCATTCATTAATTTCCTCAAACACAACAACAATGAAGACACAGGTTACCAAAACCTGTGGGATACAGCAAAAGCAGTCCTGAGAGGAATATTTCTTACTCCAGATGCCTACATTCAAAAAACAGAAAGTGAACACATCAGCATACTCACAAACTGTCCTATGGAATTTGAAAAAGAAGAGCAATCTAACCCTAAACCCAGCAGAAGAAAACAAATGGCCAAAATTAAATCAGAGACTAATAATATTGAAAACAAAAGAACATTCAGAAAATTAATTTTTAAAAAGTGTTTTTTTTCTTTTTTTTATTGAACGGTAACTATGTACATTAATGCACTTCTGGGGTACAGTGTGGGGTTTTCACATGCAATCTGAAATACTTCCATCAACTGGTCAACACAGC
>NW_003852511.1:6704991-6786528 GCF_000181295.1 Otolemur garnettii
GCTCGCCTCAGGAAGGTTGAAGTGCACTCTTCAATCTTCTCTCTTGTCTCTGCTCCAAACCATCAGCTACTTTGCTAAGGTTCTGTCCTTTCAGCCTCCTTCTGGATGGGAGCTTCTGTAAAAAGCTGGCTGCTGTTCGCCATCTTGGCTCCGCCCCCCAAAAAAGTGTTTTAAAAGGTAAATGAAATATATACATCTTTGGCCAGACTAACTAGAAACAGAAAAGGAAAACCTCCAGTAACCTAAATCAGAAATGATGGAGAGGAAATAACAACAGATGTCACAGAGATACAAGAGATTATTTCTGAATACTACAAGAAACTCTATGCCCAGAAATTTCACAATGTGGAAGCAATGGATGAATATGTGGATTCACACTCTCTTCCTAGACCCAGTCATGAAGAAATAGATCTCTTAAACAGACCAAATTCAAGCATGAGATCAAAGAAACAATAAAAAATCTCCCAACAAAACAAATGCCCTGGTCCAGATGGCTTCACACCAGAATTCTACCATACCTCCAAAAAAAGCTTATACCCTTACAATAGAAAACATTCCAAAAAATTGAGAAGGAAAGACTCTTCCCCAACATAGTGTATGAAGCAGACATCACCTTGATACCAAACCCAGGAAAAGACCCAACTAAAAAGGAGAACTATGGATCAATGTCTGTAATGAATATAGATGCCAAAATTCTCAATAAAATTCTAGCCAATAGATTACAGCTTATCATTAAAAAATTCATGCATCATGATCAAACAGGTTTCATCCCAGGGATGCAAGGGTGGTTTAACATACACAAGCCCATAAACATAATCCACCATATACCAATAGAAGCAAAATCAAAGACCACATGATCCTCTCAAGAGATGCAGAAAAAGCATTCATTAAAATTCAACATCCTGGCTTGGCACCTGTAGCTCAGTCTTTAGGGTGCTGGCCACATACACTGAGGCTGGTGGGTTTGAACCCAGCCTGGGACTAATGGAAAAAATAAAATAGCCTGGCATTGTGGCAGGTGCTTATAATTCCAGCTACTTGGAGGCTGGGCAAGACGTTGAGACCAAGAGTTTGAGGTTTCTGTGAGCTATGACGCTATGGCACTGCACTGAGGGTGACATAGTTAGACTCTATGTCAACCAAAACAACAACAAAATTCAACATCCTTTTCTAATTAGAACTCTCTAAAGAATATAGTTATAGGTGGTACATTTCTTAAACTGATCAAAGCTATCTATGACAGACCCACAGATAATATTATACTGAATGGAGTAAAACTGAAAGCTTTTCCACTCAGAACTGGAACAAAACAAGGTTGTTCTCTATCACCACTACTATTCAACATAGTGCTGGAAGTTTCAGCCAATACAATCAGGCAAGAGAAGGTAATAAAGGCGTCCAAATGGGGGCAGAAGAAGTTAAACTCTCCCTCTTTGTTGATGATAAGATCTTATATTTAGAGAACTCCAAAGAATCAACCACAAGGCTCCTGGAAGTGATCATAAAATACAGTAATGTCTCAGGATATAAAATCAATGTCCACAAATCAATTGCCTTTGTATATGCCAATAATAGCCAAGATGAAATGTTTTTCAAGGACACAATTTCCTTCTCAGTAGCTTCAAAGAAAATTATATAGCTAGGAATATACCTAATGAAAGAGGTGATGAACCTCTATAAAGAAAAATATGAAACCCTTAGAATAGAAATAGCAGAAGATATTAACAAATGGAAGAACATACCGTGCTCATGGCTGGGAAGAATAAAAATTGATAAAATGTCTATGCTTTCCAAAGCAATCTACAGATTTAATGTAATAGCCATTAAAATACCAATATCATACTTTCAAGATTTGTAAAATATAATTCTTCATTTTGTATGGAAATGGTGAACACAAAGAAAACAGATAAATGCACATCTGGAACCTAATAGAAAACCAAGAGATGAAACTAACATCCTGTAACCACCTGATCTTTGATAAACCAAACAAGAACATTCACTGGGGGAAAGAATCCCTATGTAACAAATGCTAAGAGAACTGAATAACCATATGTAAAAGACTGAAATTGGACCCAAGCCAGTTTCTCCACTCATAAAAATTGATTCAAGATGAATAAAAGATTTAAATCTAAGGCATGAATCAGTAAAAATACTCGAAGAAAATGTGGGGAAAACACTTAAAGGAATAGGCCTGGGGGAAGACTTTATGCAGACTTCCATGGCAATTGCAACAAGAAAAATAAACAAATTGGACTTAATTAAACTCAGTAGCCTCTGTACAGCTAAGGAGACAATGAAAGCAAATAGACAACCATCAGAATAGGAACAGATATTTGTATATTATCTATTGGACAAAAGCTTGATAACCAGAATCTGCAGAGAACTCCAATTAAGCCTCAAAGGAAGAGACAAAAATCCTTATATCGATGGTCAAGTGAGATGAATAGAGCCTTCTACAAAGAAGACAGGAATAAATAATATGTTTATCATCCCTAATTATCAGAGAAATGCAAATCAAAACCACCTTGAGATATGACCTAATCCCAGTGAGAATGACCCACATCACAGAGACTCAAATCTGCAGATGCTGGCATAGATGTGGAGAAAAGGGAACACTTTTACACTGGTAGTGGGACTGCAAACTAATACAATGCTTTTGGAATGAAGTATGGAGAGTCCTCAAAGAATTCAAACTAGACCTCCCATTTGATCCTGCAATTCCATTACTGGGCATATACCCAGAAAGGAAAAAAATATATATCATAAGAACATTGGCATTAGACTGTTTATTGCAGCTTAATTTACAATTGTCAAAATGTGGATTTTGTTGTTATTGGGGTGCGTGAAGCGGCACCACACAGTTTAAGACCTACAATAAAATGTCAGAGAATAAGGAAGACTATAAGCTCTCTTGGGAATGTAGCAAATTTCTTTATTTTAACAAAGCTTATATAGGCAGTGCTGCACATACACACAGTTAATCAATAAACTTGTGACTTAAACCTCATGCTCCAGGCCTCTCACTACCTGGCACCTACCAGTCTGCTGATTAACCGATAACCATTCCACTAACATTACCTAAAGTTATTCTTACACAGTTAATTAAAACAAGACCACAAAACAAAGTTCTGGGGGAATAAACTGTTTGAGTACTTGACCTTTAACAGACCATCTGGAGGCAGTCATCCATCTTAGGGAGTAATCTGGAAATTCCTGAGATATACAGGATTGCAGGCTTGCCTGCAATATGGCCGAGCCCTTAGTCACTTATTATGTGACCAGACCTTTAGCCACTTATGGAGTTCTATCCAGGTTTTTTCTTTTCTAACTCACAAAAGACTTCAAACTTGCCTTCAAAAAATGGAACCATTTAAAGGCTTATTTATAGGCTTTCTGCCTATATGTGCAAACATCCAAAATGCCCAGCAGCACAGGAATGGATTAACAAGCTGTGGTTTATGTATACCGTGGAATACTATTCAGCCTCTAAAAAGGATGGTGACTTTACAATTATTGTATTAATTTGGATGGAGTTGAAATACATTCTTCTTAGTAAAACATCACAAGAATGGAGAGGAAAGAATCCAATGCACTCAATTCTGATATGAGGACAATTGATGCTAGTATATGGTGTGGGAAGGTGAATGGGTAGGCAGGGGTAGTGGGGCCAAGGTGTTTGACACAACCCTTGGGGATGGTACACTATTATTAGGGGGACTTTACCCAGCAAAAGCAAACAGTGTAACCCTGGCTGTTTGTACCCTCACTGATTCCCCAACATTAAAAATAAATGGGTAAGAGATCTGAATAGACATTTCACAAAAGAAGAGGTGCAAATGGCCAATAGGAATATGATAAAATGCTCAAAATGATGAGTCATCAGGGAAATGCAGATCAAATCTACAACTATCTCACAAAAGTTAAAATGCCTTTGGTGATATAGGTAGTTGTAGATTTGATTTGTGTTATCAAAAATATTGGCAATAATGATTGCTAATGAGGATGAAGAGAAAGGAGAACACTCATACACTATTGGTAAGGATGTAAATTAGGACAACAGCTATGGAGAACAATATGGACATTTTTCTTTTTTTTTTTTTGGCCAGAGCTGGATTTGAACTCACCACCTCCAGCATATGGGGCCAGCAAACTACCCTTTTGAGCCACGGGTGCCACCCTTTGACATTTTTCAAAATACTAAACATAGAACTAATGTTTGACCCAGCAATCCCACTGATGGGTATATATACAAAGGAGAGGGATTAATTATATCAAAAAGATTCCTGCACTCTTATATTTATTGTATCACTACTCATAATAGCCAAGATTTGGAACCATACTAAATACTGTTGGATGGATGAATGGATAAGGAAACAGTAGTTCATATCCACAATAGAATATCCTTCAGGAAATCCTGCCTTTTGTAGAAACATGCATGAAACAGGAGGCCAGTTCACTAAGTGAAATAAACCAAGCACAGGAAGACAAATCTCACATATTTTCACTCAGATGTAGGAACTAAATACAGGGTGTTCATAAGTTTTGTGTGTAATTTAAAATAGTTGTCTAAAGTAAAAACATTCATGAAGACAGAGATTAGAACTATAGTTACCAAAAGCTTGGAGGGTACCAAGAAGGTGGAGAGACAAAATGCTAATGATTAATGGGTGCAAAAATATAGTTAGGTAGCTAGGTAAAATGAACAGTATTTGATAGCACAACACAGTGACTACCTTCAACAATGAGGTAGGGCATACTTAAAAATCAATAAAATGTAAAATTGGAATGTTAATAACATGAAGAAATAGTAAATGCCTGAGGTAATAAAAACACCCGTTACTTGATTTGATGAATCCAGATTGCATGCCTGTATCAAAGCATCACATATGTAGAAATTTTATAGACCCATTATAATTAAAAACAAAAAGCAATTAACAAAAAATATAATACTGAGTGTAACTACAACGAGTCATCAGAGAAAGAAAGTAAACAAATTTTACAAGTTTTTTAAAAAGATGATAATATGGTACATATAAATAATGGAAGAGTATTCAGCCATCCAAAAAGAAGAAAAAATGATTTCTCAGCAATATACATGGAAATGGATGGCACTGTGTAAAGTGAAATAAGCTAGGAACTGACAGACATGGCCTATTCTCACTCATATGTAGAAGCTAAAACAAACTGATCACATAGAAGTTAAAAGTAGAACAGAGGAAGCTGGAGGCTCCCAAGAGTAGGGGAGAGGAAGGGGTAGGGTAAGATTTACTGTAGGATACAAAGTTACAACTAGATAAAAGGAATCGACTGTGTTCTATAGCACTATAGGATAAGTGGAGTGAAAAGCAAAATGTTAATTTCAAACAGCTAGAAGGAGATTAGTGAATGTTCCAAACACAAAGAAATGATACAACTTTGAGATGATGGATATGCTAATTATGCTAATCAGATATTATTAATATTGGTATATTACATTTATCCAAACATCACTAGGCAACTCATATTTTAAAACTATTGTGTGCATCAATATTAATTGATTAATTTATTTAAAGAAAATAACCTCAAGTTTTGTATCTAGGGAAAAATAAAGTTAAACTGAATGTCACTTCAAGTCCCATGCTTCACTGCCCCATCTCTAGATCTCTGCGATTCATTTCCCTGGAATCAACAATTAGAAGCCTCTAATTCAATTCCACAGCTGCACTTTCTCAGAGAGTCAGAAGAGGGAAAGAGGGAGTGGGGAAGAGCCACCAAGGGGAGCTGGAGTATGGGAAATAGAACACAAAAGAGATGCAAACAGGAAATAGATTACTTGTCAGGTTTCTCTCCTCCTCTTCATCTGAGGACCCTGCCTCTGCATGGACCAGGGCAATGACTATGATCTGGTGGCCTTGGGAAAAGAGAAAATAGAGTTAGCTTTCAGGTAAGAAGTGAATCCTGCTACTGCTGGTATTTTATAGCCAATGTCAGAAGTCAAGTCTTCTCCGTCTCTGCAGACTTGTCTCAGAGATTCATAACTTCACCTCTGCAGTAAGAAATGGCCCGTGGATCTTCAGGGACCTTTAAGCAGTTAAAATTCTATAAGTATAACCAGGAAGGGAAACCTGTGCCATCCTGTCCCTCCAGGGCAGCCAGTGTCTGCACAGTCCCCTGTGCCTGGCACTGCTTCCCTTTTCCTGTTTCCCACCCTCCCTGGCTCCAGGCTCAGCTAGGGGAGGGTGGTGCTTCCTGGGAGGTGTTTTCCAGTGTGGGTCAACATCAAACATTCAAACCATAATCCATCGTGCACAGGTCCCAAGTGCTGTGAACCACGGAAAGCTGAAGGCTGTCATGTTTGGAACAGGCAGATGAGAAGAAGCAGGTCTGATAGGAAAGATTATCATTAACCAGCAAAGCAAGAAAAGAAGCTACAATCAGCATGCTCTGTGCCAATACACACACTAGCTCTTATTCTCCTGTCACTACAATGTGAAAAGGTCACATTTGTTTCCCTTAGGATTTCATGCCCCTGCCTCAGTGTCCAAAGCAGCAGGAGTGACCCAGCCCCTCCTAAGACCCCTTTCTCCTGGAGACCTGGCTCAGAAGTTGTCCCTACCTGCAGGGTCTTCCTCCTCATCACTGGAGGGGTATTTGATGTTGTATGTCCACTCTGCAGAGACACAAACAAGAGCCAGGAGGTTACCCAAGGGACTGACTCTTTCATCCCTCCTACTCCAGGTGAGGTCAGCCGGATCACATGAGGTCACCCTTCCTTTTTCTGTGGGTTCTTAGACGCTCCCTGGGACTCTGTGGAGTCAGAGGCCTTCAACAAGACTCAGTGCACAGTTGCAAATCATCAAAGAAGAGGGCCCCCTTACATCTTTCCACTTCCTCATTTCCACTGTAGCATCACAGCTCTTTTTTTATTATTTAATTTTTTTATTGTTGGGGATTCATTGAGGGTACAAAGAACCAGGTTGATTATATTGATTCCATTTGTTAGGTAAATTCCCCCTTATACTTGTGTCCCACTCTAAAAGGTGTGTTGCATACCATGACCCCCCCCCTTCCCTGTGTGTCCTCTCCCCTTCTCCCAACACCCACCATGTACTAGGTCATTAATTGTCCTTATATTGGAATTGAGTACAGAAGATTCTTGCTTCTTCATTCATGTGATGCTTTACTAAGAATAATTTGAAATATGTTCATCAAACTGATTAATAATAATAAAAAGAATAATGTGTTCCACTTCCACCCAGGTTAATACAAAAGATGTGAAATCTTCATATTTGTTTAATGGCTGAATAGTATTCCATGATATACATACACCACAGCTTGTTAATCTATTCCTGGGTTGCTGGGCATTTAGGCTGTTTTCACATTTTGGTGATGGTAAATTGAGCTGTGATAAACAGTCTAGTGCAAGTGTCCTTATGGTAATAGGATTTTTTTCTTCTGGGTGGATGCCCAGCAATGGGATTGCAGGATCAAATGGGTAGTCTGGTATGAGTTCTTTGAGGGTTCTCCATATTGCCTTCCAAAAAGGTTGTATTAGTGTGTAGTCCCTTCAGCCATGTAAAAGGGTTTTCTATCTGGTTCCAAATGTCCCTTCTCTCCACATTTACACCAGCATCTGCAGTTTTGAGACTTTGTGATGTGGGCCAATCTCGCTGGGGTTAGATGATATCTCCAGATGGTTTTTATTTGCATTTCTTTAATAATTAGGAACAATGAGAATTTTTTCATGTTTCTTACCCATGTGTCTGTGTTCTTTAGAGAAGGTTCTAGTCATCTCTCTTGCCCAGTGATATGAGGGATTGTTGGCTCTTTTATGTGGATTGATTTGAGTTCTCTGTAGATTCTCATTATCAAGCTTTTGTCTGATACAAAATATGCAAATATCCTTTACCATTGTCTAGGTTGTTTATTTGCTTTGGTTGTTGTTTCCTTATCTGTACAGAAGGTTTTTGGTTTATTTAAGTCCCATTTGTTTATTTTTGGTGGTGTTGTTGCAATTGCCACAGAATTCTTCTTCATAAAGTCTTTCCCCAGGTTGATATCTTCAAGTGTTTTTCCCATGCTTTCTTTGAGGATTTTTATTGTTTCATGCCTTAAATTTAGGTCTGTTATCCATCTTGAATCATTATCTCTTGAATGGAGAAACATGTGGGTCATGTTTCAGTCTTTTACATGTGGATATCCAGTTCTCCCACCACCACTAATTGAATAAGGATTGTTTCCCCCAGTGTATGTTCTTGTTTGGTTTATCAAAGATGAGGTGGCTGTATGATGTTAGTTTTATTTCCTGGTTTTCTATCTGGTTCCAAATATCTATGTCTTTTAGACATGTCTTTTAGCATTATACTGTTTTGATCAGTATGGCCTTATAATACAGCCTAAGTCTGGTAGGCTGATGCCCCACACCTTTTTTTTATTATTAAGAATTGCCTTGGCTACACAGGGTTTCTTTTTTGGCTCCATACAAAATGGACTATTTTTTCCAAGTCTTAAAAGTATAATGTTGGTATTTTAATAGAGATAGCACTGAGTCTGTAGATTGATTTGGGGAGTATAGACATTTTGACAATGTTGATTCTTCTTAGCCATGAGAATAATATATTCTTCCACTTGTTAATATCTTCTAGTATTTCTTTTCTTAGGGATTCATAGTTCTCATTATAAAGGTACTTCACTCTTTTGCAAGATTTATTACTAGGTATTGCATTTTCTTTGGAACTACAGAGAAGGGTATTGTGTCTTTGATTAGTTTCTCACTCTGGGTGTCACTGGTGTGTACAAAGGCTACTGACTTATGGACACTGATTTTTTTATATCCTGATACTTATTGTATTTTTTTTTTGAGACAGAGTCTCACTATGTCATCCTCAGTAGAGTGCCATGGTGTCCCAGATCACAGCAACCTCAAACTCTTTAGTCTTAAGTGATTCTCTTATCTCAGCCTCCCAAGTAGCTGGGACTACAGGTGCCCACCACAATGTCTGGCTATTTTTTACTGCAGTTGTCATTATTGTTTAGCTGGCTGAGGCTGGATTTGAACCTGCCAGCCTTAGTGTAAGTGGCTGGTGCCATAAACACTATGATATAGGTGCTGGGCCATTACTGTATTTTTTGATCACTTCCAGGAGCCTTGTGGTTGAGTTTTTGTGGTTCTCTAAGTATAAGATCATATCATCAGCAAAGCAGTAGTGTTCAACCTCCTCTGCTCCATTTGGATGTCCTTTATTTCTTTCTCTTGACTGATTGTATTGGCTAGAACATCCAGCACTATGTTGAATAGTAAGGATGATAGAGGACAACCTTATCTGTTCCAGTTATAAGTGGAAAAGCTTTCAGTTTTACTCCATTCAGTAAAATATTAGTTGTGGGTTTGTTGTAGATGGCTTTAGTCAGCTTAAGAAATGTGTTGCCAATGCCTATATTCTTCAGTGTTCTAATTGGAAAAGGATGCTGGATTTTATTGAATGCTTTTTCTGCATCTATTGAGGGGATCATATGGTCTTTGCTTTTGCTTTTGTTGATATGGTGAATTACTTTTATGGACTTGGATATGTTAAACCAGCCTTGCATCTTTGGGATGAAACATACTGATCATGATATATGACTTTTTTGATGAAAAGCTGCAGTAATTTGGCTAGGATTTTATTGAGACTTTTTGCATCTACATTCATTACAGAAATTGGTCTGAAGTTTTCCTCCGTAGTTGGGTGTTTTCCTGGTTTTGGTATCAGGATAATGTTTGCTTCATAGAATAATTTTTTGGAATAATTTCTGCAATATGGGAAAAGGCTCTTCTATGAAGGTTAGAGAGAATTCTGGTGTGAAGCCATTTAGACCAGAACATTTTTTTGTTGGGATATTTTTAATTTTTTATTTGATCTCAGTGCTTGAAATTGGTATGTTCAGGATATCTATTTCTTCCTGGCTGAGTCTAGGGAGAGGGTATGATGTCAAATATTGCTCCACTTAATTCACATTGTCAAATTTCTGGGCATAGAGTTTCTTGCAGTATTCACGGATGTTCTCTTGTATCTCTTGTTATTTCCCCTTTACCATTTCTGATTGAGGTTACTAGAGATTTTCGTTTTCTGTTTCTAGTTAGTATGGCCAAAGGTGTATCTATTTTATTTAATTAAAAAAAAAAACAACTTTTTTTTTGGTTAATTTTCTGAAGGTTTTTTTCTTTTCAATTTTATTAATCTGTGATTTAATTTTGGCTATTTCTTTATTTCAGCTGGGTTTAGGGCTTAGATTGTTCTTCTCTTTCCAAATGCATAAGATTATTTCTCAATGGAGTGATGCACTCACTGTCTGTTTTTTGAATGTAGGTATCTAGACGAATAAATTTTCCTCTCGGGACTGCTTTTTCTGTATCCCACAGGTTTTGGTAACTTGTGTCTTCATTGTTATTATATTTGAGGAAATTAACAAATTCTTCTTTTATCATTTCTTGAAACCAAATATCATTCCACATAAGGTTGTTTAGTTTCCAAGACTTTGTGTGTGGATGCACAGTTTTGTTGGAATTGAGTTTCACCTTTATAGCCTTGTAGTCTGAGAAGAGACATGGTATCACTTCTATTCCTTTAATTTTTCTGATGTTTGATTTGTATCCTAGGATTTGATCTGTTTTGGAGTGTGTGCCATGAACTCAAGAGAAAAAAAGTATATTATTTGCTTTGGGATGGTGTGTTCTGCATATGCCTATTAATTCCATTTGATCTAGGGTGATGGTGATGTTTATGTCCTTTGTGTCCTTGTTTATTTTCTGTTTAAAGGATCTATTCAGTTCTATAAGAGGGTTGTTGAAGTCCCTGACTAGTAATGCATTATGGAATATCATATTGCTCAGACCTCTCAAGGTCTGTTTTATAAATCTAGGAGCATTTAAGTTAGGTGCATAAATGTTTAAAATTGAGATGTCTTCTTGGTGTATTGTTTCTTTGACCAGTATGAAGGGTCCATCTTTGTCTTTCTTAACGAAAGTTTCTTTGAATCTGCTTGTATCTGAGAATAAGATTGCAACCCCTCCTTTCCTCTGATTTCCATTTCCTTGAAACACTGTTTTCCATCATTAACCCCGAGTCTTTATTTGTCCTTTAAGACTAGGTGTGTCTCTTGGAGACAGCATATGGATGGCTTGTGGTCTTTTTTTTCTTAAATCTAATCAGCCAGACTGTGTGTCTTCAGTAGGGAATTCAATCCATTGACATTTATTGAGAGTATTGATAGGTGTGGTGGAATGCTATTCATCTTATTATGAGATAGTTGGTTGTGTGGATTTATCCTTTGTGCCATTGTGGAAGCTAAGCTCTGGCCTTTAGCTCCTAGGTGTTTACTTTGGTGGTGGTCCATTGAGATGTTCAGTATTGAGAATAGATCTAAGTATTTCCTATAGAGCTGTTCTTGTTGTGGTGGATTTCCTTAGTATTTTCATATATACACAAAAATTGATTTCTCTAGCCATGGTTAAGCTAAGCCTAGCAAGTTAAGAGGATTCTGGAATGAAAATTATTTTGTTTAAGGACATTGAAGGTGGATGACTATGCTCTTCTGGTGTGGAAAGTTTCAGTTGAAAAGACTGCTGTCATCTTAATGGCTCTGCCCTTGTAGCTCAGTTGGCACTTACTCCTAGCTGCCTGCAGTATTTTCTCCTTCATCTTGACTTTGGGCAGGTTTGTTATAATGTGTCTTGGAGAGGCTCTGTTAGAGTTGAGCTGACTCAGGGTTCAATATCCATCTGAAAGGAGTGTGTCAGGATCTTTAGTGAAATTTGGGAAGTTTTCATTTCTGATAATCTCCAGTAGAGCTTCCATGCCTTTGGGACAATCTTCTTCTCCTTCAGGGATTCCTACTATCTGTATGTTTGAAGGCTTCATGGGGTTTTGTAGTTCTCTAAGTGCCTTCTCTGCTTTCTCTCTCTTCTGACTAACTACCTGTTAGAACATCTAACTCTGATGTTCTCTCTTCTCTGTGAGCTGATCAATTTTTGATACTTTCTACTTTTTCTTTGCATTCCTTGATTGTCTCCTTCATTTCCTTAAGCTCATCCATTCCTTTTCTACATTGTACATGTCTCGTGTTTGAGTTTTAGTTCTGTCTATTTTCAAATTCATTCCCTTTATTTTCTTAATTATCCATATTAAGAGAAGTTGGTCTATTTTGTTTTTTCATGGTGCCTGAAATTTTCTTTTGGTTCCTCCTCACGTGTATTTTTTTTTCTTGTTTACGTTTTTGCATATCTTTTTTTCCTTCTCAGTTCCAACTTTGCTTCAATTACCTCATCTCAGAGTTTATGTGATGAAGAGAGCTCTTGGTGTGAGGCCAAACTGAAGAGAAAGGTAAGGAACAGGCAGGGATAAACAGGGGGAAAACAAAGAAAGATTAAAAATGAATGGAATAATCAACTCTTGTGCACAATACAAGGGCATATGTCAAAACTATTAAGAGGACACTATAAATGCCTTAACACAATAATTAAGTGAGGTGAACATTATGTCAACTAGTTTGATGAAACCATTCCAATTTCATATAAAGTCAGTACATTATACCCCATAAATGAATTAATGTACATAGTTATCATTTAATAAATAAATAATGAAGAAAAGAGAAAAGAGAAGGAGGAATAACAGAAGAATGAAAAGAAAACAAATATTAGGGAACAGTAGAGAAGGAGGACAGGGAGACAAGCTGAGAGTGACATAAGAAATGGTATTGATCAGGATGGTGCAGAGGCCATGCTTGTAACTCAAGAGTCTTTAGAGGATTGTATTGGGAAGGTTTCTGAAAATCAAGAAGTCATTATCTGCCTGAGTGGAATCAGACTCTTCCTCTGGCAAGACTAAGAAGGGAAGGAAAGGAACAAAAACAATAAACACTAAGGAAAAATTAAGAAAGAATGAAAATGAAATAGAAAAATTCTGCAGTGTGGTCTTGCCAATACTATCTTCCCAGTGCTAGAGGTAGAAAGTTCCTTTGGCCCCATCAATCCAGTTCACTGCTGTGGCCTACCTGCCAAACTACAGCTGTGTCCTCCCAGCTCTCAGGAAGAAAGTAAAAGAAAAAAAAAAAGAAATGATATTAAGATATGAATAGATAATGAAAATTAAAAATACTGTTGTATCTAATGGAGGAGAGAGAGAGAACTGGAGTAAGGAAGGAAAGGAGAGAGACAAGAAAAGGGGAGGGGAAATCTTAGCTGTTGCAGAGGCTTTTATTGTGGGAGAGATGAGAAAGGTAGAAGAGTCACTGTCCAAAGAGAGAATGTACTAGAGTGAAATGTGGAAAGAGAATAAATGAGGCTAAAATACTGTAACCAAATATATAGGAGCCCTAGCTCCTAATAAAAGTAAAAATAGAAGTTAAGGAATTAACCACGAACCATTAAAATAACAAGAAACAAAACAAAACATATTTATACAAAATATAATAAAGGTCTAAAGAATCCTAAATAAGCAATCTCAGTAACAAAAAAGGGGAAAAAACCCAAAGAAACAAAAAAAGAAAAAAAAATACTAAACAACGAAAAAAGAAAAAAATACTAAACGAGGAAAAAAGAAAAAATATATAAACAAAATGAAAAAACTAATTATATATACATATATGTACATAGAAGCATATATATATATATGTATATGGCGGAAGGGTCCAATTTTAGTATGAAAATATTTGTGTTGCAATATATTGCTGAAACATCAGGTGGCGCTGTAGTTTTATGGAAGGAACAACACAGTTGAAACCCTCTCCCTATAAGCAAGGCATATACCAGATCCCCAAGTTAAATGTCCATAGTGATTGCCTGATTAGTTTCTCATCAGTCAGGTTCTGCCATGTTGGGAACTCAGATCTCTCTTAAATCCTTCAGCAGCAGTTCTCACCTTGCCTCCAGACAACAGTTCTAAGGGGTGCTAGAGTCCCAGAGCCTATCATGACTAGGGGACTGATCCTAGCAGGCAGAAGTAAAATCACTATGTTCCTGTAGGGGGCCAGGCCTCACAACCTTGCCATAATAGAAGACTCCTCGCTTCCAGGATCTTCCCAGACTTGTCGTCTCTTCTGCTGCCAAACTGGTGGCAAACCCACTCCAGCCAGCCCTCAAATCTGGCTGCTTTATATGGCAGGCAATCCACTCTACACATTTCCCCTGAGAACCCAAAGTTGAAAAGGCTACACTGCATCCTGTACCTCCTCAGCAACAGCAGCTGACCCTGCTCCCACTGGGTCCCTGCGCAAGTCTTGCCTGGAGTATCAGATCTCCACCCTGCTGCTCCAGTTCATGTACAGCAACCAGTACCCCACTGTCTTACAGTACACCCCAAGCCACAGCTCCAAGCAAAATCATCATGCTAAACCACAGAACTATGTTAAGCAGTTTGATGAAAATATTTCAAATTGTACATAAAAACAGCACACTGTACCCCATGACTGTATTAATGTACACAGCTATGATTTAATAAAAAAAAATGAAAAAAAAATAAACCACTGGACTAACTCTCGTTTGTAGGTTGCTGTAGGGGAACTCAGCCTGATGGCCTCCCTGGTTCACCATCTTGCTCCACCTGTCTCATCACATCTCCTAACTCCAATCTCATCATCCTGAAAATCTAACTTTCATACACACTCACTGACTCATAGGACTTTAACTAATACTTCCTGTGTCTGGCTGCCCAGAAAGCCAACTGCAAGGACTGACCTGCTCTTTAGAGTACAAATATGTCACTATGGGGCACTGGAAATGTGGTTAGCACAAAGAAGTTGTAAATTTTTAAGTTTATTCATTATAATTAATTAAAACACACACAGACACAACTGTGTCTTATTGACCACACAGGATAGCACACTTCTAAAGATCCAAAGATATCCTGGTGTCTCCCGGCAGAATAGTTGGCTACTCTGATCCAGTCATTCACTTGTGGGCATGTCCTGGGCACAGGGTCAGGGTCAGGCACTCCCCCTGAGGCCTGAAACACTACAGCAGTGAGGATGGTGTCCAGGGTCAGAGGGATTCCCTGCAGAGGGTGCACTTTTTTCTCTATTTTAGATTGATATGAAGGTACAAATCTTGAGGTTACATAATTTTAATTTCTGAGATAAAGTTGAAATTATAGCTTAGTCCTTCAGCCAGGGGCCATCCTGAACACCACATTGTGCACATGAGGTGAGATTCTGCCGTCTGCCCCCCTCCCTTACTAGACACAGGTATATGTGTTGTTCTTTCATGTGGACATATAGTTGATTATATATTGGTTTCATCATAGTATGGAGTACACTGTTTGTTTTTTCCATCCCTGAGATAATTTACTAAGAGAAGTATGTTTCAATTCCATCCAGGAAAACACAAAAGATGTAAAGTCTCCATCTTTTCTTATGGCTGATATAGTCCATGTTGTATAGACCACAGTTTGTCAATCCATACATGGGCTGACGGGCACTTGGGTTGCTTCTGTGTCTTAGCAATTGTGAACTGAGCTGCAATAAACATTCTAATGTAAATGTCCTTGTGGTAAAACAACTTTTACTTCTAGGTAGAGACCTAGTGATTGGACTGCAGTATGAAATGGAAAGTCAATTTTTATTCTTTGAGAGTTCTCTATACTTACTTCCTTCAATAGAGGTTGAACTAATTTGGAATGCCACCAGCAGTGCAGAAGTTCCCTTTTGTGCACATCCACTCCAGTATCTGCAGATTTGGGATTCTCTGATGTGGGCTAATCTCACTGGAGTTAAGTGATACCTTGGAATGGTTTTGATGGGCATTTGCCTAATGCTCAAGAACAATGAAATTTTTTCATGTGTTTGTTGGCCATTCTTCTGTCATCTTAAGACAAGTTTCTCTTCAATTTTCTTGCCCACTTATAATTCGGGTTCTTCTTTCTGTTTTCCTTGCAGATTAATTTGAGTTCTCTGTAGATTCTAGTTATCAGCCTTTTGTCTGATTTATAGCATGCAAATACTTTCTCCCCTTCTGAACGCTGTCTGTTAGCTTTAGTTGTAGTACCCATAGTTGTGCAGCAGATTTTTACCTTGATCATGTTTCATTTATTTATTAGTCTTGCTGCTAAGATATGGGGGTCTTATTCATGAAATCTGTTGAAGTCAAATTTGTTAAGAGTTTCTCCACATGCTCTTCTATACATTTGGATGCACTTTTAAATAGAGAGAAAGAGTGTGGTCCTGCAGACAGTCCCTTCACAGGATCAGAGCAGCTGGAACATAGGAGATGGGGACACCACAGATCTTTCTTGGAAAACCAGCTTCTATCATCACCTCCAGATCCTCCTCTCCACTGGAAAACCAACATGGATGCTTAAAACTTTCCAAAATGTAACTTATTCTACAGCGTGTGAGAGCACCCAGAATACATACCCTGTCTCCTGACTCCTAAGGCCACCTGTAATTACAGAAAAAAAAATTAATTAATTAGCATAGGCATTAGACTATTTTGTTTCCTGTTTGCACAGGAGCTTTCTTCACTTGGTGACACTAAACAACCAGATGGGAAACAGTGGTGAAGGTGAGGGAACCCAAAAGCAAGAACAGACACACAATTTTTGTGAAAGATGTATCTCTGAAGTCCATTTTGATTGGCAATTACAGAAACATTTTCCAAAGAGAGAAGAATGTTGCTGAGGAAGAGTCTCACTAGAATACAGTCTGTACTGAAGCTATAATTTTTAATAATGTCTAGAATCCTTGAACCAGGTCTTAGACATTAACACAGTCTCAGTCAAAATTCACCCACCACAGAAAACATATACAACATCTATATGAACAATATTTATGTTTTCACACATTTTTTTCATTGGAAAGAAAAAAAACAAGACAGCAATATTTCATTTAAGAGAAAGACAGGTAACCTGACCTTGGTCATGGATGAAATCTTGTCATCTGCCCTGGTCCCAGTGATCTTGTCCTGTGGGTCCTCAGATGGAGCTAGGAGACAGAGTGACTGTCAGTACCTTGCAGGGGTTGGTCATGAGTTATTCAGGGGACATTACTTGATGTAGATGTGGAATGAGAGGGGAGACCAATGAGAGGACCAGGACAACATGAGAGACAGAGTGTTTACTGTCTACCTGAAGGCCACCTGAAAATGTCAATTAATCTATCTAAAAACTACATGCCCTGGAATGTCCCCTGTGTATTCAATGACAGGGTCTCTAGCTCTACCTGTCCATTGGGAAGGCAAGTTCAATGTCTCTACCTTACTGACACCTGCCAGGATCCTTTCTGCCCCTGTAGCCACCTGTGCTGCTACTGTCTAGGTCAGCTCTTCTAGAAGACGTTACACTTGCTACGAGTCATCTTTCCAGGGGGACTGGGTTCAATTCTGAGTAATATATTCACTGATATTTCTTTGATAATCTTTTGTAAAAAAGATAATTAAATGAAAAAGATCAGAAAATGGTGAATTATCCTGTCATTTAGACATAACCACTCTGATCCTGTAACACTTTTCCCTCTGGACCTCCTGTTCAATACACGGTGTGTGTCCATTGGTCATTTGCTGCTCATGCTCACACCAGGCTCTGGCAGAGGGACAGTGCACTGTGGGGATTGGAGTGTGGTGAGTTCTAACCCTCTAACCAGCTCTGTAGGACAGTTCAGCTAGGAAATCTCATTTGGGCACCAGGCTGGCAACCATGTTGTCCTTTGAGTGCTCATTTAGAAGTAACCTAGGAGTTTGTGCACTGCTGGATTTGAGCATTTCTAAGGCTTGTGATAATCATGTTATTCAATACAAAACAATAACTCCCTTCTTCTTCTCTGCTTTACCCAAGTGTTGAGGAATGACCTCAGCATTACCAGACGCTGACCTACACCATCCTATGTGGGCCTCTCAGGTCTCAGAGTCTGTCAGCTTATCAGAATCCTGAGATCTCTCTATGTGCGCTTCACACTAACAATCCTGTCAAAGTGTGCTGTTCAATGTACCTTTTGCTAATCTGCACACTGTGATCACTGAAGCCACCTTATATTGATGGACACCGTTTGGGGGTATCTGTGGACCATAACATATCCAGGTGTGCACTTGGAATTCATTGGCATGTAGGCAAGTGCTCCACCCTACAAGTGAGTGTTGATTTCAGTTCAATATCCCACAGCATCAATATTGTGACTGGAACTGAGTTCCTATGTGCCTCTTCTTAGGTCAACACCTTGAGCCATTCATATCTGTACCATCTCCATGGAAGGGGTGACAACAGTAAACCAGACTTCAGATGTGCCTGTGCTGAGGGAGGACTTAGTGGATTTATGGAAAGTGGGATTTGGTGGTAGAATTCTTCTCTTAAGAAAAGTGACACTTGCACTGAGCTGTGCTTACAAGTAGAAATGTCTTCAAGACACGCACACTCTCAGACAACCACATTAATATTGGTTGAATGTGCACTCACTCCTAGATACCTCCCAACCCTAATGCACAATTCCTCCCATCTAATAACTCAGGTGTTCTGAGGACAACAATCCATGGTCACAGATTTTTAATGCACCATCAATTTCTTGCCCCACACTCCAGTGCCTGTCTCCAGCAGGCAGCTGGAAAAAGGAGGCTCTACTGATAATAGCAAGAAAGTCCCAATTTTATATTACTTAGATTTATCCATAGTAAGAGATTGATATGGGCACACGTACAATTGATATTTTCCCTGGAGTCCACCTGCAATGAGAGAAAGGAAAACACTATGAGTCCTTGCAGTGTCCTGTTTGAAGTCTTTTGCCCAATTCCTAACATCAGAAAATCATATGGGAAACAGTGACTATGCAATAGCCCCAAATAACGCATATAAGATGCTTGTGTAAAAACCAATGATGCTTATGAAGGATTTCTTAAGTGCATATTGGTAAATGCAAAACTTTTTCTTTGTGATTTCACGATTTCCATTTCAGATTAGTATGAAAGTAGAATGGCTTAGGTTACAAGGTTTGGTTTTGTTAGATATGGTCCCTGCTGTAGTTGTGTCCCACACCCAGGAGGTTTGCCATATACCTACCCTTTATATCATGCCCACCAGTTGGGAGCACAGCAGTGGTCCTCCCTCCTCTCCTCCCTCATGTCTCCCAACTAGAATTACAATGAGTATTTTGCTTGTGTGGGCATATATTAGATAGTCTACTGGCTTCATATTTGTTCTGAGTACATTAGATAATTTCTATCTGTTCTTGTGATACTTGCCTAAGAGGAATGTGTTTCAAATCCATGTAGTTCAATCAGAAAGATTTAAATATTTTGAATTCGATTTCTCACATAGATGGAGCTGGAAAATGTTCTTCTGAGCAAAGTATCACAAGAATGGAAGAAAAAGTATCCAATGTACACACCCCTATTATGAAATTAATTTATACCTTTTATATGTAAGCTATAACCTAATAACAGCCTAAGAATACAGGAAGGGGGGAGGGAGAGGGGAGGGGAGAATGGGTGGAGGGAGGGCGATTGGAGGGATCACTTCTGAGGTTTACCTTACAAGGGTAAAAGTGAATCTTTCTAAGAACAGAATGTGAACGTTTTAAAATAATAACTAAGAAAATGACACGAAGGCTATGTTAACCAGTTCAATGGAAGTGTTTTGGATTGTGTGTGAAAACCCCACACTGTACCCCAGAAGTGCATTAATGTACATAGTTACCATTCAATAAAAAAAAAAAGAAAAAAAAAAGAAAGATTTAAAGTTGCCATGTTTTTTTAATGGCTGAATAGTATTCCATGGTATACATAGGCCAAAGTTTCTTAATCCATTCCTGGGTTGGTGGGCATTTAGGTCATTTCTACATCTTTGTGATTGTAAGTTGAGCTGAGTTAATCAATCTAGTGCAAATGCCTTTATGACAAAATAATTTTTTTCTTCTAGACAGATGCCTAGAAAAGGGATTGTGGTGGAAGGTCTATTTTGAGTTCTTTGAGGATTATACTTTTTTCCAAAGGGGATATATTAGTTCACAGTCCCACTATCAGTGTAAAGTGTTCCCTTCTCTCCATATCCTCACCAGTATCTGATCCTTTAAGATGCTTTATGATGTGGGCTGGTCTCCCTGGGGTTAGATGGTATCTCAGGGTGGTTTGATTTGCATTTGTCTGATGATTAGGGATGATGAGCATTTTTTTTTTCATGTTTGTTAGCCGTTCTTCTGTCTTCTTCAGAGAAGGTGCTGTTCATGTTTCTTGCTCTGTGATAGATGGGATTGTTTGCTCTTTTTTTGTTGTTTGAGTTCTCTGTAGATTCTACTTAGCAAGTCTGTCAAATTCCTGACATGCAAATATCTTTTCCCTTCTAAAGATTGTCTATTTGCTTTAAATGTTGTATCCTGAGGTGTGAAGAAGCTTTTTTAGCTTAAGTCCCATTCATTTACTTTTGTTGTTTTTATGATTGCTAATAAATTCTTCTTCATAAAATCTTTCCCCTGGTCTATAACATGAAGAGATTTTCCCAAGCCTTCCTGTAGGATTTTTATTGCTTAATGTCTTAGATTTAAATATTTTATCCATTAAATGTCAATTTTTTTCCATGGTGAAAAGTGTGGGTCCAGTTTAAGTCTTCTATACTTTGTATCCAAGTCAGTGGCACCACATAATAAACAGGGTTTTTTTTTTCCCCCAGTGTATACTTTTGTTTGGTTTATGAAAGATCAGATGGTGTTGAGGAGGGCAGCTTCATCTCTATGTTTTAATCTGTTCCATATGTGTATATCTCTTTTTTTTTGTGCCAGATCACTATGGACTTATACTATAACCTGAAGTCTGGTGGAGTGATGCCACTGGCTTTGTTTTAATTATTAAATATTGCTTTTGATATACAGGATTTTTATGGTTCCATACAATACAAAGCACTTACTTTTCTAGTTCTTAATAGTATGGTTTGGTGTTTTAATGGGGATTGCATTAAACTTGTAGTTCACTTTGGGTGGTGTAGACATTTTGATAGTGTTGATTCTTCTCAGCTTAGAGTATGGTATGTTCTTCCATTTGTTAAAGTTTTCTGCTATTTCTTTTCTTAGGGTTTCATAATGCTTTTTGTAAACATTGTCCACCTCCTTTTTTAGGTATATTGACAGATATTTCATTTTCTTTGAACTTACTGTGAAGGGTACTGTGTCCTTGATTTGCTTCTCAGCTTGACTGTTATAGCAAATGCAAAGGCTACTGATTTGTGGACATTGATATTATACCTTAGATATTACTGTCTTTCCTGTTCACTTCTAGGAGTCTTGTGTTTGAGTCTCGAGAGTTTTCTTAGTATAAGATTGTATCATTGGCAAAGAGGGAGAGTTGACCTGTTTTTCCCCCATTTAGATGCCTGTAATATTTTTCCTTTCCCCGACAGCATTGGCTAGAACTTCCGGAACTATGTTGCATAGTAGTGGTGACAGAAGTCATCCTTGTCCAGTTCCAGTTCTAAGTGGAAAAGCTTTCCATTTTACTCCATTTAGTATAATATTGGCTATGGGGTTTGTCATAGATGGCTTCAATCAGTTTCAAAAATGTGCCCTCCATGCCTACTTTCTTAAATGTTCCTGATAGAAAAAGATGCTGAATTTTGTCAAATGCTTTTCCTGCATCTCTTGAGAGAACCATATGTTCTTTGTTTTTGCTTCTAGTTATGTAGTGAATTACATTGATGGATTTGCATATGTTAAACCAAACTTGCATCCCTGGGATAAAGCCTACTAAATCTTAAAGTGTATTTTTTAATGTGTACCTGTAATCTAGGATTTTGAGTGCTTTTGCATCAATATTCATTAGTGAAGTAGGTTTGTAGTTCTCTCTTTTTTATTTTTTATTTTTGGATCCTTTCTAGGTTTTGATATCAAGGTGATATTTGTTTTATAGAACATTCTGGAAAAGGTTCCTCCTTTCTCAATGTTTTGGAATATGTACTCCAGTGTAGGTACAAGCTCTTCTTTTGAAGGTTTAATAAAATTCTTCTGTGAAGCCATCTGGCCCATGGATTTTTTTGGTTAGGAGCTTTTTTATAGTTTCATCATTTTCAATGTTTGACATACGTCTATTCAAGGGATCTATTGCTTCCTCTAGGGAGGTTGTATGATTCCAATTATTGATCCATTCACTCCACATTGTCAAAGGTCAGGGCATGGAGTTTGTTGTAGTTAGCAGAACTATCTCTTGTTTCTCTGAGCTATCAGTTGTTATTTGCCCTTTTTCATTTCTGATTGAAGTTATTAGAGATCACATCTATTTCTAGTTAGTCTGGCCAAAGTTATATCAATTTTGTTCATCTTCTGAAAGAACTAATCTTTTGTTTCATTAATTTTCTGAATGATTCTTAGGCATTGGATTTCATTTATTTCTGACTTAATTTTCAGTATTTCTTTTCTTTTGCTAGGTTTGGGATTAGGGTGCTTTCCCTTTTCCATTTACTTGAGTTGAGTCCTTAGATTGCTGATTTGTGCTCTTTCAGTCTTTTTGCTGTGGAGATCTAATGAAATAATTTTCCCTATTAGGACTGCTATTGCAATATCCCACAGGTTTGGGTAGCTTGTGGATTCACTGGTGTTATGTTTGAAGAATCTATAATTTCCTTCTTAATCTCTTCCTGATCCAACTATCAATCCTCATAAAGTTGTTTAATTTCTATGGCTTTGTGTGTTGATGAAGGTATTTGTTGAAGGAGTCATTTGTGGTCTGGAAAGATACACGATATAATTTCAATTCTTCTCAATCTGTTGGTATCTGATATGTGTCCTAGGATATGATGAAATTGGCAGCATAACCTATGGGCTGACATGAAGAACATAACTCATTGGTTTTGGAATGATATGTTTTCTTCATATCTATTAATTCCAATTGTTCTAGGGTTTTGTTTCAGCCTCTTTCTTTCTTTCTTTCTTTCTTTCTTTCTTTCTTTCTTTCTTTCTTTTTTTTTGTAGAGACAGAGTGTCACTTTATTACCCTTGGTAGAGTGCTGTGGCGTCACAGCTCACAGCAACCTCCAACTCCTGGGCTTAGGTGATTCTCTGACCTCAGCCTCCTGAATAGGTGGGACTACAGGCACCTGCCACAGCACCCAGCTATTTTTTTTGTTGAAGTTTGGCCAGGGCCGGGTTTGAACCCGCCACCCTTGGTATATGGGGCTGGCACCCTACTCACTGAGCAACAGGCACCACCTTCCTTCTATCTTTTTTTAAAGCAACACAAATTGTCTCACAGTTCTGGAAGCTAAGAGTTCATGATCGAGATGCTGACATGGCTGTTCTCTTCTGAAGTTTCACAGGGAAGGACCAGTTCCATGCCTCTGCCCTGGCTTTTGTAGTATTATCTGTTCTTTGGCATTCTCCCTGTTTTTTCACATCGTCTTCAGTCTGTATATGTGGTTTCAAAATCCAAATTTCCACTTTTTGATAAGGAGGCAGTCATTGGGTAAAACAACAACAACAACAACAAAACCCTTTGTTTCTTTGTTTACTTTCTGTTTAGAAAATATGTCCAGTTGTGATAGAAGGATGTTAAAGTCCCCAGCTATTATGGTGTTGTATGATATCATATATATTGAAAATGTGCAGACCATTCAGGGTTTGTTTCAAAAACATGCGATCACTTAAGTTGGGAGCATATACATTTAGAATTCAAATGTCCTCTTGTTATATTATTTCCTTAATCAGATTACAGTGCCCATGTTTGTCTTTCTTTACTTTAATTGCTTTAAATCCAAATGTATCTAAAAATAAAATTGTGACTCCTTCTTCCTTCTGCCTTCCATTTGCCTCAAATATTGTTTTCCAATCCTTCACCATGAGTCTTGTTTTATCTTTTGACATTAGATGTGTTTCTCCTGGAGATAGCATATAGTTGGCTTATTGTTTTTTATTCATTCGACCAGCCTCTCCCTTTTCAGTGGAGAATTCAAGCCATTCACTTTTCTTGATAGAATTGATAAGCATAGTGGGTTTCTATTCATTTTATTTGGTGAAAGACTGTTGTTTAGTTTTATCCCTTGTGCCACCATGGAACCTATGTTTTGTCCTTTAATTTCTTAGTGTCTACTTTGCTGAATACGCATAGTGATGTTCAATGTGCAGAATGGGTCTCAATATTTTTGCAGAGGTGGTCTTATTGTGGCAGATTTCCTCCATATTTGCATATCAGTAAATCAAAATGTGCCCATCAAATTTGAAGCATAGTTCAGTGGGATACAGAATTCTGGTTGGATAATTTTGTTTAAGAACAGTAAAGGTAGATAACTAATCTTTTCTGATTAAAAAGTTTCAGCTAAAAAGTTCACTGTCACCCTGAAATATCTGATGCTTAATTCTGGCTGCTTGCAGGATTTTCTTTCATTTTGACCTTGCCCAGGTTCGTTACAATGTGTGTAGGAGATGTTTTATTCTATTGAGATGAATCAGCATTTGATATACATCGAAAAGCAATGTGTCAGAATCTTTGGTGATGCTTGCAAAATTTTAAGTTATGATATCCTCCTGTCTGGCTTCCATTCCTTTGAGTTGATCTTCCCCTTCTGGGACATGTTTAATTGGCATGTTTGACCACTTCATAATTCCTGCAGTCCCATAATTCTCTAAGAAATTGTTCTGCTCTTACAATCTTTTCTGCCCCTTTATTTTTTCTTTTTATTGAGACAAAGTCTCACTTTGTCACCCTCAGTAGAGTGCAGCTCACAGCAACCTCAAATGCTTGGACTCAAGCAATTCTCTTGCCTCAGCCTCCTTAGTACCTGGGACTACAGGTGCCCACCACAACGCCCAGCTATTTTTTTTTTTTTTGTTGTTTGTTTGTTTGTTTAGCAGGCTCTGACCAGGTTCAACCCCAGCAGTCCTAGAGCACCTGGCTGGCACCCTAAACACTGACGTATGGGCACCCAACCTTTTCTGCCCCTTTAAATGCCTGAGTTCACTCAAGAACCTTATCCTATAGTTCTGAGATTCTTTCTTCACAGGGTCTAATCTGTTATGACAGTTTCTCCTGCATCTTTAAGTTCCTCGAGTGATTCCTTCAATTCCCTTAGCTCTCATATATCCTTTCAAATTTTATCATGTGTTTCATTCATTTTCTGGGTCACTTTTTGGATTTCCTGTTGGTGGTTTTCCACTTTTCCTTCAATTCCTTTCATCTTTTTTGCCACCCATTCTCTAAATTCTTTTTGTTCATATTCCCTAGTTTCTTTATAGATGGGATTTTCTGTGGTAGCTGCCTCATGATCCTTTGATGGTGGAGACCTGTTGTGACTTTTCATGTTGACAAAATTGTCTTATTTGTTCCTCCTCATGTGTGTTTTCTTCTTGTTCACTTTCTTCCCCTCCTCTATCTTCTTGCTTCCTCCTTCTCCTTAATTTTTCTTGTCTTGGAAGTTAGAGTGGCCTCCTCTTTGGCCACTGCAGTCCTCTGCTGTCTCACTGTGCCCCCAGAATGCTAATTCTGGCTGGGGGAGACAATTAGTCCAGAGGTGGCTGGAGTCCACTCTCCTCTATCTCCCCAAGAGAAGCTGATGAGGAGATGCCTTTCATCCACCATCTTGAACCTAATCAGAAAACCTCCTTCTCAAGAAGGAAAATTTGACATTGGGGATAATGCTCACTACTATACAGTTTGTAATCAAAGTTGTCATTTTCAAATGCCATATTCCATCAGGTTTAGTTGGCAACAAACTCCAAGTGTCCTCAAACTACAGCCCGTGGGCCATATGCGGCCCACCAAGGACATTTATCTGGCCCGTCAGGTGTTTTTGTTGCCACTGCCTGTCCTGCTTAGCAGCAGACTTGTCACAGGGCCCACAGTCTGGCATTCCAATGGTCTGAGGGACAGTGAACTGGCCCCCTGTTTAAAAAGTTTGAGGACCCCTGCTAGACATTCCCTCCACCAAAAATTGTTGACATTATTTATAATGTACATGGTCAGACTTCATATCATAACTAAAAAGAAATAAAAAAAAAAAACCAAGAAAAACATTTCTATATCTGACAATGAAAGTGAATCTTACCTTCATAGCAGGTTGGCTCTCCTCCCAGTTCTCACCTGTCATCTCTTCTACCACACATTCTGGGGAAGCTGGGAGAACACAGAGGATCTATCAGTGTGAAGGTGCTGCTGGAGACTCACTCAGGGAGCTCATGTTGATATGGACGTGGGCTGAAGTGTGGGTCACAACACAGCCTGAGCTGCAGCTGGGCCATGCTCCGTGGTGAGGAAGGAAGGCCAAGGAAAGGAGCAGGAAGGAAATGAAAGACGAACCCTAGGACTTTTATCCAGGGCAACCTACTCCAGGTAAAATTTTCATTTTACAAATATGTTGATATGAAAATGGACTTCATTATTCAAACACCACTCCTTCTCACTCCTGTTGCTCATTTTGAAGCTGAGGCAATACACACTTATTTCTTGAAATGTTCCAAGACCATTTAGCTTCTGTGTAGCTGTCTATTCTCCTCCTGAATATATCATCACTTCTGTTGGATTCCCCCCCTCATAATATTGTGGTGATATATATGCAATATTTATTACTTTAACTATTAAGGTACAGTTCAGGGACACTAGTTACATTGACAGTTCTGTGTCGAAAGGAAGAAAAAAATGTAAACTAATCACATAAGCTTTCACATTAGGAAACTAGAGATAAAAAGAGATGTGTGTTGTAAAGCAAAGAGAAGAAAAAAAGAATGCTTTCAGAATCCAGTGTAATGGAAAATAGGAAAAAGAGAAAATTCTCAAAACTAAAGCTAATTCTTCAAAAAGATAAGCTTAAAAAAGTTCTAGTGACACTAAACACAAGTAAAGAAGATACAATGTACTGATAATGTGAATACTGATGTCATACTGCTAAAAGGATAATGATAGAACAATCATGAATATCTATGCCCATAAATTACAATGTTTAGACAAAGTGAACTGATTTCTGTCCTCACTGAAAGTAACAAAACTCACCTGTGGTGAAATAGATAAACTGAACAGGCCTGTATTTTAGAAATTGAATCAATAGCTAATATGTTTTCAAAATAACAACAGTAACAAAAACATCAGCAGTCTAGTAAGTCACTTGTAAATTGTACCAAACTCTTACAAGGCAAATCACAGCCTTATTATAGTAGTTAGTTATCATAATTTTAAATATTTAACCATGTAAATTAAAAGTTATATTGACATAAAAAATAGCACAAAAAAGTTATTACAACGTTTTCGTATCTATCCAATCTAGAAGCAACCATGTCCCACAAGATGTGAACATCCCATTAAACTCTGTTACACTGACCCACTGAAATATTATTTAGTGATAAATCTACTGAGATATTCAGCTACAAACCAATCTAAAAATATACAGTCTATATTGCTAAGTAAATAAGTCTACCTGACAAAACTATACCTACTGTGATTCTAACTATATACAGAAAGCAAAAAGAAAACCTAAGGAGATAGTAAAAATATCCAGAGTTGCCAGAGATTGACACGAAAGGAGAGTGATATTAATAGTTAAGGCACAGGTCAAGCTTAGGGCGTGACACTATTTTGTAAGAAGGATGGACAACATTATGAGTTTGTCGAAATCTCTAGACCACACAACACAGAGTGAACCTCAACCCAAACTCTGGTCTTTAGTTCTTGGTAATATATTGTCATCTGCGGGGGTCACAATGTCTATGCATTTAGGGAGAGTCTTTCCTTCTCAGAAGGCCTCACAAGTTGTAGCCTAGTGATTCTGAGAGGCTGGGAAGGGCAATCTCAGCAGAAGCAGATGACAGGCACTTTCAGGAATAAGACAGGAATTTATGAAGAAGTTGGTCAGGTGTACATATTCCCAGGTTTCAAGAGGAGCTATGAATACTTATGACAGAGATCCATGCTCAGACATACTAGGTTTCCATATATGTAACATACATCTCATGATCATATTAAGTTGGATATATTATGTTTAAAGACATCATAACTAGGTCCTGTATAAAAAGAGTGAAGTTTACAGTATGAGTCCATGAACTCCACACCTTCAGCTGACCGGACAGAACCACTGCACAAGGAGCACTTACTTATTAAGAAACTCTTCATGGCTTACAGTGGATGTCACGTTTTACCCACAGAAATGAGAGTGTGGTAGAGTCAGATAATATCACAGAGTGGTCTCCTGGCCTTTTGTTCTCTCACCTTGACCTTTAATAAAATCTGGTAAAGATTAATATAGGGAGAAGGAGAATGCAAAAGAAACATGACCATCCCTCTACCCTGTCACAGCCTGGAGCTCCACAATGTGAATGTTTTACCAAAGCTGTGTCTGTTAGTTTGCTGCAGGAGTTTAGCACATTTATTTCAGTCCTTAGGATCAATATGCCCTCAGTAACACACACCACATCAGTGAGGGATGTGATTAAGAAAAGAAATGCACGGAGGGGAACAACAATACTCTGTTCTGTCTGTTCAATATATATAACATAAAATTCTTCTATATGAAGTCAATTAATTTTTAAAAATTGGACAGTATTTCAGGAAAAATTCATTTCAGCTCATGTTTTAAAATACACCAAATTTATAAATATTAGACTGAGATGTTATGCTGTATTCTATTACAATTTTACAAAAACTAAAAGTTCTAAATCCAGTGTATCATTACTTTTGTAATAGTGTCACTATGCATTGTATTAATATTGTTAAATTTGCACAATGGAAAAATATATAGAATATATAGAAATATGGGACACTCAGTAAACCAGAATTATTGTACCTGAATGTGTATTATTTAATAACTGGCTTTAAATCATACCTTTATTTGGCTTCTTTTCTGAGTGTGTCCTCTTTTGTGGCCACTTTTGGAATCTTTTTGCCCACTTCCTGGAACCACCAGAAAGTGGTTTTTTTGTCCCTAAGGGAGAAAGAGTTTTTATATGTATCCCAGTGGCAGAATCCTGGGAAATGTATTAAAATAAAGACAGCTATAGACATCCTGCTGGCAGATGACTATAGAGAAATTAGAATATTTCATTCATAGAAAAGATTTTTTTCTTCCACTTTTCCAGCATCTTCTTAGCTTAGTCTTCAGAATCTGAGTTGGGCTATAAGATCAATTTGCAGTGTGTGCTGCAATGAAAACCCAACACACTAATTCTGTAGGTAAATACGTTTCCTTAGACCTAACAGCACAGAACAGCAGCACAGCAGAGAGACCAAGAACCCAGAAGCTGGTGCCTAAAGGCCGGGGCCCAAATCCGCTATGGATTCTGCATGGACCTATGACAGTCATGGAGACGCCTCTGTTCCTAAGTTCCCTGTCCTGAGACGTGGATGTGGAAATGTGTCTCACAATGATAAAAAACATGTACGGCCTTACGAAGACAAGTGCTTCATAAGGGCCTTGAAGGATTCAACCTTGAAATGTGTGAAATAACAAGCCAGACACTCAAGACTGGTTGAAAACAGGGAAGGATCCTAGATCCTGGATGGGTTCAGGGCAGGGAAAGTTGAAAGTTTACTTCATCATTTCCCAGATGTGATGCTTTCTAGCTCATGGAGACTGTCATTTTCTGTGATAACAACATTACCCTGAGGGATACATACATCAGGGGTTACAACACATAATTTACAGTTTAGCGAACTGAATTTGGAGATTTTAAGTGACTTTCTTCAGAAGTCAAGAGTAACAACACTGATAAATGATGGATCTGGGATAACAACGTAGTTGATTTCTGGAGGCAGAGATCCCTGAACCAAGGGCTCTTGTCACATACCTTCTCAAGTGTCCAGTCGTTAGGCTGATGCCCTGGAAGAGGGGGCTGAGTCAAGAGAGGAGGTCACAGCATAACTCAGCCTCCTGCCTCTAGGCTTCTATCATTGACCTTCATGTGACAGTTTCCTACAAACAAAGCCTCTCTGAAAGGCAGCATCAAGTGTGCGGCCCTCGGATCCCAAGGATCTTCACACTGTCAGTGCCTTGGCATGAGCCTTCCCATCACCAATTGACCACTCAACATGGCCAGTGGTCAGTTTGACTCTCAAGCTGGCACAGAATCCTGAATGTTCCAAACCAACTGCCATCTGGTGGCTATGCCAAGTATTACATCCCCTTCTATTGACCCTGCCTGGGGGAGCAGTTCCTGGGAATTACTGGGAAGGTGGCCATCTGGGCTGGGCCTCAGAGGTTCCCTGAATTAAGTCTGAGGTCCCCAGTGTTTCTTTGAAGCCTTATCTGAGCAACTGGCTGAGCAGCTGTGGCTGAGAATGGGCAGTGGCAGCACGGGCACAGAGTGTGTAAGTTGCTGCTCACATCCTTCCTCTTCAAACTCATTCTGGACAAACTCCCCATCCCTCCCTAGATCTCACAGGGTAGGAGCAGAGACCCATGCCTTCTAAGAGGGAACTGTCCACAAATAAAACTGGGGAATCCACCTCACGACCCATCCTGAGGACCATACATACCCTCCTTCCCTTTTCTATGGAATGTCCATCCCACAACCCTCAGGATTGTCCCTTCTCACCACCCTTTCTGGCAGCACACAAACAGCCAGTCACTCTGTTATCATCAACCCAACAGATATTCCACCATAATATTTTAGTTTCTTTCCTTTCAAATACCTCTGGCTTTCGATTGCACTACAATTTGGCTTTGAGTGGCCCCCATTCCCTTCCCTGTACTGTCTCTTGCTGTATTAGATGTCAGAAGGCAGTGTGGGTGTGTTCTTTCTGTATCTATTCTCTGGAGGATTGTACAACATTTCATTAGGAAACATTAAATTTTCCTAAATAGATTCAGTTTAAAGCAACGAACTTGATATAATATGGTGTCAAATATATAAGTTTAGAAATTTAAACGTATATTGTAAACACATTCACAAATCTGTAAACAAAGTAGAGTAAGCAACGTCAAAATAAATAAGATTTTGGGCACATACTAATGGGCAGATTTGAAGAAATCACAATCAGAAGATCAGTATGAGCATACCTGCCCAGCAGGAATTCAGATTTCCCATGTTGAAGGACTCTAAATGGATGAATGAAGGGAAAATCGGTAAGACTTCTCTAAAGTATGAGCTTCCCAACTGAGGGTCACAGATGAAATGTTAGGCAAGACATACATCATCAGATAACCATGGTGACACATCATCACAGAACTTTGAGAGTGAACACAGGCCACTCAATAGAGTCCAAACAGTGAATTTTTACATGTCCAAGAGTGTCGTTTAAGAGAACTTTTTTTTTTGTCAAAAACTCAGTCACATTCACACATAATTATTCTGTTTATGAAACCAAGTTAAGTGAGAAAAATGACCAGCCCCCCGAATATACTTAATAATGAAAGTTTCCTGGTAAAAGGGACACAGCTAACATGTTTAGAATAAAAATAAATTCCTGACTTGATTTAAAATACTATCACCACTCATATATAGAGTTTTGGAGTCATCAGGCATTCCTTGATCTAATAATCAAACAATTATTCCTGAAAATTAACCAATAATACTCTAAATTCATTGTGCCTCTCTAAGGCACATTAATTGTCAAATGATATAAATCCTTTTTATCACTTATGTATATTTCCTTTTCTGTGTTTAACTAAATTTTTGTACTTAGTTAATAAGATCTGTGATTGAGAAGGTCACTGACCCATTTCTTTGTCATTGTATAGGGAAAGACTGACTAATCTCTGAGTAATTTTTTTTTAAGATTGTTATAAGTTCACTATTTGCCTGATGGAGTGTATATAATTAATAATATTACTAATGCAGAGTTTCAAATGACCTTATATTCTAGGACAAAAGATGTATTTGGCTCATATGTGAACTTTGTCGCATCACTTTTATGATTTGGTCATGAATATTGTCACCAAACCTATACAGGGGGTGTTCATGTTGCTCACTGCACAGAAAGCCAATTACTGAGAAAAGGGGGATTGTCAGGGAGGCAAGGATTTACTGCAGGAGATGAATCTGCTGGAAGGGGGAGACACAGACTGCCTTAAACCTGGCTTCCTGATCAACAGGTTCAGGGCAGTTTCATGGAGGTGGAAATGAATAAAACACGAGGGGAATGAACAATGAACATCATTACATGTTAGGGGTGGAATGTGGGGCACACAAGCGCAGTGGTAAGTCATGCTAGTACATATATCCTATGAAGAAAAGGCAGGGATCATAGGATTATAATGAGCTAGTGGTTAATATTAGTCATTTTTTCAGTCTTGGGCACAGGCTCACTGGATCCTTGGGCACAATCTGTGGGAGTGGGTCACTTGTTTTTTCTGGACAAAGGCACTAGAAGGCTTTGTACTTATCTCATGCCTGCAAGGAGTTTCCACTGTTCTTCTGGGCAAGAAACTCCAATAGGAACATATCATTGGCATAGAAAGTTATGAAGTTCTGGTTAGCAAATCTTACTGGCCTGGAATTTGAACCACAAGGGAACTACAAAAAAATTATTTAAAAAATAATTTATTGCTTATGGAGCCAGTTACAATATTGAGCATAGGAACAGAATAGAAAAGCCTCCAAACCAAGGAACAAGTGAAATTATTAGGATAAAAATAAAATAATTGCCTTATTTAAAACAAGGTAGCTTCCCAGCAAGACAGGAGACTACAGTATAAAATCCCCATCATTGCTGGTTCTTCCCAGAACTGTAGGGCTAATAAATAAGTCACTGATGAGGGACAACAGCTGCATTAATATAAAGGTTTCTGTATTTCTCTAGGAATTATGTAGTTGAGGGGTGTGGGAAAGAACAGGTGATGTTGTAAACAGAGGACTTTTAATGTTCCTCAGCTGGATAAAAAATGTGTATATAGGCGTGAGTGTCTTACATACACATATATTTGTGTGTATATGAGCACACATATACGTGTGTGTGTAATTATGTACACACATGTAATGATGTAAAAAAAAGAGAGAGAGATACATCACTGAATCTCTGGGGGACAATATCAAAAAGAATTTGGGAAGGTATTAATAAATGAGGAACAGCATTTGATAGGCAAGAGCAGTTCAGACTCCCATTTGTAGACAACTGTTAGACCAAGCAGGGGACTTTCCTTCCTGCTGCCTCCTGAGTGCCCACATTAAAGGAACAATTAATAAGTAAATGTAGGCAAAACCTTTAGAAAGCCTTGCGGCAGTGTCAGTGCTGTATGACTGCTCATTTAATACATCTGGAAGGATATGATGATTCTAACTATTGCTACTTCCAGAGTCAAGACCTGGTAGGCTGCGGAAGAGGGAAGGATGAAACCCAGGTTTTAATGTACACCTTTTTGTACCTTTTGAATTTGCTACAAGTGTGTTATTCTTGCACCCTCACTATGAAATTTTCTTTTAAAAAAGCCTCCTCCCTCAAGACAGGTGTAAATAACCATTTTATTTTGCTCATAGTTCTCAGAGACAGGGATTGAGACACGAGGCAGTGGAGATGGCCCTCTCCTGCCTACTGATGTGGCCAGGGACTGCAGAGGAGACTGACTGCCTGGGGTTGACTCTACAGCCAGGGGTGGGATCATCTGGAGGTGACCTCACTCACAGGTTTGCACTGAGTGTGGGTTTGGCTCAAGGACTTACAGGAGTTCCTACGTGGCCTGGGCTTTCTGGCAGCAGAGAAGACCAAAGGCATTCACAGCTCTGATATGGTAGCCAAGGGCTGCACAGGTGAGTGACCTTAGTGAGCGGGGAAAAGGCTCTTGGCCTTTGCAAAGAGCCTCCATGACCTTGGAGGATACACAGTCTCAAATTTGGCCTGGGTTTAAATCCCAACGTGGACATTTCCTAAGGAGTAATGAAGGCTTCCTATATGGTAGAAGACCTGTCCTGAGCACCAGTGTTCTCCTGTGACTAGGAATTATTCATTTCCACCCACAGTGGACAGAAGAGAATCCTCCAGGGAAAGCTCATGCCTTTCCCACAGGGGTCCTCCACACTTCCTTTGGGGCCTTGGACAGGACTACAATTTGCCATTTGCTTTCATGAAGTAACCTAGAGAACAAAAGACCTCTGTGTAAAGCACAGAATAATTGAAGCTCCAGATTTATGAATGTGTTTTACAGTTTTATTTTATTTCTAAATGAGGTGATGCCTTTATCATGTTGGTTGCCTTAAATTGTTTCTATTTAGGAAAATGTACTATTCCCCAATGCAATGATGTACCATCTTCCAGAGAATAGATACAGAAAGAACACACCCACACTGCCTCCTGACACCAAACACAGCAGGTGACACTGCAGGGAAGAGAATGGAGGGCCATAGAAAACCAAACTGCAGTGCAGCCTAAAGCCAGAGAAATCTGAAAGGACCGAAGCTAAGATTTCACGGTGGGGTGTCTGCCATGAATGATGGCCAAGGGTGAAGCTAGTGAACCAGGCACAGGCTCTTAGCCTTTTTCAACATATCCTGGAAAGACACAGGTGCCTTCCTTCTATCGCCTTCCATGCCTCAGATATTCCCTGCCACTCCCTGCTGAATTCCAGTGTTCTCTTTTTGACCTGTGATTACGTACTGTGCTATTTTGCCTCTTCATTGTGGGCCAGGTGAGTGCTGGGTGCCTCTTGTCAGCCTTTTTTTTTTTAAATTTCAAAATATTAAGCTGTGCAAATGTTTTAGGTTACATGCAACACTTTTGTAATGTGTGAATTCCAGCTGGAGATGTGCCCATCACCCAAATGGTGTTCATAGTACCCCACCCCAGAGTGTCTCTTTTTGGCCTAATTTTTTAATTGCTGTCAATATTTTGTTTAGATACAACTCCTCTGTCACATGCACATACTGTAAACATTTCCGTAATTTTGTGGATTGCCCGATCAGTTTCCTAAAGGAGACTTGTTAAGTCACAGTTTATCAATTTGATGTCATCCAGTTTATCACTTTTTCTTTTATGATTGGGAATTTTTGTGTCCTCTATCTGAAGACATCATCTATTTTAAGGACATGAAACCTTTTTTATGCCTGACCTAGGAAGTCTAAAAGTGTCTCTTCCTGTCTAAGTGCAGCTCAACAAATAGGCTTGATTTTCTGTCCTCAATTATTGTTTTTTTCATGTCATATAATATCTTATTGTTTCCATATTTTAAAGTCTTTTTGCACTGCCTTTTGATATATAGAAGTTTGGTAGTTTATTTAGTTAAATGTATATTTTCAACTTCTGTGATTTTAAAATTTCCTGTCTTGTATATTACAATGAAATACCAAAGAAAAACTAGAAAAGGTTATAAGTAACTAACTCAATAAAGTTAAAACAAATAAATAATTCACACTCCTGTCCCTTTTCCTGTCTAAGTGCAGCTCAACAAATAGGCTTGATTTTCTGTCCTCAATTATTGTTTTTTTCATGTCATATAATATCTTATTGTTATTATTTATAACCTTTTCTAGTCTTATCCCCCCAAATAAAATACCAAAGAAAAACTAGAAAAGTTTATAAGTAACCAACTTAATAAAGTTAAAACAAATAAATAATTCACACTCCTGCGCAACTTTTATATCAATGAAAATAACAATCTTTTGAAAAAGTGAAAACTTTTTTTTCTTTCCTGCTGAGCCTACAAGACAAACAGGCCTACTGAGGTTGGTCGAAATGTGCATCGCTTCAACTTGTTGAAACATAGTCTATCAGTGTCTATTAAGGCATATGGAATCCTATCTTGGACTCAGTTATACCACGTCAAGTTTTCTATACTTAGAAATAAAACCACCAGTGGGAATTAGTGTATAAAGATGATTGTCACCACACTACTCATGGTCACCAAAACATATTTAACCTAAATATCCATCTGAAAGAGAATAGTTAAGGCAATTATATATGTCTAGTATTATAAAGTATTAGTCCTAAATTAAAGTGAATACATTTGATTTACATTAGTTAGGCTTAATGAAAGTTCACAGTGCACTATAATGAGAAAAAAGCAAATTCCAAAACCAGCAGGATTTGAGTATATTCTTTATAACAAAGGAAAGATGGCAGACCCTCAAAAGGATAATGAATTGAAAGCAAGTCACAAAATACAGAATCCATAGGAAAAAAAAAAACAATTTGACTAATTAAGAATTAAAGCTTTTGGACATGAAAAGACAACATAAAATTAAAAGACAAGAGATAGCCTTAAAGAAAAGAAACTATTCATATGCAAATGAAAACATACAAGATCTCTGATGAATATCTATAAATTAATTTAAAAATTGGCTAAAACATCAAGAAATTAACAAAACATATAAATAGCTAATAAATATGTGCAAATATATAAAAATGGAGAAACTAAAGATAAATTTACTTTTCAATTATTCAATTGATGAAAATTAATTATGATTGATAATATTCTCTGTCATTATTAAAGAGAACTAGATGCTATGTCTAAAGGTGAACATTCAGGCCTGTCCAGTTGAGTGTTATTGATAATGGCAAATAATTGCTACCATTGTGAATATTTCTCAGTAGAAAGTGGCCAAATTATAGACAATAATCCTATGGAGAATAGTGCAACTCTTAAAAAGAATGAAGGAGAACTATGCATCCTGGCAGGCAAAGATTTCCAATGTATATTTTCTGTGAAAAAGTTAGTCACAGAGTAGCACTAGAGGAGGACTGCATATTATATAAAAAGATGTGCATGTTTACATATGTATACAAGTGTATTGAAAAATTGCTGGAGTTTATGCTTTCGACTGCTAAAGCTATTTCCGAAAACTTCATGAGAGTGGAAAGACGAATGGATTGTCAGTGTAGAGTATTATATTTAATTCTATAGATGACAGAGCATTGTGTGAATCTTCAGAACAATATGATGAATATGTGTCCCTATGTCATTTATTAAATACATTTTGATATAGTTTGCTGATTTACTTATAAAAGTTGTTTTATAAAACTGTGTATAATCTAACATAGAGATATCTAATTGTCATTATTTCTTATTTTTGATAAATTGAGAAAAAGAAATAATTCTCATTCAGAATGTCAAAATAAAACAGAAATAGGACACAGAAATATATATTAAAGTAAAAGATGCCAATAACTAAGTTATTATGATGATCTAAAATTAGTTTGATAACTGTTGCACAACTCTGTGAATATATGTCAAAAACTAAATCATATACTTTATGTAGATGAGTTTAATGGTGTGTGAATTATATTTAATAAGGCTGTTAAAATATCACTGGTTTGATGTTCCAGCAATTGGTGTGGGATGGCTTTGAAACAAAAGCTAATAATTTCTAGTATGTTCAAAACTATTTACAACAGATATATCTAGCTCACTCTCCTCCTCAACTACTAGGAAGTATTTTTCTTTTCCAAATCCTTAAGATCACGAGGCGAAAGTCATTTGGGAGAAGTCACTGTTGTATAAATGAAGAGGTTGCTAGGTGAGGCAGAATTGGGAGGGGTGTTCCTTTTACTTTATATTTCAGATTAATATGCAGTTCCAAACAATTAGGTTACATTGTTTGCCTTTCTTAGGTAAAGTCCAAGGTGTAGTTGAGCCGTTCACCCAGAATGTGTGCCGTATAGCTTTACATTGGTGAAGGCACACCAATACCTTTCCCTCCTCCCTTCTCAATACTCCCTTCTTCCCCTCAACTTGAATTTAATTGTATATTTCTCTCATGTAGGAGTATAGTTGTTTATCTATTGGTTTCACATTAGTATTATGTACATTGGATGCTTACTTTTCCATTCTTAGGATATTTTATTAAGTAGAATGTTCTCCAAATCCATCCGGTAAGTACAAAAGATGTAAAGTCTTCATCTTTTTATGGCTGAACAGCATTCCACAGTATACATATACCACAGTTTATTTACCCTTTTATGGATTTATGGACACTTAGGTTGATTCCAAAAATTGTTGATTGTGAATTGAGTTGTGATAAACATTCCAGTGCCAATGTCCTTATGAAAAATTGACTTTTTAAAATTCTGAGTAAATACCTAGAAATAGGATTATGTGATCAAATGGAAGGTCTACTTTTAGCTCTTGGAAGATTCACTATACTTCTTTCCAAAGAGGCTATATTAATTTACAGTCCCACCAACAGTATAAAAGTTAGACTTTGTGGTGTGGACTATTCTCTCTGGCATTAGGTGATATCTCAGTGTAGTTTTGATTTAAATTTCTCCGACAAGTAGGAAAGGCGAGCATTTTTTCATGTGTTTGTAGGCCATTCTTCAGAGAAGGTTCTGTTCATGTCTCTTGTCCAATAATAAGTGGGATTCTTTTAAATTTTTTTTGTAGATTAATTTGAGTTCTCTGTAGATTCTGGTTATCATCCCTTTGTCAGATTCCTAATATGCACATATCTTTTTCCATTCTGAAGGTTATCTTTTTGTTTTAATTGTTGTGTCTTTGGCTGTTCAGAAGCTTTTTAGCTGAATTAAGTCCTATTTATTTATTTTTGTGTTGCTGCAATTATCAATGAAGTCTCTTTCATAAAATCTTTCCCTAGGCTGAGATCAGTAAGAGTTTTTCTCACACTTTTTTCTGGAGTTTTTAAAATTTCATGTCCTATATTTAAATATTTTATTCATTGTGAATCAATTTTTGTAAGTGGTGAGAGTTGTCAGTCAAGTTTAGGCTTTTGCATGTGGTTATCCAGACAAAACCACCATTTATTGAATAAGAATCATTTTCTCCAGTGTATGCTTTTGTTTGATTTATCAAAAATCAGATAGTTGGTTTCTTCTGTAGGTTTTGTGTCCTGTTCCACAGATCTATACCTCTGTTTTTGTGTCAGTGCTATGCTATTTTGACCACTATAGACTTGTAGTATAACCTGAAGCCTGGTAAAGTGTTGCCTCCAGTTTTGCTTTTATGTCTAAGAATTTTATTGGCTATATGTTTTTTTTTTTTTTCTGGTTCCACACAAAATTAAGTACTATTTTCTCAAGGTCTTCAAGTATGATGTTGGTAACTGAATGGGTATCTGACTAAATCTGTAGATCACTTTGGGTAATACAGATATTATAACTATGTTGATTCTTTCTAGGCAAGAGCATGATGTGTCCTTCCATTTGTTAGTGTTTTTTATTTCTTTTCTTAGGGTTTCATAATTCTCTCTGCATAGATCCATCATCTCTTTTGTTAGATACACTCCCAAGTATTCCACTTCCTTTGAAGCTTCTTCTTGATTATTACTGGCTTATGTGAAGGCTCCTGATTTGTGGATGTTGATTTTATAACCCAATAGATACTATATTTCTTTATCACTTCAAAGAGTTTGTGGTTGAGTCTTTGGGGCTTTCTAAGATCATATTATCAACAAAGAGTGAGAGTTTGACTTCCTCTGTCCCCATTTGGATACCCGCAATATCCTTCACTTGTGTGATTGCATTGGCTAGAGCTTCCAGAGCTAGAATATAGCTACACATTAAAAAAAATGATACATCATGATCAAGTAGGCTTCATATCAGGGATGCAAGTGTGAATTAACTTTCACAAATTCATAAATGTAATTCACCACATAAATAGAAGCAAAAACAAAGGCCATATGATCCTCTTGATAGATGCAGAAAAAGCATTTGACAAAATTCATCATCCTTTTTAGGCAATAACCCTTAAGAAACTAGTCATAGATGGAACATTTCTTAAACTGATAGCAGCCAACTACAACAAACCCACAGCCACCATCATATTTAATGAAGTAAAACTGAAATCTTTTCCACTTAGAACTGTAACCAGACAAGGAAGTATGTCCACTATCGAGGTGCTCTTTTTAAATGGATATTTCTGGAAACTGCAGAAAGCAAGTGTGATGTAGGGCATTATGCCTTATCAACTATATAAAACAAAAAGGTTCCACTTGTGAGTGGATCCTACAGTATTTGTCTTCTGGTGTCTGGTTGATTTCATTTAGCAAAATGCCCTTCAGATTCCTCCATGTTGCAAATAGCAGGATTTCCTTTGTCATTATTGTCTGAATACTCCTCTATGCATGTACACCATATTTTGTTCATCATTCATCCACTTCACATTTGTTCCCATACCTTGGCTATTGAGAATAAGGCTGCAATGAAAAGTTGAATGCATTGAAGCAGAGAGTGGGTGGTGTTTGCCAGAGAGCTGAGAGGTGGAGTTAGTGAGGAGATATTGGTTAAAGGGCACAAACTTCCAGTTAGTAGAGGGGAATGTCACTTTCTAATCAAGGTACAGCATGATGACAATAGTTAATAATTCTGTCCTGTGTACTTGAAATTTTCTGACAGTAAACCTTAATTGTTCTTACAAAATTTAACCACATAAATTGATGGGTCTATCAAATAACTGAATGGTGGGCAGTATTTCAAAACATAGATACATCAAATTATTTCTTTGTATAATTAATTCCTTGAATATGTACAATTTTTGTTTGTTAATTATAGATCAATAAAACTGGACAAAAGTATTTAGACCTATATGACTGGTTTACACATATATAGGACCACTTCATACTTTCACAAATTATCAGCTCTTTCTTTTCATTAACTACACAAAGAAACAACACTAGTGAAATGCCAAGGTTGTATATTATATCATAAAATGTTAATTACCTTAAATATATAACTACTTAAAATAAATATATGTATGTATATAGAGTTATATATAGAGATATATCTAATATATGTAATATATATGTAAGATATATCTAATATATGTATAAATACTATATATAGAGAGAGAGAGAGAAAATCTGAAATCGAGAGAGAGAGAGATAAAGCCCCATTTAAACATGTTAAAGAGATTACCAAATCAGAGAAAATAGACAAATGCTTCTTAACCTCATGTATAAAAGTAAACCTTAAGCAAAACCTATACTGAGATAAAATTCCTCACTTAGCAGTGGCAGAAATGCAAAGGTGTCACAATGTGCCATGTGAGTGAGTCTGTGTGGACATAGGCAGTCTCACACCTTGTTGCTAGGAAAGCTTGGCTCACCTCCTATGGAGGAAATTTGGTTGTACATAGAAAAATTCCATGAATATTAATCTTTTAATATACACAACAATCAAATTTGGAAAAATACAAAAAGACTTTGGAAAAATATTATTTGGAAAAATACAAAAAGACTTTTGTACAAGATCATTTGTTGCAGCATTGGAAAAATTAAAACATATTTCTAAATGCAAATGTTTATGAAAAACAATAATGAAAGGAAAACTATATTCAGAAATAAATGATAATGAAAATTATAGAAGTTAAAATAGGTGAGAGACAGCAAAAGTATGAAAATGATAGAAATTAAATTAAAATTTCACAGAAATTAAAATCTGTGAGAGACAGTAGAAGTATTGTTTTGAGGGAAATGTATATGGTTTTAGTTCCTGACATTAGGAAAGAAGAAAGCAAATGTCCAGATTCACTGGAAATCAATGTTGAAATACCTTTCAAAATATGGAATAATGTTAAAAATAAAGTTAGAAAAAAATCACATAAGAAACCCAAATAATGTAGAAAGATGAGACTATAAATGAAAACACAAAGTAACAATATAGAAAGGAAGGTTAATAACAGAAATAACAAAGCCAAAGTTTATTTCTGAGAAAAGTACCCTAGATAAGTCTAAATCTAACTATAGAGGCAGCAGAGATGGATAAGTAGATATTATAAATAACTTTATTCCAATATACTTAAAAATGTGTATTAAATGGCCACAATCCCAGAAACACATAATTTTCCCAAACTGATTAATGAATAAGTATTCTAAATAACCCTATACTTGTATAAATTTGACTCTTGCTTGCTCTCTGTCTCGTCCCCCTTCAACAAGTAACACTAATGGCATTATTGGAAAAATACAAAATTTCAATGGAGATATAATTTTGATTGTTTTGAAATATTTCCTTAAAGTGAATAAATGGGATAATTTCTTGTTCATCGAATTTCAACACTATGTTCTTAATACCAAAATCAGATGGAGACTAAGAGAAGAAGAAAAGAAAGAAGAAGAGAAGAGGAGAGGAGAAAGGAGAGGAGAGAAGATGAAAGGAGAGGAGAGGAGAGGAGAGGAGAGGGGAGGGGAGGGGAGGGGAGGAGGAGGGAAGGGAAGGGAAGGGAAGAGAAAATAAAATTATGAGCCAGTCATACTCAGGAGAGTGGGTATAAAAAATTTAAAAAGGAGTAGAAGGCATTAACTATTCCTTCAGTTCGAAGAACAAAAACCGAAACAAAATGGTTAGTGTCCAGTTTAAGACATCATAGAAGATCTCAACTATAGCTTGAACTTTATCTGACAAATGCAAGCAATGTAACCTAATAGTTTATACCCATATATTAATGTGGGGGAGAAAAAGACAACATAGCACGAAGTGCTAGAGACTTTGTCAATAGTTTTTTTAAAAGAGTTGTAAGTCCTAAGGATGGATGTTAGAGACATTTTTGTGAAGAAAGTGAGATATGAAGTTAGTTTGGGCCAGGCACTGTGGCTTCTGACTGTAATCTCAGCACTCTGAAAGAGTGAAGTGGGAGAATTCCTGAAGCTCAGGAGTTCGAGACCAGCCTGAAAAAGAGTGAGACCCTGTCTCCACTAAAAACAGAAAAACAAGTAGGGTGTAGTGGCTCATACTTGTGGCCCCACCTACTCAGGAGGCTGAGGCAAGAGGATTGCTCTAGCTAGCCCAAGAGTTGGGTTCCAACTGCAATTAATACCTTTACATTTCCCTTTTCCTAATCTACCTCAAAAAATTTGTAAGCTATACCGTTATGTTAAACCATTAAGCTTTATAGTTGTAATTTTTCTGTAAATACAATTTTAATACAATATCATTTATGTCTCATATACTTCATCATATTTTGGCCACAGATACAAGACACGGTATTGGGCACAATAAATAACACTAGCACTGGGTCATTCTAAGAAAATTGCTCCAAGAATCAGTGGGATTTTGAATCCACAATTCAAGTCAGTGAAGGAGGAGCAGGGGGGAAAGATGGATTAACCAGAGACATAGATCACCAGAATGTCCCAGAAAGGAAACATTTCAGATGAAAAAACAAACAAACAAACAAAACCACATATGTAATTCTAAGGGAAAAGTGTTAGCTCCCACTGAAGAATCTATGGGAAGAAGTTGTGGAAACAAACAGGAAGGAGCAAGATTTTGGCAGAGATAAATCCCCTAGACACTTGGAGTCCTTTGGAAAGGATATGTGGGGTCTGTTTCTCCTTCACTCACATCTCTGGCAAATTGATGACTACAGACCTGCTGGAGAGCTTCTCCATCCCCATAAGCCCAAAAGCTGCTGCCAGTGAATGAAGAGGTTCTTGAAAACAAAGCACTAGGTGGCCAGTGCCCCTCATCAACACAAACCTGAGTTGAGATGATGGATGCCATGGCATTTCCCTACCCATGGCAGGGAAATGTCTTTGTGCTCTGCACAGAACTACTGACATTTATGTCACTGGTCCCACCAGAAACACTTCTCAATGTCTTTCCAGAATGTGGTGGCCACAGTGTATTTGTGGGTCTTAGGGGAACTTTGTGATCCAGGAGCCAAAACATCCCAGGCAGGCTGCCTTCTTGGGATAAAAACAAAGGTGACCAGTATGCCAGATCACATCCATGTAGATTCTTTCCTCCCTGTCTCCTCACCTTCCTAATACTGTTGAGTGGCACGTGTTCCCCAAGGGACAATTAACCTGGTCTCTGAGGCAGCTGCTTCCCCTCTGTTGTTAATTTCCCTATAGTGAGGCTCCCACAGAAAGTGGGGGCTCATACGTTTCCTGTTATGGACCTGCCAGTGGACCAAGTGGTGCTTGGACTGTGAGATCCCTGCCTGTCAGCCCTCCCTGGTGCTGCTTGCCTGGCTGCTTCAGCAGAGCAAGGTATACACCTACATGGAGGGGCATTAAGCCTATTTGAGCACTCCATGCACAAACCAGCACATGTCTCTGTAGCATGGTCAGTAATTGAACTTGGAAGACCAGGGTAGTCCCCCAGGCCAAATCCCACACACCCAGTATTCAACCTAGATTCTTGATGGAATAGAGTAGAGATTCGTGAACTAATATCAGGAGGTAAGGGAGCTTAGGGAAGAATTGAAAGGAGAATGCAGTGTGGGTCTAAACCTCAGCACATTCACAGTGCATCCCTCCCCTCACATGGAAGCCAATCTCAGCACTGGGAAAAATCCTGGGTAGAGAAGATCCCAGTCTGTGACACCATTGCTGGTGAGATCAGCTACTTTATGCTACTGCTTGTGGCCAGATATTGGAAGGAGACACTGGGGCAGGGGAGAAAAAGAGTATAGGCTGTGCATTTTTGCCAGACTATGATTCCCAGAGGGGTCCTCCTCTGTAAGCAGACTTTTGGGTTTGGTGGGGGTGATTTTAGCCTCTCCATGGTGGCTTTCCCTAATTGACTCAGATTTGTCCTTTAATCCCTGCCAGGACAGCTTTTATGCCCACCTTTGTGGAGATTGAAGGAAGGCTCACCCCACCCATTCCCAGCAAGTGAAGTTGTCCACTGAAGTAGTCCTCTAGGAGATCCAGGGCCCCACTGACTGCCTTGGACATTGGAGTGCTTCTCCTGAAGTGCCAGAGCCCCTCGAAGGTCTCCCAAAACAAAACTGCAGCTGGCTATTTCCTGCAGTCACCACTGAGTGGCAGGGAGGACAACTTATACAGCCCCAAATAGTATTTACTGAGCCAATCATACAGAGCTTGGCTAGTTCTCACTCAAAAGCAGCTCCTACTGTCAAAGATATTAAAAATGACATCCCAATATAATTCACATTGTTAAGAGACTGTGGGGCTGGAGAGAGATAAAGGATTTCGAAGACTCCAACTTTCCTTGTAAAAAGGAAATAGGATTACTCATGTACATAGTACACTATGAGCACAGTTTACATGTAAAGGGAAATTCAGAAAACCACCACATGAAGGGTATTTATAACCAAGGTGTTCACTCAGAATCTAGACCATCTTCTAAGTACTCACAAGCAAAGCCAAAGGTTCTTTTCCAACATATGCTACAGACACATCCTTATAAGTAAGGGGGAGAAAACAACTAAATGAAAGAGAATTCAAAAACAAAAAGAGACAGTTGCTACAGATGAGAAGGAATTCAGTGCAAGAATTCTGAGAGTATGAAGAATCAATATGAAAGGGCACCCTCAAAGGAGCACAGTACTCTCTAGCAGTGAATTCCAACCAATAAAAATAGTAAAATGTTATATTAAAAATTCCAAACATTATAAAGGAATCTCAATGACTTTCAAGAGAAAATGGAAAACAAATTCAAAGAAACCAGTAAAAACATTTTTTAATGTTTTTAAAAGCTTATTGAAGAAATACATACATTAAAACAAAGTAATTAAAAAAAATCTCATTTAGAGAAATATAAAACCCAATGCAAATGTTAAGAGCAGATTACACCAAGCAGAAGAAAGAATTGCAGAGCTTGAAGACAAGTCTTTCTAATTACCTAAGTCAAAAGAACAAAGAATCAAGAGAAATGAAGAAAGTCTATGAGAAATATGGCATTATACATATATAAAATGACCAAATGTAAGACTAATAGGCATCTCTGAGAATAAAGAAGACTAAACACAAGGCTTATATATACTTCTCAAATGAAAGAAACAACTTAATTCTAGCCCAAGAATATGGGGAGGGGGTGGGGAAGGGGAGGGGAGAAGGGTGGCTGGGTGGTGGGAGGGTAACCGGAAAGATCACCTATATTTCTGTCTAACAAGGGTACAAATGATCTTTTCTAGAACTAGAATGTAAATGTTTTGACACAATGACTATGCAAATGACATGAAATTTATGTGAACCAGCTTGATGAAAGTATTTCAAAATGTATATGAAAACACTACACTGTACCCCATGTTTGCATTAATGTAATAATAATAATAAAAAAATCTATTTAAGAGAATAATTGCAAAAATGTCCTTGTCTTGCAAGAGATTTAGACATAAAGAAAAAAAATGAAAGTCCAATGAGTACCTAGGAGACTCATTGCAAAAGGGAACCATCAAGGCATGTGAATCATCATAACACAAGCCAGAATTAACACAAAGGAGAAAATCTCATGAGCAGTGTGCCAAAACATCAAGTAAGTTACAAAGGAAAATCCATTAGACTAATAGCAGACTTCTCAAGAGAAGCTTTACAAACTATAAAGGAATGGGTCTTATTTTTAGTCTCCTTATAGCCAAGAATATTCTGTCATGTTAAACCAAGTTACATAAGTTAAGAACATATAATGTTCCCAGACACACAAAGACTGAGGGCATTTATTACTACTGGAGTTGCCCTACATGAAATGCTCAAAGGTTCATTAACATACAACAGCGCGATAGCTACCAAACAGTGTACAAATACCCACAAGTTATAGCTCATGGCTCTTCTAAAACAATAGAACCAAAGAGAATACAAAACAGTAAGATATCATCCAACATGTGGAATAGAATAGTATCCAAAATATCAATACTAAAAGTCAGTTTTAACGGTCTGAAGGCAGCACTTAAAAGACTGGCTGGATGAAATAACACAACCCAAGTATTTACCACCTCCAAGAAATACATCTAAACTACAAGGATTCACACAGACTCAAGGCAATGGAAGAAAAAATAGCATATAGGCTGTATTTATGTTTTTTAAATGATTAATATCTACAAGGCCCTCTAGTGCCCCTTTCTACTGAGATCTTTTTGTTGAAATTTTCAGGAGTGTATGCTTTAAGACTTTTTTCTGTGGTTGGACAAATATGTATTTGTCTACATGTAATTTGGTACAAATGCACAACTCTACATATTATATTATTCTGCACTTACTTTTCCACTTGCCTCCTCATATTTTATGCAGATGCATAATATTCAGTATACTACTATATACTCAGGCTCTTCATGATGAAGTTTGGATTTCCCCATTTTTCCCATTTTTAAACTTTTACAGAGAAAATCCATATATATGCATATATATGTATATATACATATATGTATACATAAATTTATGTATACATATGTATAAATTTATGTATACATAAAATCCACATATATGCATATATACATATATGTGAGTGTGTGTGTGTATATATTTCTACTTGTAAAGAATTTGTACATAATCCTAAAAGTAAGATTGTTGACTTTTAAGGTATAGAAATTTTGAAATAGATAAATACTGCCCAATTACCCTCCTGTAAATTATAAAGCTTAGTCATTCATCCACAGTTCTGGACTATGGGCATTTCTCCACATCTTCACCAATTAGTATATTTAAATCATACTAAAAATATTGCCAATTTTAAAGTCAAAAATGCATCTCATTACTCTACTTTCTCTGTCCTTCTCCCTTATGCTATGTGTTTTTCTTTCTTCTCTCTCTATACCTATGTTCATGCTGTATACAACATTCTCCTCATCCAAAACAGGCACAACCCGGTGACAGTTCTGCAGTGAAGTCTTTAGACAACAGTTGTCATTCTCTTCCTTATATCCTATTTTTAAAATGGTGTAGATTTATCTCCCGAGAGCACTGTGAAGTTTTAGAAGTATGACACTCATTTCCTAACACCTTACTTCCTATTTCCCTAGTGGTTTGCACATAGGAGGTACAAATGTTTGTTTATTTGAAGGACTGGATGATAATCTCTTAGGGCTGTTCTCACTCTAGTGTTACAATGAATACATTGCCTGGGAGTTGTAAACTAGTAGCAACTTTAGAAGGCAGCAAACCCTTATTTTTAAATTAGCATAAATCCATTACTTATCACTCACATGTATGTCAGGAATGGGTTTTGTTAACAGGAATATTTCCAGAGCAGCCACTGTGGTCCCAGAGAAGAGAATGATAGCATAGTACAGATAGTGCACTCCACAGATAATCTTGGGACAGTTATTGGCAGCCAGGCAGCTCCCTGTTCCATAGGAAAGGTCTATGGTCATATGAACAAGGCCCATCACAAGTCCAGTGATTAGACCCCAGAATTCTCCCTGCAAAAGAAACAAGAACAAAATAGGAACATTTAGAAAAGATCAGAAGCTCATTCAAGGAAATCATAATTATCATCGTGTCTTCTTTCTTAGTGAAGAAGCAACAAATGACACTAAGCACAAAGTTACCAAAACAGAGAAAATTGCAAACATATGTGTTTATTACTGGGGCAACACCAGTACAATGTTGATTCTCTAATTCCAGGAAACTACTATCTATACTGACTCAAGATGAAATTTTCTTTGGCACACACATATATTAATATACGTGTGTACATATATGCATGCCTATATACAGATACACACATATATACATATATATGGAATTATGATTTATTTTACAAAATAAATAGAACTATAAATTATGTTATACAATTTGCAGAACTGATATTATGTAATTTTGAGAGTTCTATTAAGCTCTTAACAATTGAAAGCATTCATTTTCCTGGAGGCATTGATAGAGGTGGAAAGATATGTCCCTCTTTTTTTTTTTTTTATTAAATTCATAGCAGTGTACATTAATGCAGTCATGGGGTACAGTGTGCTTGTTTTATATACAATTTGAAATATTTTCACCAAACTGATTAACATAGCCTTCATGGAATTTTCTTAGTTATTGTGTTAAGACATTTATATTCTGATTTGGAAAGATTCACATGTACCCTTGTAAGATGGACAATAGGTGTGGTCCCACCAATCACCCTGCCACCACCCATCCTTCCCCCTCCCCTCCCCTCTCTCTCCTCCTTCCCGATATTCTTGGGCTATAATTGGGCTGTAGCTTTTGTATGAAGGCTTTAAACTAGTTTCATAATAGGGCTGAATACACTGGATACTTTTTCTTCCATTCCTGAGATACTTTGCTAAGAAGAATATGTTCCAGCTCCATCCATGTAAACATGAAGAAGGTAAAGTCTCCATCTTTATTTAAGGCTGCATAATATTCCATGGTATACATATACCATAATTTATTGATCCATTCATGGATCGGTGGGCACTTGAGCTTCTTCCATGATTTAGCAATTATCAATTGGGCTGCAATAAACATTCTGGTACAAATATCTTTGTTTTAATGTGCTTTTTGGTCTTCTCGATATATACCTAGTAGAGGAATTGCAGGATCAAATGGCAGGTCTATTTTTAGTTTTCTAAGTGTTCTCCAAACATCTTTCCAAAAGGCACGTATCAGTTTGCAATCCCACCAGCAGTGTAGAAGTGTTCCCCTTTCTCCACAGCCATGCCAGCATCTCTGGTTTTGGGATTTTGTGATATGGGCTAATCTTACTGGTGTTAGATGATAACATATGCCCTTCTTCCTTTGTTCAAGATGCTATGCTTTAGGAAAATGGTATTGTCTGTATATTAATATAATAATATGAGCTTTGGACTAAGGAACACCTGAGTCTGAATCCCATGACTTTACTTTCTAATATTAAGTAATATGTGGAAAGAATTTCAATAGTAACATCTGTGCATCTATCTGATCCTCATGTGAAAAATCTTAATATAAGGCTAATAACCTAGAAACAATAAAGAGATTTAATGTACATGGTCCAATATAATTGATCATACATGTGGTGTGCATGTTTCATAATGGAAATTAACATGATTTTAAGCTTACTAAGGGTTTCCTCTAAGCATTTCATGTACTATCTCATTTAATCCTCACAGCAGCCCACAATACCTATACAATACTATCTTTATAGTGTCTACAAAGATAGACACTATCTTTATCATCATTTTACAAAGCCAAGCAATTTGCTTCAGATCATGATACTATTTGACAGTCTGCTTCCTAAACCTGTGTTCTTCAGCACTGAGAAATTCACATACATAATATTTTTTAAGAAATATAAACACTGAAATATGAATGTGTACTATATTTTTATCCTTTAGTAAGGTTCAGGAATTGTGGCTGACTTCAACAGAAATTGAGATGGGCTATGATTTGTATAAATAGAGTATCAAGAATGCAGTGGCAGAAACAATTTTTTCCCCACTCCATAGAGGAGAATACTCGTTCATTGATTCTTTTACAGAAGACGGTAAGCAGGAAGATGGCAATTGGAGATCTAAGATAACTAGCCATTGATTGTGTGTAATGGATCAGTTGTCTATTTTGAGATGCCTATACTAGTGGGACCCACAGGATGCTGCTGACAGTTGTTGCAAGAATAAATATCCTGGCAAAAAAACCAAACCTTGCAGATATTAAACATAAATTATTATAGGCACGTTCATTGTGCTTTAGTTTTTGAACTCATTCTCATTGCCATTTGTTGATTTTCCAAACAAAATCAAGCTCCTTGACTGCATATGTTCTTAAGAAAAGAAAGGACTCAAACGTTACCGGTACACAAAACAACTGTGACCATGATGCTGTTAGGGGAAGAGCTGCTTTCACTGACAACAGATGGAAACAGGAAGCTGGGAAGTGTGGTTAGGCCGTGGGTGGCTGCCATGGATGAAGGAGTCTGACCTCAGAGCTCTTATAAGTGTGAAGCAGCCCCACTTCTGGAGAAAGCAGTGTTGCTATCACTTGCTCCTGCCTTGGCCCGAGTGCTGGCAACCAGCAGTAGAAACAACTCAAGGTAGGGGAGTGCAAAAATGTTCAGTAACTCTTTATCTGGGTGCACAATGGTTTGACCTTTGTCTCTGATGGCAGCAACCAAGAGAAGCAGCAAATATGGGTGGGGGGTGTAGATGGAGCTCCAGGGATGTGGAGATGCAGGGGCTGTTGGGCTCCAGAGATAGGCTTAGTTCGATGCTGGCTGGGCTCTCATATTGGCACTGTGCTATACCTCCTTAGGACTGGGGGGTGTATGTGGGACCCATCATGTGTTCCCTCTCTGAAGCAAAGTCTTCACATGGTCTCCAGACACCTCCCTGTTCTAGCTTCAGTGCCTGCAAAGGCCACGGGGTTCTCCTGTGGCTTGAATTGAGTCCATGGCAGGAATATAGTCTGTGAGTGGTTGGCCTCTCTTAACCTTACTAATTATCAGGAAGCCTCTCTTGGTTCCTGGCCAGTACTGGTAGAGCCAGCTGCCTTGCTTCTCTTTGCTTCCATATGTCAGGAGTTTCCTGTCACTTCTCTCTTGGGTCACCTATTCAAATTGTGATTATCTACTTCCTATTTTGCTTCTTTATTGTGGAGAAGGTAAGTACCAGAAGCCTTTAGTCAACCATTTTAAGGCCCCTCCAACCCTGAGTATCATTATCACTATTAATTCTATCATTTTTTTCAAAAGTCACAATCAATTTCTTTTGAGATCTCTTCTCACATTTCTAAAAAGGATGTCTAAATTTTAAAAGGCTACATGTGTAATATGCACACTTGTAGCAATCTACTCAGCAGAAATGTGTGCCAATGTTCACCAAGAGACATTAACCAAAATGATCAAGCCAGATGTCCATGACTAGAGTAGATAAGTTGTAATATATTACTGTGATGAGATCCCATATTGAAAGAAAGTGAAGATATATCAGCTACTCAGAGAAACATGGCTGGATAACCAAAAATAACACAGAGGAACGCTTTGCAACAAGGATTAAATGAGTTAGTCTATTTCCACTTCCTGAAACTGGGAAAAGGCAAATTATAGCATTTGGAGATTGGGTGACCCCAAGCCATAACTCAGTGCCTTCTAGTGGCTGATAATTTCCATATCTTGACTTGTTGGTAGTTAAATGGGTGCTCATTTTGTAATAAATTACTGAGCTATACAGTTCATACAGAAACATTACATGAGTTACATTACACTTTGATTTTTAAAATGTTAGAAAATTATATAGCAACATAGGATCTGCTCAGAAAGTATAAAGGGAAGAAAGAAGACTATCCATTCTTTCTGCTTATTTCCTTCAAGCTCACTGTCTTCAAGGATCCCCAGTGCTCAGGAACCCCTGCATGGCGTGAACTCTCCTGGCACTGTCTTGGAATTAGCCCCTTCCATGAGTCTATCCCTTTCTAAAATGGTCCACTGCTTAATGAATGCATTCGTGTCAGTGTTTGGATATCCTAATCTGTTACCTCCATGTGATACACCTGGAACTGCTAGAGATAACACATTAACCTATCAGAGTACAATGGAATTTTATGTCCCATTTAAACACTGATGGAGTTACATGAAGAAGGAAAGAAATAAGAGATAATTGGAGGCACTTTAAAGTATGAAAAATGTATTAGTCCATTTAAATGTATGGCCCCAAATTTTGTATGTGGAAAGACATATGTTGAATTAAAAATCCTCTAATGATCTCTCTCTCACTTTAGGGCTCTATATTTACTTTCACCAAAGCAATAAACAAAGGTGCTTTAATCCATGTAGACACATTTACTTCTCCAGAGGATTCTAGGGAGAAACCAGGGTTCCCTCACTTTCCAGCTATCAGGAACTCTCTCTCTGACACCTGCTTCTGCACCTTGGTGTAAATGTCCATGGTGAAGAGGGTGCTGGCACTGTTGAAGATGGAGGTCAGGGAGCTCATGAGAGAGGGCAGAATGACAGACAGTATCAAGCCTCACAGTCCTGGATGCAGGAGAGGCACTGGTTAGTGATTGGACACCATGTTCCATGATAGCCTTGCTCAACCAGACAGCCATTTAAACATGTCATTTGGAACATTGATTAATTAATGTACTTATCCATATGCATCCACATGTGGAGGTTCCTGCATATTTCCTAATGACCTAAAAATAAACCAGTATAGAATTTTAGGCTTGAGTATAAACTTAGAGATCATCCCCTGCAACTAGTTTTAGAAGAATGGAAACCATCTTCAGCATTTCTTTGGGGAAGGAACTCTTGGGTTCCTAAAGACTTACATAACTGGAAAGGAAGAAGTCAAGTAGGTTTTTCTGCTAAAGAAGTCTCTGCAGGAGCAAAAACAAGAGTTTTGAACCAGTTTCCTCTGCCCAGTAGGCTCTAAACCTCCCCTGACAGTGGATGGTGTATTCATGCAGGGGACTCATGCCTCCTTCCTATTGATAAAGCTCATGTATATCAGAGTGAAGGAAAGGTCACAGATATTAGCCAACCCCTGATTCTGGTCAGTCTTGAGCTCTGTACCTGACACTGCTTCTGTTCACTCCAATAGGAAATCCTTCTGGAATCCTAACAATGTAATTAAATCATATGTGTTGTTTATTTTATATTTCAAAATGCTAAAATGTGAACTCTAAAGTCAGGGGCTTTGTACCTATTTTACTGATATTTTCTAAGCGCAAGAGTTATGCCTGGCACATGATGGGCACTCAATAAATTGTTGTATATTAAATAGATTGAAATATAATCTCGTCCAAGAAAGGCAGAATAAATAGTTATCCTGTAGCCCTCTGAATTTATAATTTTATGGCTGGGGCAGTGCCTGTGGCTCAAAGGAGTAGGGCACCAGCTCCATATGCTGGAGGTAGCAGGTTCAAACCCAGCCCCGGCTAAAAACTGCAAAATAATAATAATAATAATAATTTTATGGCCATTAAACTCTTTCATTGACAAGTAGATCATTTAACTGTTTTTAATTCCCTTGGAAGATAGTCTTGAATCTGTAGAAGTAAGGAAGGAGTCTTCTGACAGGAAATGTATCTGGTTTGTCTATGAAATCTCCAAGCTTTGCAAAGGGCTTGTAGTCTATGTAAGGTGCTCACAAAATGTCTAATGAACAGAACTAAATTAACGGAAGTCAGAATTAACAAGAACTATACAACAGCCCTTCCTCAAGCCCCACCCATAGACAACCCTCCAAGGCCATCTCAGCAGGGACATTTTCCTACCTGCAGGCAGCAGTTCCAGCACCATGATTCCATAGGCATAGTCAGTACAGCCAACTTCAGTGCCACAGTGTTTCACACATTCAGAAGGCACCACACAGGCCACCTTATCTGAGGAAGGATTCAGGAGTGAGTTCAGTGAAGCCTAGTAAAGGCACAAATCACAACAGCTGAACAAATTGGTAATTTCAGTAGATCATGGGGAAGGAAAGACATTTGCTTTAAAATTGGAGATTGAACTTTGAAGTCCACACCATAGGTCTGTTGCTGCTTTGCCTAGAACAAGAGCTCATAACATCTCATCTCTGCAGCTCTCCTTGAGCTGACCCACGGGCGGCGGGTGGGGGGTGGGGGTTCTCTTGGGCTGTGGCCCAGCCATAGCATTAGAGTAAACAGAGGACACTGACCACACCCTCCTGAAAAATAGCCAGGGAAGAAATTCCTTCAGGAGCAACACATTCCAGGGATATGCAGGAAGTTAAGTCCTGTGTCTGGTCATAATTAGGCCAGTGTTTTTTGTCTACATCTCAGAGGAGGTGTCACTTGTACCTGAGTACCTGGTGTGTGATGATGCCTCATGTCACTGACATCACATAAGACATGGGTTCTTTTTTTGTTGTTGTTGTTGTTATTTAAAAAGAATCATTAAAAGTATCATAACAAAAGATAGAGAAAGCTGATAAAGCATGATCCAGGATAATGACAGTTTATGATATGAGCTTTTTTTCTTTTCTATATTCCTTTCTAATCCTTTTTCCCAGAGAATTAGCTTTTGTGCATAACTATGGTAATAGTTGAGATATTATTATGTAGCCTTCTTTTTACTTGTAACATAATAATCTCAGCATTTTCCCAAGTTTTGAGATAGTCTTCAGTCTCTTGTGTGCAACTTTTCAGAAAGGAAATATACAATGATCTCTTTAGCTGTTCCCCAATTGGATGGCTACACATTCTTTTCATTTATGAACCACACCGTGAGACTGCAATGAGAAGGGGTTCTGGTCCTTTGATGTGTTCGTCTCAATTGGAGTTCAGTGAAATAAACTAATGCCCAGTTAAGAAAACATGAAGTCCATTGAGTGTTACCCGATGGATTTGCTTGGGAAAAAATGAATTCTCTATTAGCCTAATAAGATTTGGTTACATTCTCTTCATTTTTCATAATAAAAAAGAAAGTATATATTTTAGGAAGACTTTCAGCACTAGAAGTTACCCTCATATGACTCAGAAATTCACATAACCCAAACAACCCAATTCCAAAGCAATGAAATTAGACTGAGTTCTCCAGCTGCCTCAGAGGGAGCAAGATGTGACAGCACATCTCAAAGCCCTTCTCAGTCCAAGACATCATCAAGCCCAACCACTACCACTCACCCTCAAATTAGCTCAAATCTACTTCTGCTTCCAGCAGCCTATGTCTCACACTCTATGCTTCCTCAGTCCATGCCACTCACAAACAGTATACACGGAATCAAATGTCCACAACAAGACAGGCTTGTAGGATAAGGGAGAAAAGCTATGCCAAATTTCCAATTTGTCAACTGTGCTAAATTTCCCTGCCTCCAACCTGCCACACAAGGTATTATTTTCACTTAGAATTCTGCTTTTCCTTCCATCCAGAAGGGATTTTCTAGTTTGTAATGATTTTACTGCATCTCAAAAACTCGTCTCAGAATCCAAGCATGTAACAAAGACAGGCCATATGGATTTGGGGCTCACCTGTGTAGAGAATGTGGCTAATCATCCCCGGCATCACCATGAGGAACATGGGCAGCAGCTTTAGGTACCCACCCATGATGCAGGCAGCCTTCACATGGGACATGTCCTTGCCACACAGACCGTGCTGCACAATAACCTGCCAGGAAATCACTCCTGAAACAACCAGAAGGTGATTTCAAAAAGTATCTCTTTTCAGGGTTTAATGTTATAATGAGAAATGACATCATGTTAGTAGAAAATAAAAATCTATAGAACCTGGTTTCTCATTTCTAAAATAGGATTACCTATTGCAAGGACTTCTGAATATCTGGTATAATAAATGTAGGACCCTTCTACATAGATGTCAGTACACATTAGCTATTATTAAAATATGGTCACAGGTGGCAATGTAATAATAGTAATGTGCCTTGCCAGGTACAAAGTTGTCACTTCTGATTCTACCGCAAATTATGTCTGTAATATGTGGAAGCATCATCAATGCCTTTCCCTTGTTATGGTACAGTTGCCTCCATGGGACATTAAGCCACTTGTCATAGAAACACCATGGTCAGGTAGCCATTAGAACAGAACAGTGAGACATTCATTTCAAGATTTCTTCAGAATATTCTGAGAACCTCATTGAGTTATGATTCAAATATGATAGACCTGGGGGAAAAGAATACATATTATTTCATAACCCTACTTAAATTATACAATCTCTTAACTAAGAATTTTGCAGCAACATAAGACTTCTATCCATAATGACATAACTTCTTGATATTTTTTTCTTCTCAAAGATTATCAGAATAATAGGGATGCTTTTTCTACTCGATCGTCCTTGGAGAGTCATTAAGAATAGCCCTGGTTATCAATCCAGGGATGAGGAAGCAGACGATATTTTTAGGCTGAGGGCTGGATGCAGGTAAGTGGAGATATAACACAAACCGCAGGGGAGCAGGGGAACCCTGCTGGCAGACAAGCCAGGCTGGGCATCAGAACAAAGGTGAACATGGGGCCACTTATAGGAGGCAAGTCAGGTGGTCAGGGATGAAATATAAATAGTAGAGATGGTTCCACAGGTCAATGGTGAAATGCTGCATTTTTTTTTTTTTTGAGACAGAGTCTCACTATGTCAGCCTCAGTAGAGTGATGTGGTGTCACCGCTCACAGAAACCTCAAACTCTTGGGCTTAAGCGATTCTCTTGCCTCAGCCTCCCAAGTAGCTGGGACTACAGATGCCTGCCACAATGATTGGCTATTTTTTGTTGCAGTTGTCATGTTTGTTTTAGCTGGCCCAGGTTGAGTTTAAACCAGCCAGCCTCAGTGTATGTGGCTGGTGCCTCAAGCACTGTACTACTGGTGCTGAGGCTGGTTTTTTTTTGTTTGTTTGTTTGTTTTTAAACCTGTTGCTTACATAGAGAAAATAAAGCTCTGACTATGGTTCAAATCTGGCTACAGTTGTAAAATTATAAGCTTCAAATTCACAGACACTCTTCAGAGAGAAAATAATTTAAAATAAAACGAAGTAAATTCAGACTATCAAAAAGAATATTCAGTAAACATGAAGGAGGTAAAGTCGCCATCTTTCTTAATGGCTGCATAGTATTCCATGGTGTACATATACCACAATTTATTGATCCATTCGTGGGTCGATGGGCACTTGGGCTTCTTCCATGACCTAGCAATTATGAATTGGGCTGCAATGAACATTCCGATACAAATATCTTACATGGTTGGAGCTAGAAAATATTCTTCTTAGCAAAGTATCTCAAGAATGGAAGAAAAAGTATCCAATGTACTCGTCCCTATTATGAAACTAATTTATTGCTTTCATAGGAAAGCTATAACTCAATTTTAGCCCAAGAATATAGGGAAAGGGGAGAGGGAGGGGAGGGGAGAGGGAGGATGGGGAGAGGGAGGGTGATTGGTGGGATCACGCCTATGGTTCATCCTATAAGGGTACATGTGAATTTATCTAAATGTAGAATATAAATGTCTTAACACAATAACTAAGAAAAAGACATGAAGGCTATGTCAACCAGTTGGATGAAAGTATTTCAAATTATATATAGAAACAGTACACTGTACCCCATGATAGTATTAATGTACACTGCTATGATTTAATGAAAAAAAATTCAGTGAACAAAGAATAAGATTCTTAAAGTTATAAAAACAAAAGGAGAAAAAGAAGGATAAAGTTAAAGAAGTGTCCTAGAAAGCAGAGTAAAATGACCAAGAGATAAAAATTGGGAGAAAAGGTATAAACACCAGAGGACAGCTAGTCCACCACTAAATAGAAGGTCCCAAGAAGGAAACAAAATGGAAAAAAAAACAAGAAAAAAAAATCCCCCAAATTTTCTAAGACATTGATTACCAGGTTGAACAGGCACATACTTGCTCAGCACAAGGGAGAAAAACAGATTCACACAATAGTTTACAGTGATGAAATTTCAGAATTCTGAGGACAAAGGAAAAACAAACTTCTAGGGAGAAAAAGACAGTCATATCTAAAGAATCAAGACTACCTCTGGGATTCTAATCTGTTAACGGATAAATTGAGAATACAATGAATCTATAACTTTGGGAAAATTCTTCCCAACCTAGAAATGTGTAAATGACTAAATTATCAATCAAGGAAAGGTTAGAATGAACACATTCTCAACTATGCAAATTAATAGTAAATTGACCTCTCCTGATAACACCTATCTCAGGAAGATACTAGATGTAGTGATTGCCTCCAAAGAGAGAATAAACTAAGAAAAAAAATCATATGGGATGCTGAAAAAGGAGATTTAACTCAAGAGTAAATCAAAAGGCTTCCCAAAGACAGTAGTAAAAGGGTCGTGGGCAGAGCAGGGTACAAAACAGAGAGGAAACCCTGCCAGGCTCTGAGAGGACAAAGGCTCCCGGAGAAAATGAGCAAAAGAGTTTGTGGAGTACTCGGTGTGCTTACAAGCACTAAGGGAAATAACTTGCAGGGTGTGGTGTTTAATGAGTAAAAATTAGTAAGAAAATTTAAAACAAAACATTACAGGACTATACATACCATGGAAAATTTTCTAAAAAGCTCAAAAACAAAGAAACAAACAAACAAAAACCCAGGGCATGTCATGTGACTCTGTTGTGAATTCCATTGAAGAAATCACAAAATTCTGATGTAGGTATATTGGGTGGGGGGAGGGACAGGAGATGTGCTCGTGTGGAACTGAGAATGGAAGGTTGCTAGAGAGCTGAGCCCTCACCTCTCACCTAGGGAAGCCCGCAGAGAAATTCTAAAACTGGAAACCAAGGGGCAGCAACATGGACACTTATTTGATTCACTTCATGATCAAGTTAAGGAGCAAATTCTGAGTCAACGGTTCTGGACAGAGTCATAGGGTCTGAGAGTGTTTATTCCTAATGATCTCCAAGGTGACATCCTTGCTGAAGGTCACAGACCACACACTGAGCACAGGGATTTAGAATATAGAAATAAATGTCAACACATAATTGAAAGAGCTGAAAGTGTCTGCATCCAAAAAATAAGAAATAGGGTAGAGAGTGGGGTACCAGGCAGTTATTTTTTATTTAAAAAAAAAAGCCACGTAGAAATGTTCGACTCTTTAACTGATATGTGTGTACAAAATAGAAACTAAATTTTTTTTTTCTGTAAGAGAGAACAGTATAAACAAATGTATGCCCGCACATGTGTGCATGCACACACAAACAATTCATCTGATCTGGGCACCAGTACCACAGTAATGGGTGATCCAAATATCATTCCCAGCCATGGAACATCCATGATGGCAGGATCTCAGAATAAGTGGAAGGAGTCCACCTGAGGAGTGTAGCAGCTGGTGTCGATTGTTAGGTTGTCCCCCTCAGCTACGGACAGGATGGCATTCATGTACTTCTCTGTATAACTCTCACAACCTCCAACATTGACAAATGCTAAAAAGGCATCAGATGAAAAGAAATGTCTTACTGAAATCCAACATACCTGATGTTCTGGGTCCCTGCTTTGTGGTGGAGATGCACAAGAGCTTCCCATCAGCCTAGTCAAATCTGCACTGACCTTCTCCCAGGATTCCTGTAGTTCTAGCACCTCCCCTGGCAGAGGGCATGGTACCAGACTGACTGTCACAAAGTTCATAATGCAGACAACTTTTCTCCCTAGAATGCTCTTTAGAATTTTGAGTTAATGTCACACATTCAGGTAAAAATGAGACTGTAACCACCAGGCTGATGTGGATTCTAAATAGGCAATGAATTCCTCGCTATGACACCAAAAGCCCTCCAAACAAAATCAAAATTAGGGGCAACATCCAAATTTAAAATGTCTGTGCATCACAGGACACCATCAACAAAATGAAAAGACAATTTACAGAATGAGATAAAATATTTTAAAATCATATACAGGGTGGACATAACATTCATGTGCAATTTAAAATAGTTTAATGTAGTAAATTCCACAGAAAATTTATATCCACCATGTAAAAACAACATTAACAACAAAAATACAAATAACCTTATTACAAAATGGAAAAATCACTTGAAAGGACATGTTTCCAAAGATGATCTACAAATGACAAATAAGTATATGAAAAGATGAAGAGATGCTTAATACCACATGTCAGACCAAGGCCACAATGACTATCATGTCACACTTATTAGGACGGCTCCTATAGAACAAACAAACAAACAGGAAATGCCAAGTGTTGACATGGCTGTAGAGAAATTAGAACCATAGGCACTGTTGGTGGGAATGAAAAAATGGTGCATCTTCTGTGGAAAACTATACAGTGGTCCCTCACAGAATTCTCATATGATCCAGCAACACCATTTCTGACTACATCCAAAAATACTGAAAGAATCTCAAAGATATACTTACATAACCATGTTCACAGAGCATTATTCATATCAAACATGGAAACAACCTAAATGTCCATCCACAGATGAATGGATAAACAAAATATATACATACAATGGATAATATTTAGTCTTAAAAAGGAAGGAAACCCTGTCTCATGCTATAGCCTGGATGAATCTTCAACACTATGCTAAGTGAAATGGGCTGGTGACAGACAAATACTGTATGATTCCACTTATATCAGGTATCTAAAGTAGTCAGATTCATAGAATATAATGGGTATGAAGTTTTGCCAGACAAAAATATTCTGGAGGACTTAACAGTATTAACACTACTGAATGGTACATTTAAAAGGGTTAAGATGATAAGTTGTATGTTATGTGTTGTTGTTTTTTTTTTTTTCTCCAAAAAATTTTTCAAAAACCAAAGCGGGAGATAAAGGGACTCACTGAAGCACAGACTGCCAACATGGGGTACAGTCTGGGTGTGTGAAAAAGGAAAAATACTTTCTGCATTTTCACTAACTTTAAAAGTAGCACATCCACAAATCTCAGCCATAGGCATAGTGGAACTAATAACAGTCCTGTGGCTCTACCTCCAGTGTAAATCACAGATGCTTTCATAGGACATGGTGGTGGCCATAGACTCTCCACATACCATTTATTCTCATCCTAACTCAGAATCACTGACTCTAATTCTATATTGCCATTTTATTCTGCTCAAGTTTTGGCTTAAGACTACTCAACACAACCTAAAGTAGTTATGCCCAGCTGGTCCACAAAATGAGGAATCTCTAATTGATATTAACTCTTCTCTCTCTCTTATCCTGAGGTCCTTTTGGTCCCTAGCTCTGCAAATTCTATCTCCAAACCTCTCTCAAATTCATCTAGTCCTGCTGACTTTTCATTCTGATGTCTTTATTTCAAATCTTTATGGCTTTGCTTGATCATGGCCCTGATTAAATTTCCCTTTATTCAAACCCAAGCCCATCCCTTCAGGATGTCTTCTGATGATGAAAAGTGATCTCCCATCCCAGGGTCCCCCCCTCTTCCTTCCAGATTGTCTGGGCCTTCTTTCATTTGGGGTCGCCAGACTCATCCCACATGGTCCATCCTGGAGAAGACACAGCCCGCCTCTTCATTCCTTCAAACAATCCATTCCCATTATGATATTTCTTACCTCTAGTTGGGTGTAAGGGTGGTGTACACCTGTAGTCCCAACCATGCAGGAGGTTGAGGCCATAGGATAATTACATTTATAATTTACCCTTAGTTACTTTGAAATATATCCTTGAATTGTGCACATTAGGTGATATCCTGTAAATGTCTTACCACAAAAAATAAGTAAGTGAGGTGATGGTTATGTTAATCAGTTTGATTTAAGCATTCCATATGGTATATCAAGTCATCATACTGTATCTCATAAATGTATAAAGTTATGATTTTAATTAAAAATTAAAAGAAAAAAGATTTTTCTCTATAGTTTCTGCATAAATTTTTTCTTGAATAAGATAATTGATTCACAAAAAGAAAGAGAAGTAAACAAATGTTAGAAAATGCCTGTTTTGGTGTATTTTTAGATCTCTCAAAATTATATTTCCATAGTTATAATCAACATTATTCAATTCAAATGTGTTAATTGAATGTCAGAGTACTTAGTATCGCTTGATATTGCTGTATTTTTACTTACTGTATTGTGAATATTAGATATCTTTTGTGAAGATTAATTCATTTCATAGTCCATCAAAGATGTAGATATGCCACAATTTTCATCATTTAATCATTATTTTCATTTTGTAGAAAAATAAAAAAGAGTAGGTTGCTATGAGCTATGACGCCACAGCACTTTACCTAAGGCTACACAGTGAGACTCTGTCAAAAATATATAAAAAGTAAACGAAAAAGATATTTGTTTCCTCTAGTAACACAAAGTGTTTCAAAACGTCTGAACCTAAATAGTGTCCCTTGGAAAATATGGAAATATTTGAAAGTTAGATGTACACTGAACACAGTAGGACGCGCAGAGACCCCTGAACACTGGACATGTGGTTGAACTGCGAGGGGTGAGGGCTGGGAAAGGGCAGGATTCCTGAGCACGCGCTTGCCCGGGGCTGACTTCTCTTCTCTGACCACCAGAGGCGCTGTTTTCCAGGCACTTGCTTGGCGCTCCTGTTTACCCAACCCCAGATGGTGCTCCCGCGCCTTCAAGGAAGTGAACATCCTCCCCCAGCCCCCAACATTCACAATCCTACAGTCTCTCTCCCCTGCTGCAGCCAAGGCTAAGCTTGAAGGAGGAGCTTATGCAGCCTCCAGGAAGGGGAAGATTTGCATGGAGATCTCCCGCTCTGAGGATCAGGGTGACATATAAGAATTGGTGGACTCAGTTCAGTGAGGCTTAGGAAGCAGCGCCTAGGACAGGTTGTCTGCACCATGGCCTGGGCTCTGATCCTCCTCACTCTTTTTACTCACTACACAGGTGGCTTCTTGCAGGGAATGCAGGGAGGCGGCCATCTGGGATGACAGCCTTGCCCTCCTCCCTGGGAACAACGTGTCCTCACTGATCTCTGTGCTGCTCTTTCCTCACAGGGTCTTGGACCGAGGTTGTGTTCACTCAGCCTCAGTCTGTGTCAGTGTCTCCAGGGCAGAAGGTCATTATCTCCTGCACCCGCAGCAGCGGCAACATTGCTGACTCTTTTGTGCATTGGTAGCAGCAGCACCCGGGGGGTGCCCCACCACTGTGATCTATAAAGATGACCAAAGACCCTCTGGGGTTTCAGGTCGGTTCTCTGGCTCCATCGACAGCTCCTCCAACTCTGCCTCCCTGACCATCTCTGATCTGCAGACTGAGGACGAGGCCAACTATTACTGTTTGTCTAGTTGTGACAATTATTACCACACAGTGCTCTAGACTCATGAGGAAGTGAGACAAAAACTTCCCAGAGCTTCCACGCCCTGGGTCTGCCTTCAGCCTGTACCCACCATGATGTGCTACACTTTCCTGTCTCCTGCTTTAAGGATAGAGCTGAGATTTTCTGCTCAAGCGTCCTTCTTTTTTTTTCCTCCTAAACACAAATTTCCATGTCTTGATAAATTATTTTCTAATGTCTTTGATATCATTTCATGGAGGGGGTGCAGTTTAAAATAGGGCTTTTGAGCCTTGGCACTATTACCAGTGTGGGCTGGGTTATTCCTTGTGGTTAGGGCTGTTTTGTGCATTCTGAGATGTTCAGAAGCATCCCTGGTCCTCATGTATCAGATGCCAGTAGCAACCTAATGCCCAAGTAGTGACAAACAAACAAACAAAAGTCTCCATTTATTTCCAAGCATTCAATGGGCATAACATTTTCCCAGTTTGGGAGCTAATGGGTTAAAAAAGCATATTCTTAGCTATTTAGGAAGCCTTGGTTTGAATCCTCTGTGTGCCATCCAGCTGAATGTCAAGCTGGATGTATTATCTCTCTGTGCTTTTGCTTTTCCATGTGTTAGACTAAACAATTACACATAAATCAAATGATCATTTTGGTGGGGGGAATAATATTCCAAGCACCATGAGATCAGGAAACCTGATACTCAGTCACACAGAATGTCCTCACAACCAGCATGGAGTGAATTATTTTTAACCAGACTAGGTATGTAATTAACATTTCTAAACTTTATACAAGCACATGAAAATCTAATACAGGTGTCACTCAGCTTATGATGGGATGGTGCCCCAATAAACACACTGGAAGTTAAAACTACCCTAAATCTAAATTTTCTTGCATATTATTCTCACAAAAGTCAAAAAATCATAAGTTGTACCATAATGAGTTGGGGACTGCCTATACAGCCACTGTCATTTATTCTCTCAGGAAGTATGGCTTCAAGTATAAGTTACTAAGATGAAGAAAAATATGACAAGGTCCTACACTCTCAAAATTTATATTTGAAGATGGGAATGAGACAAAAGGCATGGGAAGCCACGTAACTGAGTGGGAAAAAAATGTCCTTTTATTTCACCAGAGAGTCTGTGCTCAGATTTTGGCTCTACCTGTTTATAAGCCCTTTACCTCCACTGTACAGTATGGCCACCACTAACAACATGTGGATGTTCATATTTAAAGTTAAGTTAATTAAAACTAAACAAGATTTTAAAAGCTTATCTTCCATTTAGACCAGTTAAATTTCATCTCTGCCTAGTGGCCATCATATTTGACAGGTTGGTACAGAACATTTCCATCACAGTAGACTATTCTAATGGATAGTTCTGATGTAGGCAAATCACTTAGTATTTTGTTACTTCTGTTCCCTTACCTGTAAAATGAGATGTTTAAAACTCTAATAAAATTCCAACCGTTTCCACAATTTCCAACACCCTGTCCGTGGGGAATATACTGAACATTTCAATGCTACTGAAATGAGCCTGGGTTCTATATAAATAGCTTTTTCCAGTGAAATGAACAGAGTGAGATGTGTTATTTCTTAGTAGCAGACATAAAACTAACATGTTCAGTGCACCCCATAGAATTTTTTCTGCCAGTCTGCATCCTGGAATGAAAATCAAATGGACCAGAGGCACAGCCAATTAGAGTTAGAAATAGTATATACACGAGAAATAAGCTTTTGCTTTTGTATGTCACTGAATTATTGGTATAATGTTACTGCAACCTACCCTGCCCTATCCTATTATGAGTGCTATAGGAATTAAAACTGAAAGTATGTGTGGGAGATGGGGATCTACCGTCACAATTATAATGAACTATTAATGAAATATATAAAATTGGTTTTGGTGCAGAACAGGAGACATTGCAAAAATTGTTTATGGAGGTTGCAGAGATGGTTTTCCATTTTATTCATTGGCAAATATTTCATTAAGGTGTCACCTGGGAAACATGAAAGAGAGAATATAATTCTAGTGAACTGATGGTTGTAGCTTAAGAGGTTGAAAAGCTGATTAGAAATATGGGTTAATTCACATCGGTGGAATTTTGAGGCATACTACTTTTGAGAGAATCTTAGAGAAAATTGTGGGTGTTCCCCTCACAATCAGAGGAAGAAGGCATGAAAGACAGTCAAGAAAAAGAAAATTGTAGACTTGAGAAGGTAGTTATTCTCAACTGCAAACACTTAAAGCCAAATCTGAAAATGTTTGAGTTAAACAATGGCAGGTGGGTATTTTCAACTTCACCAGAGAAGGGAGGTTTACATCCAAATCTACTTTCTTAGCATCTGGTTCCCATCTTCACATTCATTCTTCTGATTTCTAACTTGGAAATCCACTACAGATTGCCTCCTAAGCATTTTCAAAATCATCCTCTCCTTTTGATTTCCCCATTGGTTCCTTTCTTTGAACTCTCATTATTGTCATATCACGGCAGGGTCACCCCTCCCCTCTGCACTCCTCACCTGCAATGTCCCCTCACAGCTGCCCTCCTGGGAGCTGCTGTGACTTTTCCTGCTCTGAGACATGTTACCTTTTTCTCTTCTTAAAAGGCCTAAAATTTTTATTTTTTTTTCCTGGGAGCACACTCCCAAATTTCCCCAAGAACAAAATTAAAGATTGTTCACTCTAAGAAAGTTTCCCAAATTTCCCCATGTAGTGGGTGACAGTGTTAAAGACACCTTACTGTGTTACAGAATTTTTTAATATTCACTGTGATATTTATTCCTCAGAGGTGAGGGTAGTTTATTTGCGATCACAAACTCCAGAAAAATTACAGAGTTTAGGAAAACTGATCTGAGCCCAGTAGTTGGCACACAGTCATCTCAATCAGGATGTGTGGAATCATGGTGAAAAGGCAAAACAACAGACTCAGGACCAAGAAGAGAGTGAAGTTTTACATGTGGTCACCAGGGGGCACCGTAGGACAATTTCTGGGCCTGAAAAAGCGGAACACAGTGCTCATTGATGTGGACTCTGCAGCTGTGTCCTCTCTGCATGTGGTCCCAGCACCTGCTTCCTTGCAAGCTCTGCACATCAGTTAATTTACTGTCCACAATCCTCCCAGGCCATGTATTGTGGTAACTGTTTTGCATAAACAGTGCCTTCTCTGTGAGACCTTTGAGAATGGATAAGACAGACTGGGACAGGAGGAACCACTGTGAGGATGGGGGTCTGTACCCACCACGACATGGGCAAGTTTTCCACACAGCTGTAGGACACAATTCCTCTTCTCCTCCTACTCTTACTTTACTGCATAGGTTAGTATAGGCTTTGGAGTCTAGGATCCGCTCCCCTAGTGGACCACTCCCTGGCTCAGAACCCCAGCAGGCTAGCCCTAGTCCCTACCCCAGCACCCACAAGTGTTTGAGGTTGCAGGTTCCTCTCCCAGCCTGTGCTGACTCAGCCTCCCTCCCTTTTTGCATCCCTGGGAGCATCACCCAGACTCACCTGCACCCTGGGCAGTGGCTTCCAAGCAAGTGATTTCTAGGTACGCTTATACCAGCAGAAGCCAGGGACCCTTCCTGGAGATACCCTTCAGGTATCTCCTGAGCTACTACTCATAATCCAAGGAGCCCTCCCCGGTACCTCCTATACCACTACTCAGGCTCAGATAAGCACCACGGCTCTGCGATCCCCAGCTTCTTCTCTGGATCCAAAGATGCCTTGACCAAGGCAGGGATTCTGCTCATCTCTGGGCTGCAGGCTAAGGATGAGGCTATCACTGTCAGTCCAGGAACAGTGATGATTCTCATAGTGGCACAGACAGATGGAGAAGGGGACATATACTCCACAGGCACTGGTCTGTGACTCTGCTGAGACTGGAAGGCACCTACATTGTTCTCATAAAAACAAGAATCTCCACTCGGAAATTTTCTCCCACTTTTTCATCAAATAGATATAAAGAATAAAATCAGCACATTGTACCCCATAAATGCATTAAGTATACATGAATTAATAAAAAAAATTAACATTTTTGCTCAAACCAACACAAACACAGAAGTGAAAGGATCTGAGAGGAATTTCTTCTGCTCACCTATGTGGACCTGAAGTTCAGCATCATCCAGAGGGCAGCTAACAGGGAGGGATCGTGTCTAGTCAGCATGGGAGCTGACCTGTGGTCCTCCCCCAGGGGCCCTCTTCATGGGAAGGAGAAGACTCATCAGTCCCCAGAGACTCCTTGTTCTCCCGTTCACTGCGGGGTGCCTTCTACACATATTTCAGATCCATCCTCACATTAAAGGCAGTGACAGCACCAAGCATTGTCCACAGAATTCATTGTCAACTGAAATTCAGTTGTGAAGATGGAAACAGGAACAAAAATGACAAGAATTTGTGGCTTTGGAGGTTGACAAATAAATACTTTGATGTCCATTAGTTACCAATGTCAAGTATAGTCCAGGGGAGTACAAGGAGCTTATTTCTTGATTCTGATGCCCACGCTGGATGGAAGTTGTACAGGTGTTTTTAAGCTTATAGTCCAAATCATTGTAAATCATTAATTATATATTCCCTCCTATTATCAAAACTAGATAATACTTGTTATTTTAAGAAAATTCAAGATTAAAACATATCATGTAAAGGGGATAAATACCGTTTATCTCCGTGGTAAAATCAATTCTATCTTCAAAGAAATCATTGTGGATGTGTTTGACGACAATGGGCACAGTGCTGACCTTCTGTTCAATGAAGCAAAAAGTGGTCTTGAAACAGTAGGATGCCATTCCCATGCAATTCATTCCTCACTGTGGTTTTGACTATATAAAAAAGGATAAGGATACTATGGGCCAGAAATGGAGATTCTAAAATATAGGTATCTATCACACTTGCTTGCTGTTAATTATCATAACATGCTTTGGATGAACAACACATGTTTTTGCTAAAACATATTCATTTGCAATTATCAAGCAAATGAATATGTTATGTTATGTTATCCTCCCAATCATGTACCTTGTCTAATATTTATTATCTGCTTTTATGGCATTGCCCTTTTCTCAGTGAAAGTAAATGTAATTGGAAACCTCAGAGTATTAACTTACTCTTGTTTCTCAATCACACTACATGTCTAGTTGATAACTGGAGCTGGAGAAGAAAATCTTAAACATTCCTCAGATTTGCCCCTCTCACTTCTCTCTTTTTTCTTTTTCTCTGTAGCTATCATGCCATATCTCACCTACGCTGTCGTCTTTGAGTGACAGTTGGCCTAAGTTCATCCTTGAACTGTGAAATTTGTCTGAAACAGATGACTGAAAAGTCCACATTTTTCTCTTTTCTTTTATTTTTTTCTTTCCTTTTCTTTTCCCTTCCTTTCCTTTCCCTTCCCTTCATTTCTTTCCCTTCTCATCCCTTCCTTTCTTTTCTCTTCTCTTTTTTCTTCCTTTACTGAAAACATCAATATATTCTCAAGTCCATAGAGGATACAGTGGCCAGTTCTCACTGTAGCAACTAACACTCACCATTATGTCCACAACAGCTCTTCTCAGGAGACTCCCCTGAAGCTCCCCCATCCTTTGCTCCATTTTGCACCACATATAGTATATTAGACACGCGGGTACACATTGCCTTGAGCCTCTCGGTTTGCGGCAAGTCACACAGTCACAATGGAAACAGGTACAGATTTTGTTGCTTGGAAGAAAGGTGCTTTTGTACCAAACATCTAAAAAGTGAAAGTAGTTTTGGTATTAGATAAAAGGTAGAGCCTGGAGGAATTTTGAAAGGCATGTTAGCAAAGGCCTAGATTGTTTCAAACATGCTGTCTCTAGAAATGTGGGTGCTGACGACCATGCTGGAGAAGGCTCAGAAGGAAAGGAGGAAATGTACGGGAAATTGGAGAACAGGGCACCTTTGCTGTGTCATGGAAGAATTCTTGGCTGGGTTGCGTTTTGCACTTGTGGCAAAAGCTGAACTTGAGAATAATAAACTTCAATATTTAGCTGAGATTTCCAAGCCAAGTGTTGAAGGCATGTTCAAGTTTCTGCTCCTTCTTTGTTGTAATATGTGTGAAGCATTAAATAAAATGAGGGAAGAACTCTTTAGCAAAAAGGAACCGGCTTCAATATTTGGGAGTTTATCAGAATACACTTGTGGCCGTGCTGACAAGTTCTTGTTTGTTCCCTCTTTCCCCAAGAGACCCCAGAGGTAACTCATCATCCACTGTCCCCAGCTAGCTCCCCCATCCTGGATGGGGTACAGTCCTCTCCCATGAGGGCTGAGTCAGCAGTATAATCCTGTCCTCTGTAGGAAGCCAGGTGTCCACTTTTCACACAGGTGTCCTCAGAGAGCGAGCAGGTGGTCCTCACTCCCTGGGGAGAGCGTGATTCAGAGGGCAGTCTGTAATCAGAGAGCCTCACTTCACTTTATTCCTACTAGAATGACAGGCACTCTCCCCATGTGTGGTGAAAATCAAATGATGCATCACATGTGACATTGTCGTCATGAGCCATAGGGGGCTGCGCCTTCCAGACATGAGGCTCACAGCTAAATCCTCGTGCTACTGTGGTTGTCATTCCAGGCACCCCCATGGTGTTCCAAAGAGCAGCATCCTTTTATTCCTTCCCTACTTGCTGTGGGGCCCAGAAAGCAGGACAGTGACAGCCCCCTCTACACACAAAGGTGGCCGCTCTCTCCCTGTGGTCTGTTACACAAGCAAGTGACTGTACTGACTTCTGCCTCTGTGTAGCCATTCCATCCCATCAGTCGCAGGTGAGAGATATTTTCCTTTTGCAATTTGAAGGGGGTCAGGGGTAAAGACAGACCATTTTGTAAAAATGCTCTGGAGAAATTCCTCCCTTACTCTGTGAGCCACAGTGCATTTGGGAAAGAAAAACAAAAACAAACCAACAATTAAAACCAAAAAACAAACAAACAAAAAAAGTACGTTGTGTACTTTTTTTTTTTTTTAACATAGAATCTCACTCTGTTTCTCACTGGGCTAGAGTACAATGGCATCAGCCTCACTCACAGCAACCTTAATCTCCTGGATTCAAATGATCACTTGGGAGGCTGAGGCAAGAGAATTTCTTAAGCCAAAGAGTTGGAGGTTGCTGTGAGCTGTGACATCACAGCACTTACTGAGGACAACATAGTGAGACTCTGTCTCAAAAAAAAAAAAGAGTGTGTGTATGGGGGTGGAACAGGATGGGCTGGCGGCTTAATGAGGACAGTGGCTCTTGGAGTGAGATGGGCACTGTGTAACTAGACCAATGAAGGGTTTCACCTTTTTTATATTTTAACACATTTGTATATATCCATGGAGTACACATGTAATTTTCCTACTTTGATATACTTCTTAGTAGTAAGCTGAGGTCTTCAGTGTATCCACAGTGTAGCCACACATAATGTGGTCACCAGACAACCTCCTATCACACAACCCCTCCCACCTAGCCCTCGTATGAGTTCCCCCGTCCATCATTTCACACTCCAATTTCTGTGCATAAACACTATTTATTTCCCAGTCCTAAGTGATAACATGTAATATTTATCTTTCCATATCTGACTTGTTTCACTTAAGATAGCAGTCTCAAGTTTCACCCACATTGCAGCAAAATATATTATCTCATGGTTATTTTTATAGCAGAATATTACAGGCAATCCCTGGGTTAGAAATGAGATAGGTTCTATAGGTTTGTTCTTAAGTTGAATTTGTATATCAGTCGGAATGGTTATATTTACCTATCACCTGTAATGGTCTCTCTTCATAATTTTTGAGTTATACATCAGTCAGATGTTTGTAACTTGGGGACTGCCTACATTCCACTGCATTTTATTTACCCAGTATTCTGTTGATGAACCTTTAGGTTGATTACTTGTCTTTGCCATTGTGAGTAATGCTGTGATAAAAATACAAACACAAGTATCTTTCTGATAAAATTATTTCTTCTCCCTTGGTTATATACCCAGTAGCAAGATGGTTGGATTGTATGGTAATTAGGGTAGTTCTAATTTCAGTTATTTGATAAGTATCCATACTGTTTTCCATAGAAGTTATCCTAATTTATATCTCAACAAGAGTGTATAAGAGTTTTCTTTTCTCTGCATCCTCAACATCTGTTATTTTTTTGATCTTTTTAATAGTAGTCCTTTGGATTGGTATAAGATGATATCTCACTGTGGCTTAATTTGTATCTCTCTGATGAGTAGGGATGTCGGACATTTTTATATGCATTTTTGTCTTCTTTTGAAAAATTTATATTCATATTCTTAGCCTAATTGTAATGGGATTATTTGGGTTTGTGGTGGGTGTTATGTCTGAGTTGTTTGAGCTCCTTGTAAACTCTGAGTATTAGTCCCTGTTGGATATATAGTTTGCAAAGATTTTCTCCCATTCTGTGAGTTGTTCATTCACTCTGTTATTGGTTACTTCTTTTGCTTTGCAGAAGCTTTTTAGTTTAATTAAGGCTCATTTTTCTATTGTTGAAAGTTTAATTAAGTCTCATTTGCTTGTGCTTTTGAAGTCATAGTTAAGAATTCTTTGCTTAAACCAATGTTCGGAACAGTTTATTATGGGTTGTTTTCTAGTATATTTTATAGTTTCAGGTGATACATTCAAGTCTGTAATCTACCTTGAGTAGATTTTTTAGATGGTGAGAGATAGAGGCCCCGTTCCATTTTTCTGAATAGAACAAGATAATTTCCAGCACCATTTATTAAAAAGGGTGTCTTTTCACCATTGTATGTTCTTGTCAACTTTGTGAAAGATTAGTTGGTGATATGTGGCTTTGTTTTTGGATTCTTTCCTCTGTTCTCCTGATCCGTGTTCATTTTTATATGAGCGCCATGCTGTTTTCATTACTAAAGCCCTGTAGTATAATTTGAAGTCAGATAATAAGATGCCTCCAGCTTTGCCCCTTTTGCTGGGGATTGTTTGGGTATTCAGGCTCCTTTTGGTTATATATAAACATACGATATTTTTTTCTATTTCTGCAAAAAAATTACAATGGTCTTTTGACAGGGATTGTATGTGTCTAGGAATTTAAATTTATGTATCATTAATTACTTAATAATATTAATTCTTCCAATTAATGAGCTTGAGATGTTTTTCCATTTGATCGTGTTATCTACAAGCTTTTTTTTTTTTTTTTTTTGCGGGGGCTGGGTTTGAATCCACCGCCTCTGGCATATGGGGCCAGCGCCCTTCTCCTTTGAACCACAGGCGCCACCCTATCTACGATTTTTTTAATCTGTGTTTTCTAGTTTTCCTTTCAGAGATATATAGTTCCTTCATAGTTCTATATATTTTAGTTTTTATAACTATTGTAAATGGTTTGCCTTCTTGATTTTATTATTAGCTAGATTGTTACTGTTGTATAGAAACACTACTTATTTCTGTATGTTGATTTTGCATCCTGAAATTTTACTGAATTCGTTCATTAAATCCAGAAATTTTGTATGTAGTTTTTAGGATTTTGTAGATAAATGATCATATCAGTAAACAAAGGTAGTTTGATTTCCTCTTTTCCAACCCAGATGCATTACTTTTTGTTGTTTTTCCTTCGACTTAACTGAACTGACTGGGACTTCCAGTACTATGCTGAATAAGAGTGGTGAAAGTGGGCATCTTTGTCTTGTTATAGTTCTTTGAAGGAATGCTTTCAATTTTTCTTTATTTAGTGTGACATTTGCTGTGAGTCTCTGGTATACGGCCATTATTGCTTTGAGGTGTGTTTCTTCTATGCCTAGTTTATTTAGGGTTTTAATTATGAAGGAATACTGGATCTTATAAAATTCTTTTTCTGCATATAATGAAATGATTTTTGCCCTTAAATCTGTTTACACAATGTATCACATTCATTGATTTCTATATGTTGAGCCACCTTTATGTTCTGGTATATGACCCACTTATTCACGGTGTAGTGATGAACTGGGTTTCCTAGCATGTTGCTGAAGATTTTTTGTCTATGTTCATCGGGGATTTTGCTGTGTAATTTTCTTTTTTGTTGTTGCTGTTTTGTCCTTGTCTCATTTTGGTATCAGGGCAAACTCCCTAAAATGAGTTAGGGAGAATTTTATCCTCCTCAATTTCTGAAACAGTTTTAGAGGTACTGGAACCAGTTATTCATAATATGGCTAGTAGAATTCAGGTGTAAATACGGTGACACTTGCTCTTTTTTATTTTTTTAATTTGGATTTTATTCCTGTTTCAATCTCACTACTCATTATTGATCAGTTCATTTCTCTTTCTAGTTCAATCACATGCATATAATGTATGCATCTAGGAATTTAAATTTATGCATTTTCTTTAGGTTTTCCAGTTTGTGAGTATACACACATGGTTGTCCATAATAGTCTCTGGTGACCTTTTATATTTCTGTAGTATCAGTTGAAACGTATCCTTCTTCATTTCTGGTTTTGTTTATTTGAATCTTGTCTCTATTTTTTTTTTTGATAGTCTAGCTATTGATTTTTCAATTTTGTTTGTCTTTTTGAAGAAATGATCTTTTATTTCATTGATCCTTTGCATTGTTTTCTTGTTCTATATCTCATTTAGTTCTGCTCTGAGCTTTGTTATTTCTTTTCTTCTGCTAAATTTGGAATTGGTTTATTCTTCTTTTTCTAGTTATTTGAGATGTGTGTTAAGCTCACAAATTTACAGGATTACAAACATGAACCACCACACCTACCCTTCATTCATCTGTGTTTTACTGTTTTCAGTGTGCAAATCTTGCACCTCCTTGTTCAAATTTATTTATTTTTTGGTGATATCATAAACATGATTGTTTTCTTGATTTTTCAGCTAGGTTGTTATTTGTGTAGAGATGAGTTTTGCATGTTGGTTTTGTATCCTGCAACTTTATTTAATTTATTTATTAGTTCTAACAGGTTTTTTGATAGAGTTTTCAGAGTTTCTATATATAGAATCACATCATCTGCAAATGGAGGTAATTTACTTCTTCCTTTCAGAGAGAGATGGTTTCTTATTTCTCTTGATTACTCTTACTGGTACTGACAGTACTTTGTTGAATAAACATGGTGAGGGGGGCATCCCTGCCTGGTCCCATATTTTAGTGGAGAAACCTTTCAGTTGTTTCCTGTTAATTGTGATGTTAGCTGTTATTTTTTTCATAAATAGACTCTATTGTTTTTGAGAGATTTCCTTCTATATTTAAGGCATTCCGACTTTTTGGTATCACACCTATGGTTCATCTTATAAGGGTACATCTGAATCTTTCTAACTGTAGAATACAAATGTCTTAACACAATAACTAAGAAAATGACATGAAGGCTATGATAACCAGTTTGATGAAAATATTTCAAATTATATACAAAAACAGCGCATTGTACCCCCTTACTGCATTAATGTACACAGCTATGATTTAATAAAAAAAAAAAAAAGAAAAGATGCTGAAATTTGTCATATGTTTTTCTGCATCAGTTGAGATGATCATGTGTTGTCTATCTATTCTGTCAATATGATTTAACAATGCTTGGTTTGCATGTGTTAAGTTTTGCGTGACAGGGATAAATTCCACATGGTCATGATATATAATCTTCTTGACATATTGCTGAATTTTTTGCTAAAGTCTTATTATAGATTTTTGCATCAATGTTTATCAGAGATATTGTCCTCTGGTTTTCTTTTCTTGTGGTGTCTTTGTCTTTAGTGTCAAGGTGATACTGACCTTGATAAATGTGCTATGAAGTAGTCCCTCTGGTTCTATTCTATTTTTTGAAAGAGCTTAAAAAGTATTAGTGATAATTCTTCTATTAGTATTTAGAAGAATTCAGTGGTGAGACTGTCTGGATCTGGCCTTGTCCTTTTGGAAAGATTTAAAAATTACATCTCTAAATCATTTTATTTACTACTCCCCTATTTAAGCTTTCTATTTCTTCCTGATTCAATCTTGGTATGTTATAATAAAATTTATCTAGTTTTTTTTCTATGTTATCCAATTTGTTGTCATATAGTTATGCATAATAGTTTATGGTTTTGTTTAATATTTGAGACATCTGTTGTAATGGATCCACTATCATTTCTAATTTTACTTATTTGATTGTTGTCTCTTTTTTCTTACCCTACATAGAATTTAGTCAATTTTTTTCAAAAGAAAAACTTAGTTTTATTCATGTTTTTTCCTCTGTTTCTTCTGTTCTCTATTTGATGTATTTGTATTCGGATCTTCATTGCCCCCTTCTTCCTGCTAACTTTCAGCTTAATATATCTTTCTTTTTCTAGATCCTTGAGGCATAATGTTAGGCTGTTTGTTATCTTTCTTTCTTTCTTTCTTTTATTTTTTTTGAGACAGAGTCTCACTATGTCACCCTCAGTAGAGTGCTGTGGCATCACAGCTCACAGAAACCTCTAATTCTTAGGCTTAAATGATTCTCTTGCCTCAGCCTCCCGAGTAGCTGGGACTACAGGTGCCGGCCACAAAGCCCAGCTAATTTTTGGTGCAGTTGTCATTGTTGTTTAGCAGGCGTGGGCCAGGTTCGAACCCACCTGCCTTGGTGTGCATGCCTGGCACCCTAACCACTGAGCTATGGGTACCAAGCCATCTTTCTTCTTTTTAATTTCTGTAAAATTCTCCTTTAGAGCTGCTATTCCTGAATCCTATAAATTTTGTTATGTTGTGTTTCTGTTATCATTTGTCTCACGATATTTTAAAATTTCCCTTTTGACCTTTCCTTTGAATGATGGGGTGTTCAGAAGCATTCTGTTTAACTTCTGTCCATTTGTGAATTATTCAATATTCCTCCAGTTACTGATTTCTAGTTTCATTCCCTTGTGGTGATAAACACTATTAGATATTATTTAAATTTTCTTGAATTTCTTAAGGTTTGCTTTATGACCTTAAATGGTCTACTCTAGAGAATGTTTTTATGTGTACTAGAAAACAATGTACATTCACCTGCTGTTGAATAGAAATTTCTATATAGAGAGTGGACATAGAATTCGTGTGTAATTTGAAGTTACAACTATTTTAAATGGCACATGAACTTTATCTACACCCTGTATGTCTATTTGGTCCATTTGGTATAAAGCACTGTTCAAGTTCAGTATTCCCTTATTAATTTTCTGTGTGGTGATTAAATGTGGGATATTGGAGTCCCCTACTAGTATTAAGTTGCTATCTGTTTATTCCTTCATGTCCATTAATATTTTCTTTATATATGTAGGCATTCTGCTGTTAGGTGTGTGTGTACTTGTGATTTTTATGTCCTCTTGATGAATTGACCTCTTCACCATTAAATAATGAACATCTTTGTCTCTTTTAACAATTATTGTTAATGTTTCACAATAACCTGCCCAAAGCAAATATAAGGCCTCTCTGTAGGATAATAACATCATTCAAGATCTCATATCCCATGATAGAATTAATGTGCACAAATATGATCTAATAAAAAAACAAACAGAATATATAATACTCAGCAAAACTATATCCATATATGACAGATTAAGAAGACATAGACAAAAAAGAACAAGTAAAAAAAATAGAACCACAGGGACTCAAGTTGGAGTTACAAACACAGAGTATAAAATAAGACTCTTCCTATATTCCAAGAACTAAAAATCAAAATTAAAAATTTCATTAGTCCCCACTTGTGAGCATATATCCAAAATAATTCAAATCAGAATTTCAAAGGGATCTTCATACACCCATGTTGATTGTATCATTTATTCACAAAAAACAAGAGGTAGAAACAATTGAAATGCCCATTGATGTGAATGGATAAAGAAAATGAGTTATATGCATGTAATGGAATATTACATACATTACAAAGGAAGAAATATTGTCATAAGCCACAAAATAAATGAAACTTGAGGGCATTATGCTAAGCAAGATAAGACAAATATTTTACAATTGCACACATACAAAGTACCCAATATAGTCAAAATCACAGAAACAGAAATTACAAAGGTGGTTTCTAAAGGATGAGGAGAACAAGAGGAAAAATACTGTTAGATAGCTATATACTTTCAGTTTTGGCACATTAATGCCTTCTTCTGTTAGGTCTCTGGGCTGATGGAATTGTCTCTGGGACGATAGTTGAATGGGGTTGTATCTGGGTCACATGGCTGTTGGGGCTGTAATAGAAACCATAATAGGAGGGGAGGCACTTACTTTAAGTCTTAGTCAGCATAGAATCCATTTAGTCCGTGGGTGGACTGGACTGTATCCTGGACTTTGGACTTTGGACTTCAGAGAGCTGGTGCAGTGATAAGGATCCTCTTTGGGCCTATTATCAGGTGTGTGGGACAGCTTGGCTTCCTCTTGGCCCCATGTAAGTCTCCTAATGGCCACTGAGTAGATCCCTAGACAGGCAGTGCCACCCTAGTCCCTAGGTGGGAGGGACTGAAACTGAGTCACAGGGATGCTTCAATATTTACAGCCAAGACTGAGGTCTTCATGCCTGACTCTGGGGTCACAGATGGGTGTGTCTCCTAGTTGGTCCCTGGGAGGACAGCCTGATCTCAGAGTACAGGCAAGAAGCAGGCGTCCTCAAACTAAGGCCCATGGACCACATGCGGCCCGCCCAGGACATGTATCCGCCTGTCAGGTGTTTTGCTACTGCTGCCTGTTCTTGTAAACTATAGTCCAGCCCTCCAATGGTCTGAGGGACAGTGAACTGGCCCCCTGTTTAAAAAGTTTGAGGACCCCTGAGAATATGAAGCTGATTTACACGGACAATTTAAGATCAGCGATAGGACTGAGGTAAAGTCACAACTGAGAGGGGGTAGACATGAATGTCGAGGCCATTTCAGCATCTGCTGAGGCATGTTGATTGTCTGGTCTGCTTTTGGGAGCACAGATGTGTCTGCCTCCCTCTAGGATCCTGGGTGAGCATAATTCTCTCAGACTAAAGCAGAGAAGGTGGGATCCAGGGCTGTTTTCTGATCTCCTGTGAGACCTACCTTATCCACACCTGGGTGGGCATGAAAGTAATAAATTTCCAAGTCTGTGGAAATTGGTGTCAGAAAGACATAGAGCTTCTCAAGAATACTACACATTGAGGCTGTGGCTGTTCTTTGGGTCCTTTTGCTGTGCTGAATGTTCACTCCTCACACAAACAAAGGAGCACTCAGTAAGTCCAAACAGTGAGGAGTGCACTCTGTGAAGCTAAGAGATGAGTTCTGATGAGAAAGTTGGAGCCTACAGAGGACCCTTGGTGTCCTTTGTGAAGAAAGGCAAAGGTCAGGTAGGCCCCCTCACAGAGGCAAAGACACAGCCCAGGATGCTGACAGTGCCTTTCAGACACGATGCTGAACCAGGACAGCCAGCAGGAGGCGCTGTGGGCCTGTGTTTGGTACATACGGTGAGGCCACAGCTGGGGTTCTTTGGCTGGTGCCCTGTGCCTGGTGGATCATTCCTCCCAAGACCCTGAGGATGCCCACATCAGAAGTTAACCAGACTCACACCTTCCACAACCAAACTCCCAGGCAGAGGGACCCAGAATCAGTCATGTCTCAGGGAGGTGCTTGGAAAATCAGAGAGGTGGAAAATAATTTTAATGATGGGCTCCTACCCCTACCAGAGTATGGGGAATGATAAAGATTTGGGCATCTCTGTCTCAGCTGATGGTCTTGGGAAGCAGATGTCTGGAGCATCTCCACCATGGCCTGGCCTTTTTCCTCCTCATTCTCACCACTCTCTGCACAGAGGACTGGTGCCCAGCCTGGCTGGTGGTTGGGCCCTACACCTTCTATCTCTGTGAGTCAATGAGCTTTCAGGGTCCTGGACATGGTCTTTGTGACCATTGTTATTGCTGGAGTCTGTGGACCAGGAAGTCACTACCTTGTGCTGTGGTAGAAGCAGCAACATTTGGATCTTATCATTTGTGTTGGTACCAACTATTACTTGTGTTTGCCCCCAAACACCAGATTTGTGGAACCACTAGCCCCATTGTACTTCTGCTAGCTGGACAAGAAAGACCTGACATACTGAATGTCAGATGGAGTCTTCAGAGTATGAGTAGGGAGGGGGGAAGGGGGGCAATTGGCCAGATCTCACCTATGTGTACATTGTGAGGGTGTTCAGTACACCCCCCCTGGTGAAGGGCTTAACTACAACTTGAACTTTACCTTAGAAATGAAAACAATGTAACCTAAACATTTGTACCCTCATATTAATCTGAAATTTCAAAAAAGAACAATAAATAAGCAAAATGTAAAATATAATAAGATGCCAGTGAGAATGTGGGGAATCACAAACTGTCAAATGTGGGGGCATAAACATGTTCAGCCATCTGGAAGAAAGGTCCTCAGCACACACAAAAAATAAGTGTGTTTGCACATGCCATGCAGCTGTCTACCCTGTACAGCTGTACAGAGGGAACTATTTATGAGAGGATCCTTACTGTGAGCAAAGTGTTGCATGCAAGCTAGTTGTCTAACACAAGGGGAATTTATAACCAACACATAGAAGGTGGGATGCTAACCAATTGGAAGTAATAAAATAATTTCATGTAAAAATGGATAAAATTCAAAGTATAATTATCAGTTTAAAAAGAAAAAAAAATCCACTAAATAAAAAGCAAAAGTCCTAAAGAAAAAATGTGAGTTGTTTATTGTAAAACACAAACTCACACTGTAACATTTGCAAGGTTGTCCCTGTATAATGGGTGTTGGGAAAGTAGACAGGAATATTATTTACACTTGAGTGGGAGGGTCTCAAGCAAAGAGACATATATAGTGGTTAAAAAGTAAGTTAAATAACAATATAGAGAACTTTCAGAGGCTGACAATGAGAGTGCTGCTAATAAGTGTGATTAAACTCCCAAAAATGGAAACATAAAATATTCTTTATTTCTGTAGATGTAACAGACGATGTCAGTAAAGTAATGACATATGTGATGCTGATGCAGGTGGAAGGCAAGCTCTCTGTAGGCAAGAGAATCACTTAGCCTGGCACTCGGTATACTGAGAATTCCCGGCTTCCTTGTATCTTTCACCAACATTGTGAACAGTTCAGAAAAGAGGGTCAGGACACCCAGTGTTCCTCTAATTCCTCACATCTGGAATGCCCAGGTGTTTCATAAAGAAAAGTAGGGTTTGGGATCTGAGGGCAGTGAGGAGCAGTGGGGGATATTCCTGAGATGGCCCCACCCATCTGGGAAACCTTTAAGGGCCTGCAGGGGAGTTCAGCCATCACAGTGTTCACTGTGTTAGATTTGGGCTACAGCACTGACCTGAAGGACCCAGGGGTCATCATGAGTCAGGCCACCTCCAACCAGGGGTCCAGCTCCTGGCCTTTTACTCTCCTTTTATGCTTTCTCCTGCTGACCTGTGAGTACTCAGGCAGGTGGCCCAGGAACAGACAGAAAGCAAGGTCTTATTTGAATATAGTGACTCCACCCCCATGAAGACTGTGGGAGATATAAGGAGAGTTAGTAGAGTTCAGTCTCCAAATCGGAACTTGGGGAAACAGAGCCTGAGTCTGCACCATGAGCTGGGCTCCTCTGCTCCTCACCCTCCTCGTATGTCATACAGGTGAGGGTGCCTCTTACAGTGGGTGTGGGAAAAGGAGCTATGGGATCCTCACCTAGTTCTGATCCACACTCCTCGCTTTCACTCACAGTGGGCTGTGATCCCACTCTCACTGTCCTCTCTGTTCTTCTTACAGTGTCACTGGCCCAGGTAGAGCTGACTCAGCCACCATCGATGACCATGAACCTGGGACAGACAGTCACAATCACCTGCACTGGGAATGGCAATAATGTTGGTAATGAGGGAGCAGCTTGGCTGCAGCAGCACCCAGGTCGGTCCCCCAAACTCCTGGTGGACAGGGTGCACAATCGACCCTCAGGGATCTCAGAGAGATTCAAGGGGTCCAGGTCAGGAAACATCGCTTCCTTGATCATCTCTGGGCTCCAGGATGAGGATGACGCTGACTATTTCTGTACAGCATGGGACAAGAGCCTTAATGCTTGGCACAGTGCTTCAGGCCAGTGGGGAAGTGAGACAAAAACTTATGAGCTCCCTTGGCCTCACTCAGCAGCACATGGGAACCTCACAGAGCACCGGGTAAACTAGACCTATAAAAAGGATAGCTTCCAAGTCATAATATTGTGTACTATTCAAGATAGTAAAAAATAATAACATGAATAAAATTAGTAACTAACAAGCCTGTGTAGGCAACACCACTGAGAATATAGCAGGCTATTTGCTATATGAATGTATATGTGCCCTAGTATTTGGTACAAAGAAATATAAGGCTTAACTAAGTTTTCTCAGATTTTTCATGGGTACTTGGTTTGGAGCTGCTGGAGTCCATGCTCAGATTATCCATCTCTTTGCTCTTGCCATTCCCTCCAAGGTCACCAGCAACTACCTTCCTCCTTGTAGTCTGGGCACATGTCCTGACCTCTCATTAGAGCACCCTAATCCCTCTTCAATGGGGATCCCTTGACTCACACCATAGATTCAGACATGAACATCACATTTGATTGACGCTTCCGCAGTCCCACTTCCCTTTCTATCCCCATCCCCCACTTCCCTGTCTATCCCCATCCCCCACTTCCCTGTCTATCCTCATCCCCCACTTCCCTGTCTATCCCCA